>NC_136067.1:885201267-885746267 GCF_964261635.1 Lissotriton helveticus
TTTTATTACTCCTGTTTGTATTTCTAAATTCTCCCCATCCACTTCTCCAATGTGCTGTTCCTGCTCTACTGATATGGGTACATTGCTACATCAACTTTATGAATGTTCTAAAGTTTTGTCATTTTGGAAATCTGTTTGCAATATTTGCATGTCAATTTTTAAATGCGATCTCCCGTTATCATTACAAAATGTTTTTCTAGGCTCCTCATCACCTGATGTTGCTGACACATCCCCTATTTCCCTGTTATTTGACCTTTTTATTGCTCTTGCTTTTAAAGTTATCTTATCATCCTGGAAAGATAACTCTAAAATATCCTTATTAACTTGGTGGAATTTTGTTTGCGATGAACACAGGATTCCTACTGTTTCCTCCATTTCCCTTTCTCAAAAAATTAAATCTGATCTTTTATGGTTACCTTTCACAACGTATCTCTCTACTCATGCTCCCGTTTCCTAGTTCTTTTTTTCTTTCCTCTATATTATTTTCATATGCAATTTTAGACCTTCCCTCCCCTCCTTTTCCCCTTTCTCTTTCTTCTTCTTTCTTCTTTCTTCTCGTTTCCTCCTTTTTCTTCCTTTGTTAGATTCCCATTACACCAATGTGTTATTTGCTCACATATATTTGATAACTATTCTGTGTATATTTTATGATTACTTCTCGCTTATGTATTGTTCCACTTTTTTCTTTTGTCTTATTTACTTGAAAACTCAATAAAAACTTCTTAAACAAAAAAAAGGAATATAGAATTGTACATGACAGTTCTCTCCAACATGAAAGCATTTTGGTCTCTGAGTTTGTTTCTACCCATGGTTGGACTATTCGCTCCATAATCTTCGAAGGGGGTCAACTGCTAGGCATCAGAGATAGAAGTAGAGGTGTGAGAATTTCCATACTTTGCTATCATCTAATTATTTGCAGTTTCAGTAAAAAGTATGTGAAATTAGTCATAGCAGTGCAACCAGCAAAACCACCATTTAGCACTATATTGAGCGCAAAAGGCACCATCATGTCAGTTTCTGATGTGAGGATGCATTTCATGCTAGAAAACAGTGAACAGCCGCTTGTGTTCAGAGAATTTGTGGTGAATTTTTAACATGAATGGAGAGTTCACTATAAACCTTTGCTGCAAATGGCTCAGAAATACTCAGTGTGGTAATTGTGTAAATTCATGAATTTCTCATAACAAGTGTAACAGAAAAATTCCCCAAATTACTTAAATTACGTCAGCTTAACTTAAATTTTGCCAGGCCTAGAACAAAGTTTGCCCTTCCCAATTATTTCAACTGGATCTTCTCCTTTGTTCATTTAGCAAGTAGTTGCCAGTGCTCAGTTATGGGAGTGCAGTATTGTCCCTTCCATTAGCAGGAGATTCTTAATCCCCCTACAATTGGCCTATTGTCTACTGGCCTCTCTCACTTACTTACCCTCACCTTTGCACATTGCTGCACCATTCTCTCCCTCCTCCCCTTTTGGGTGCCTATGCACAACTTTATTGACAAATGAATTGTCTTTTGAACATGATATAGTATATGCTCAACTTGATTAAATGTTTTCAACTGAATAAGTATTGTTTACAATTGATTTAACAGGTGATGTTGATATGTATGTAATATTGTGTTTCCACTGGGACTACCCACCTTTATGTACCATATTTTACCCAGGTCCTAGTGACGTGTCAGCCCCATTGTTTTGTAACTCATGCCAGTTGGTGGAGCACAGTAATTAAGAAAATGAAGACAGTCAGGAAGCACAAGTAAGGAAATTCATTAAGTGCTAGATCAGACAAGCATGGTCATATATAACTATATTATAGCGCCCACACTATATCAAGATCACTATGGCATTAGTAACATTAGAACTGGTTTCTTGGCCCAAAAAATATATGCAAGTCAGTAACTTTGATCCTTGCAGTGGCTTAGCTAGAGCTTTTGCCGCCCAGGTCGATCCCTGGAGTTTGACTCCTATTGACGGCCACTGAAGATATAAGCAGGTGCGTGAAGGCAAAAGATGATGATGAGTGGGGACCAGGGTGGTGGCAACAGACGGCAAGGAGGGAGTACAATATTAAGAAAGAGAAACGTAACTAGTACTTGCCGTCGCTCCCGAAAAAGTGCCGCCCGGGGCAGACCGCCCTCCCTAGCTATGCCACTGGATCCTTGTAACATGTTCTACTTCTAACCCAAACCTGAACATGAAGAGCACAAAATGAAAATATGACAAATTATACACTTTAGCTCAAAGGAATAGTGCAATTCATTTTAGTCCCGAAGTAAATTATAAAAATCTAGACTAGTCCCATACACCATACTCCTCCCGGAGAACTGGAATTAGGCTCAGTCAAACAACAGTCTTTGCTACTCAGGCTTCTTGTCTGCACATGTATCTGAACACATAGCCTGGTCAATCTTTCTTTTCATAGCCACTTATATCAACTGTGCAGCTCAAAACTATTTTACACAGCGAATGTAGTGGATAAGACTTCATGAGGGAGTTCCATGTCGGGGCAGTGGTCCAAAAAACAGAAATCCGGAAAACAAAATAAACAGATTTTCACTGGAAAGTCATACGTTCCGAAAGGCTCTAAATGTTCCTATTTGATATTAGTAACTTCAGAATATGCTGGGACCTCAGGAAAAAGGTTTTCATATGTACATTGAACAAATCTGGTACTCCAATGAGGACATTTGAAGGACAAGCTTCACATCATACACCTGCTGTAGCATTTCATCAGACGTGTTGGGATGTATATCACAACGAAATTGAAAGAGTCCGCCCATCCAACTGATTGCTTCACAATTAGGTTTGACTCAGCTATTTGTGGTGGCACCACTGAGGGCAAATGTTATGGAGACATTTTGCCTGAAATCACTCCTGGCAAGCAAAAGATCTGGTCCAGCTCGTCTATTTAAGTAAAATGAAGTGCCATGGTCATGCATGCTTAAAAAAAAACCTTTCTCTGGAAATATATGTGAAACAAAAACAAACTCTTCTCTGCATTTTCGTTCTCTTCTTCTCTTTGCCTCGGAGGTGTGGCAAATGCCCCTTTATTTAATATAAAGAAGGGGTTTAGCTTGCTTGTGCTATTTATGTGATTGCTTCATGATCACATTAACTGCTGTTTCCAGTGTTCATGCATTGCAATCGCCCAGATCTTAAGGGGAAACTGTGGGGCAGGTAGTTGATTTTAGTAGGTTTAGTAGTTGATTTGGTGGGTACTTGCAGAGTGATTGTCCATTCTGTAGCCTGAAGCATGCATCAATGATGTAGGAAAGCCGGTGTATATTAAACAACTCATGTTGAGGTTCCTATTCTCTATGCACACACACAGTGCTCCTTGATCTTTTTGTTAATCTCTCATCTAGTGGTTGTGCTTTACTGTCTGTTCTTAACTCACCCTGTGAGAGTCCCACTAACCATGTTTTATGTATTGCACTTCAGTAATTACTACAAATCCCATAGCTCTGGTTCATATTCCGTACATAAGCTTCATTGTCTCAAAAGAGAGTGACTGGAGCAAGTGAATATTTGTAAGGCCCAATAATGAACAAGATTAGCTAAGCCTGTATCCAAACGTAGGGCAGATTAGTTTATGTGGATGCCAAGAGTTTGGCAGGGCACGTGCTTAGTTTTTTAGGCTGCTAGGAAGTCTCCTTTTCTCAACAGTGACATATTTACACAATTGTAACTTTTTTCCCTAATTTGTGGATAATAAGGAATAAGGTGTTCGATGTATTGATTCCGTTTTTATCTTCCATTGCTTTCATGGGGAGAAGCGCTCCCCGTTTTTCTTCAACATGTGAGCAGGTTTTTTTTTCTTTTTGTGAGAGCTCACCACAGACACTGCAATTAGTGTTGCAATGAGGGTTTTAATGGCCAAAAAAAGCAGACTGTTTCGTTGTTGACTACTCCATTGCCAGCACATCCATTTTAATTTTAAAAGTATTCGAGCGAAAGGAAAAATCATGCTTTCTCCCTGTCATATTAATATCAGGCTTTACTTTTCTTTATTTGAGAAAAGCTGTAAAAGAAATCTAGTTTTCTGCAATCCAACTTCTATCTCAAACATAAGGTATGCTGAGACATGGGATCCTTTCTTGACATCATCCACTGCTCTACGAAGGATACCTAATACTGCACTCCTGGGCATCCGTCCCAAGAGTTGAGACTGCAGGCCATCTTTTATAAGTTTATACCTATTGTTAACTTTTTATCCTTCTTGTAGCCGGGACATTAGACTGCATGCTTTTTTCTTGTATAATGTATAATGTATCCCCCATCTTACCCAATTGTTCCTTCCCTTCCTAATGCTTTGTATACCACCCTCAAACCTGTAAAGCGCTCTGATACCCTCACGGGTCTGGTTTGCGCTCTATAAAACTTTAAAATAAATAAATAAAAATCAGGCTGTTTGCGACCTCCAAAAACCTTTGTACATCTGGCCCTTAATTAGGTTGCTCCTAATCCAGAGTAGGGCAGGACACAAAAAAAGGATGGACTTTGTACACAATTCACTCTTCGTTGTTATTGCTTTAATATGATGTGCAATGCATGTTGGGCATGCCCAGAGGGGGTCCAATGCTTGATGTGCTGCAGGAACTGAGCTACACCTCATAGGTGAGGTCCAAAAAGGCTGAAACTGATCAGAGCTGCGTGTGTTCCCATTTAGAGACCACATGTCCTTACAGTTTGGGGGGGTTGGTATGTTCCTACTGGAGCTGGACCAAGCCTGATTTGCATTATCACTCGACATCTGTAGTGGCAAATGGGCAAAAAAGATTAATTGGAAAGTGGCCTGAGCAATTGAATGTAGATGAAACTTTTGCAAGACTTTCTTTTGTTAACCCCTTCGGCCAACGGCCAACACGTGCACTACCTCCCTAGTGCTGCGCACGTCCGTTGGCTGACGGGGCCCCACCCACTCCTTTAAAACGCCGCACCACGGCAGAATTGCCACCGCGGTTAAGCGGTTAATATTAATTTAGGTCTGTTTGGGTATACTGAATTTCCTTCATCCATTAATCATAGGGGATCTCTAGTATCAAAGCAAATAACCACACACCTGAGCAAAGTACCCAAATTAAGAAATGGCATGAGACCCATTCCAATGCTAGACTGAGCTACACAAATTCTGATATCATACCATCATATAATGTGGAAGCACAGTGCCCCATCACTGCCCTGGGCATGGGTGTATTATTGGCAGCTACACCCCACGCACAAACACGCAAATACAATCTGATTAATAAGCATGAAGTATGAAACAAAAAGCAGAAATGTTTATTAAGCCCCATACATTGCTTTCTGGCTGCAGGTGACTAGAATGACTTTCAACGTTTTAATCTGACAACGTTTTTGGGAATTCAAAACAACAATTGTCGTTTAAAAACAGAAAATTATCGTTTAAAACAGCAAGTTGTGGTTTAGATCACAGCAACATTTCCAAATACTTTATATTTCGCAATTGGCTGTCTTTAAATATGCAGTTTTACATTAATGATATAAAGCCACGTACACAATCAAGTATGAAAGGGTTGGTCCCAGAGAGCAAATATCGATAGCCAGAGAGAATTGTACACTTGTGTACAATGTGTGCATGTTCAAACGAGCAGCAGTGAAGAGCTGAGTCATAAGATAGTCAAAACAATTCGCCCTCGAGTTGTCCTTCAGCAGCCACTCTGTTAGTTGATAACTGAAAAAAGAAGACGATTTAAGAAAAGGTGGAGCTGTGTATATATACAATTACAACTCGATTATGAAAACATGCTTCAATTGATGATAGGGTTTCCACGTTTCAAAGAATAAAAATACCAGCCAATTAATTCTTGCAAAATTGTCAGGATTCTTTTAATTGTCTTTTAATATATAATCCGCCCTCTGTTTTCTCTAATGATCATTGCGAAACGATTCGGACAGCTCTCACACACTTTTAAAAACATTTCTTTATATGCTTGCCTTATTAGATATATTGTGCAGAAGGGAGAATGCTGGATTCTACTGCCTTTCCTGGTATTTTTACAGGCTTCGGTTTAAAAATACAAAACACACACCAGGAGGCAACCCTAATTGATGATGTTTAATGTGGGAGCTTAAATACAAAGTTCAAGGAAATACTGTACTTTCTAGTCTATATCTCCATTTATAATAGCTGGTGAGGCTTGTTCCCCTCCCCGGCCCGTGATGAGCATTTTTTTGATGTATGGGGCACGATGCGCTTTAGCTTTCATACCGTTTTTGCCACATAAGATAACCACGCCAAATTGGTGTCTGTATTATCCCACATATGTGGGGATTCTAAAGATCCTATTGGGCAGATTTATGATGACTGGCGCATCCCTGGGGATTTTATGATGACTGGCCCATCCCTGGGGATGCGCCAGTCATCCTGCGCCGCTGCTCCGCCACCCATGGTGCACCGCATTTATAATGCGGCGCACCATGGGGCAAAAATGGCACAGATGCGTGACGCATCTGTGCCGTAAAGGTGGCGCATTGCTGGAGCTGCGTCGCAAGCGCGACGCAGCTCCAGCAAGGCTCGGGGGTGCCCCATCTCCACAATGCTGTGTCAAGACCTACGCCTGCTTCAAGCAGGCGCAGGGTTTTGACGCAGCATTGTCCTGAAAGTGACTGAGTGAAATCTCATAGATTTCACTCAGCCACTTTTAGGAGGCGTTCCTGCGCAGGAACGCCCCCCCCCCGCGCCGGAACGCCTCCTTAAGGCGCAGGGCTTTACAACGTGACGCATCTCCTAGATGCGTCACATTGTAAATAGGGTGCATTGTTTGCGCCGCCGTTGCGTCAAATAAAGTGACGCACCGGCGGCGCAAGGCCTTCATAAATCTGCCCCTATGGGTTTGTGGATTCCCATGGAGAGTAATCAAGTATACCGTTTGGCTTGTGGACTTCTACCAACTGACCCGAATCATGACTGGAGAAGTGTTCTCACAGTGAATTGATATACTTGCTGCCTATCGAATTTGATAGGAAACAGTTCATTGCAATCAACACACTGCTCTGGCCTGAGGTTTTAACAAATAGGCTCCTGAGGGAATCCTTACAGATGAATTGAAAGTGATGCACAGCTACAACATGCAATAAGACAAATTAAAATATTGTTTTTGTCTCCAAAGCACACATTGCAATATTAATCGCTGGAATTGAAAGGAACTACTTTAGATGAGGATTTGCTCCTTGTGAAATGGAAGAATGCCCTCAGTCACAGGGAAGGTAGCCAATGACTCAAGTGGGCTGATCCATGGACCTATGCTGTGGGTGGAAATGAAATGTGAATGATACACTAACAGATTATCTACAATTCACTAGCTTCTGTCAGATGCTGTATGGTGGTGGAGAGCACAGAATAACCAAGGGCTACAGGACCCCAATCCTACTATGGTGCTGCAAACTGTCAAGTTCAACCTTTCTTCACCTGACTCTAAGGGTGGAAAGGAAAAGCAGTCAGAATCGTCCAGGGAAGGTTGTGAGTGCAGGGGAGAGACTCGAAAATCAATAGTCAAACAAAAGTCACAATAATTATATATCCAGACCAATGCTTTCCTTTCAGTAAAATAAGTACTTTAACTCTTTCACTGCTCTATTGCCATCTATTTACACCATAGAAAGGTTTCAATAGGACACCCTTATGACATATTTATACAGCAATAAAGAAAATCCCACCTGTCCACTGTACCAGTTTTTTTATTAAAGTGTTGTTCTCCAACCCTGCCAAAGGGGGGCATTCTCCAACCGGTGCTGTAGATGTTTCATTTTGGACTTTGCCAGTGCAAGAAAACGCCAGGATACCAGCAAATGCCGAATGGAGCAGCATGGGGCGCATGTTTGTGCCACTTCATTTAAATGTGTGATCTCACTTGTGACATCACTCATATATGGGTGGGCCTTGGAGGGACTCCTTATCCATTCTCAGGTCCATTCAAGGATTGACCTTGCACGCAGGGCTAGGGGAAGAGCATGGGGAAACAGCAAGTTGGGAGAGAGGAATAATGCACTCACACAATGAGATAATATGCAGGTGCAAGCATTTTAGCATCAGGTGGTGAGAGACAGATCCTTACCAGCAAAGAACTCAATGAGAACCATTAGAAGGACATTGGGAATTAGGGGTTGGTGGCTTTGGAGAACAGGGAATTGGAATTTTGGAAAAAGATTAGCATTTTCAAGCAATGTAGTTCCAGGTTTTGTGCCTCTTCCGAAACCTAGGTCTCACAGTATTTCTTGATTGTGCAGTATAGCAGTATAAAATTGGATGGAAACTTTGACTGGCAGAATTGCGTTGGAGTGTTGTGGGTCACTCTAGTGAATCCACTTGCCTTTGAGTTCCTGCATCCTTATTGTTTTGTTCTGATCCAAGAAGCTTTAAGGAGCTTCAGTGGGTACGTCTCAGACTAACCTTAGAGCATGCTGATAAGTGAGCTTGTATCCTTTGATTGACTGATGTCTTATCGAACTTCTATGCAACAAACTAAAGCACATTTGTCCACTCCAGAGGGCCCTGATTGCCCAAAAAGACACAGTGAAAGTTCGTCTTGAGCGGAGAGCAGAAAGCAGCCTGTACAAGGCTTTGTTGAAGTGAGTCGTACCTCTCTTCTCATGTTTTGTTTCCTCCCAGCCCCTGGAAACTGCACTAGTGAGACATTCAGTGTATCAGAGACATTCTTTATTAGAATGGTGGGATTCGCATTGAATTTCCCTGTCAATTCACTCACGTATTTTGATTAGTATTGACAAGGGGTTATGGTTGCCTATCACTTGCCATGCACTCCTGAACAAGCCATTTTTTTCTGTTGGTGAGAGGGAGGTGGAAGAGAGAGCAAGAGGGGCAACCCAATACCTCCCAGCATCCTGCTCACCACCACTTCCACCCCATCAACAGAAGAAACAAACTAGGAGGTGGGATTGGAAGGGTAGATATTAGAATTGGTCTTAGTCACTCCATTTCCAATCCCTGCTTCCTGACTAGATTTAAAAGAGCTCCTTCATCTTCCAAAGCTTCTGTGTCTAATAAAATATAAACATAGCAAGGAAAACCCGAGATTCACTGGGGACCTAGCTATATCTAAGGTAAAATGGGCAGTGGTCCCTAATACCAGATAAGGCAGGATGTATGACATTACAACGCATGCTTTTACCACGCATGCCTTTACATCGCAGTTTTTACAACGCATGCTGTTACAACGCATAGTGTTAAGGGGTGCTGGATAGTGAATAGTTTAATTTACTATTCCAACTCCAGTCCCCGTGGATAGTAGGGAAGGTGTTGGATAGTAAATTAAATCTATTCCCTATTCTAGAGCGCCCCCCAGCGCTATGCGTTGTAATGACATGCGTTGTAATAGTTGCGTCGTAAAGGCACTGCGTTGTAAAAGTTGCGTTGAAAAGGATGTTCCCCATAAGGCAGTGATTGTAGCCAAATGGTTTATTTGCACATAGAAAAAAATTGCATAAAATTGTCATAAAACCAGCAACGCAGTGGGTGCTAGTGTAAAATGTGCTCCGTGCTCTCATATAAGTAATAAACAAAATAGAAAAAATTTGATCTACATGTGTATGATCCCAACATTCCTGCAGGGATACAAACGTTGTTAACTTTTATGATGGACCCACTACATGTTGTTCTTTGTATTGACGGACAATGTTATTCTTGCTTCCTAGACTATCACGTTGATCACGTTTTATCACTTTTGTGTAGTAGTTATAAGAGAGCACCATTACTTTTTTGCACTAGCATCCACTATTTCATTGCTTTTAGGAACGTTTTCACAATTTGTTGTATTTTTAAATACACCATTTGGTTGCAATCATTGCCTTATCTGATATAAAGTCCATGTTTGTTTTGCTTTTTCTATGTCTAAGAGAAGCATTGAGAGATGAAGCAGAGGCGTTTCTGTGATCCAGTAAGAAGCCTTACTCTATTTGTGTCATATTAGTTAAAGAAAAAATCCAAACAGTGTCAGTCTCTTTTCTAGTGCAAAAACTAACAGTTTTGACCCCCATCGAGGATTGAGACATTTCTTTTATTAGTTTTTGACTCCATAGATTGACTGGCTTCGTCCGGGGGAACAGACGCATATGTCTGCACCACTGAGAGGAGCCAGATACTGTTTGGCTGTTTTCCTTAGCCTAAGCTTCTTGCTGGGGCACAGTAACACATCTGTGTGCTTTGTGGATTTTTTTCTAACCTCGAGGAGTCAGATGCTGTTTGGATTTTTTCTTAGCCTATGTGGATTTTATTTCTTAACCTAAGAAAAAATCCCTACCAGCTCTGGCTAACCACTGAGATGTTGTTTGAATGTTCTTCTGAGCCCCAGAAAAATTCAACAAAATGCCTGACTCTTTGTTGGGGCACAGATAGACACATCTTCATCTCAGCGAGGACCTGAGACAGCCACACAAAAATAAACCCCAGTGAGAAGCCGGAAACTGGATTTTTTCTTAACGTAAGAAAGAATCCAAAGAGCACCCGGCTCCTTGGTGGGGTGTAAAGACACATGCCAGCAGCACTGGGAAGAGCTGGACACCATCTGGATTTTGTATTTGCCTGAGGATGACTCCATAAAGGGTATGGTCAGTTTCTGGTTCACGGATACACATGTTGGTGCTTCTGCAAAGAGCTGGACGCTGTCTGTATTTTAGGGATTTCTTGTAACAAGCGAAATTCATTAACTCATGCAAATTATGCCAGTATGATTTTAATTTTAACCCGGGCCTAACCTTCACTTAGTTGCAATTTTGACCTACTGCTGTCCTATGCAATAGGCTCATCCTCTTATGTGGGGGACTATTTTTAATGGGAGAAGCTTATTGCTTGTTGTCATCCTGCACCCATAGAAAACCCATGTATGTCGGGTAGTTTCATGCTAGGATAGTCCAGAGGAACAAATCTTGGGGTCAAGTATTGGTAGGTACATGTTTCTGCATACATGAGATTCGAGGAAATGTCCATGGTTTGGAAAAAAAAGTGCCATTAATCTGGTCATGCTCAGTGTGAAATCCTGACCAAACAACTATACCGTACGGAATTAGAAAATGTATAGTCTTTATACTCATTATAAGAATGTAAAGGTGAGGGAGGAAAGGTACTGGAGCCAGTTCACTCCCCCTGGTGTATATGTTTTATCAAAGAGAACTAGTTCTGGAGTGGGTGCTCCTAGCGTATGTTTATTTTAGAAAGGAAACACATTATGTTTATAGTAAGGCCCTCACTTACCAACCAAGTTGGTGACATGCTTCATCATCGGACCCCATCCAAGGCACCGAGTGCACCTTGGGTGTGCTACGACGCCTGGATGGTATTGTGCCATGAGAGTACAGTTTAAGTAAGTGAGTGAATGTTAAAAAAGCTGTTCTAAGGATCCCTGGGATAAAAAAATTCTATTTTAATGAGTGGGCCCTTGGCAGTTAATAAAAACGAGACTCGGATATTTAAGGATTTCCTAAGGTAACTTCCTATATCCTAGTCGGTCAACATGTTTTCGCCATGCTCTCCTAGTGTTATTGCTTTCTTCAGGACCTATGGTAGTGCAAAGTGAGTGGTCTAAAAATGGTGTTATTAAAAGACCATATATGTGACACACACGCTACGGTGTGTATGTGGTAGAGTAGAATTTCCTCTAGTGGCGCATTCCTGTGGGGAAGGAAAAGACAAACAAACATACAGAGAAACATTCAACATACTGGTATAGTTGTTTCAGGAGCGGAGTGTCTGTGCTCTTATGCGGTCAAAGGCACAGTGAGGATGGGGTGTGGCGTAATTAGTTATAATAGACGCCTGGTAATATATGCGGTACCGAGTGGTAATCAAGATGCGCATACACGTGGTGCATTGAGTAATTTAAAAACCGAACTTGAAAAAAGCAAAGGTATCTTACTCAGACAATATCCGAAAAGTGCCTCATGAGTTCCATGTGGGGGCCCGACCTGTAGTCACACTCTATGTAAAGTCAGAGAACAATCCCTGGAGAGGTTGATATATAGGAATACTTTAGAGCTCGTAAACAATGTATATACCAGAAATAATATTGAAATTTCTGGTCACAGACTAGTTTGTAACGTTCACAGTTTTTTTATTAAAATGCATCATTGTTAAAATTTCAGTAGAATTTCAATTTTACTGAAAACATACAATATAAAAAATAACACTCTAGACAATAAGTTTTAAAAAAAACACTAAATATTTTCATGTTCAACTATACATTACAATAAATACAAAGATACACAATTTCTAAATTATCAACATACTTTCACTATAAAGCAGAAAAGATAGACAGAGGACAGAAGAAAACCCCACATGCAGGAAAAAATGCCAAATATTTTCACAGATAATAAGATTCAAAAGCCTACTACATGATATACTAGAATCCCTGGTATTACAATATGCAAAATATCCAGAGTCCTAGAGGCTTGAATTCATAAAGAGACAAAAAAGGCGTTGACGCGTTTCGGTGTATCAGCCCGTAAATATGGCTACACCTTCATCAGGACAATTTCATTTGGGGTCATCTGATTCAATTGATAGAGATCCTTGCTTTATTAAAAACACTGGGTAGATATCACAGTGTTGGTCAGTATCCACACACCACCTGGGATAGGTCTCTGTTAGTTTGAGGAGCCATGGCTGACAAGAACCATTTTAGCATCTTTTTCTAGATAAGTGCAGAGGCTCTCTTTGTATGCGTGTTAGTGACATCGTAGGTTAGAAGATCAATGGCTGACAAAAAATATTCTGACAACTCGCTCACATTTCTCAAGGATTTGAAACACTAGTCATGACAGGAAAATATTTATGGAGGATTGTACAATATCTAGCTCTCTCCTACAGATCAGTGAAGATAAAACTGATCCACACTAAATAAACTACATTGGGATTCCATTATGAATATAATACCTTATTAGGAGACATTAAGTAATGTTCTCAATAGATTGAGTTTAATAAAGGAAGGGTAGATCCACGAACCTCGCATCTGCGACAACTGATTGGACTATTTGGCATTGATAGCTATAAACGTAAAGTATCACGATCTATGTAAACATTCAGCCCCAGTCACAAGGATCTGGGTTTAATCCATCATTCTTTTGCTCACCACACCACCCCATTTTGGACCCAGCCATATGCAAATCAGTCTTGACCCTTCCTTGTGGGAACAGTCCAGCCCAAACTGCCAAGCCATGTCCTCCCTGGACTGGAAACAAGCATGCTGGGACCGGTTTCAGGGCATCACCCTTCATCAGCCAGGTTAGCTTGAATCCAGTGGTGTAGTGAGCACGAGACCCATGTCTTGGCATACCCTTCCCACTTAGGGCGACATAAGCAAAAGAAGCAATTGATGAGCAGAATGCTGGACAATGGAAACATTCATCCCCAGTCACAAGGATCTGGGTGTAATCCATAATTATTTTGCTCACCACACCACCCCATTTTGGACCCAGCCATATGCAAATCAGTCTTGACCCTTCCATGTGGGAACAGTCCAGCCCAAACTGCCAAGCTATGTCCTCCCTTGACCGGAAAGAAGCATCCTGGGACCGGTTTCACTCTTCATCACCCTTCATCAGCCAGGCTAGCTTGAATCCAGTGGTGAAGTGAGCACGGGACCCATGTCTGGGCATACCCTTCCCAGTTAGGGTAACATATGCAAAAGAAACAGTTGATGGACTGAATGCTCAAAATATCTATATCTTTAAATAGTAATCAATATAATTGAGTACTTCAAAGGCCAATATATAGAGAGTTATGCAAAAGAAACAATTGATGGACGGAATGCTGAACAATGCTAACATTCAACCCCAGTCACCCATTTGGCACCCTGAGTGGTATGGGTATGCCCAGATGTGGGTCCTGTGCTCTCCATGCCACTGGAGTCAAGCTATCCTGACTGAAGAGGGGTGAAACCCAGAAACCGGTCCTAGGATGCTTGTTTCCGTTCCAGGGAGGACCTGGCCTGGCAGTTTGGGCAGGACTGTTCCCATTGGGCGCAGGGTCAAGACTGATTTGCATATGGCTGGGTCCAAACAGGAATAGCATGGTGAGCAAAAACTGATGAACTTAGGTCCAGATCTCTGTACTGGGGTGAATGTATGGCATTGTTCTGCATTCTGTCCATCAATTGTTCTTTTTGCATTTGTCACCCCAAGTGGGACGGGTATGCTCAGATATGGGTCCCGTGCTCTCCATGCCACTGGAGTCAAGCTATCCTGGCTGAAGAGGCGTTATACCCCAAAACCGGTCCTAGGATGCTTGTTTCCAGTCCAGGAAGGACCTGACCTGGCAGTTTGGGCCGGACTGTTACCATTGGGCACAGGGTTAAGACTGGAATGGCATAGTGAGCAAAAGAACAAGGGATTTAGGCCCAGATTTCTGTACTGGGGTGAATGTATGACATTGTTCTACATTCTGTCCATCAATTGTTCTTTTTGAATATATAGAGAGTTAGCATGGTCGAATCGCAACATATTTAAGGCTATAACCACAGTGATTAAGGCATCTTGGGTAATGATTAGTTAAAAAATATTTACCCTTAGGATTCTCAAATACATATACTCATTCACATCACAAATTCGAATATTAAACTACTGGAGCAACTCCAAAGGTCAAAACTGTAAGGATATGACAAAGTTTATTCTTTACAAAGCATATATTATTAAAAATTATCAGTTGATCATGGTCAGTACATAACACTTTAAAAATAGTGTGAAAAGCACAATAATAAAAACAATAAAAAATAAATAATTCACTAAAAGAAAGTAAAGTAGCAACGAATTTCACACAATATAACAATGTACTATACGGAAGGAAAACTACAACAGGCCACAACAATGTACCCTTACTGCATTATACTGTTCATGACTAGCAACATTACATGGGACAAGTAATCTGTCGCTATGCCAAGTGTCCTGTTACAGATTTAACTGGTGTGTTTGCGTCGACGCGTTTCGGCGGAACTAAAAGTTTATTTCCACCATCTTCAGGACAATTTAATAAAGAGATCCTTCCAACTTGTCTTCCACAAACGTATCTTGGTACATTATATTGGAGACGGATCCTGATATCTGATCCTTGTGGTATTTTATTCTGACCGTGTTCCAAATGACTGCCTATTTCTTACAGATCCTTATCCTTAATCGGATTAAATTTCAAGTGGCAGTCTTTTTATAAAGAAAATATATATATATATATTCTCGCAGCTGTTGTTTTGTTCTTTATTTGTGCAGCTAGTTCTGTCGGTATGATTACCTCACAGATAGCTGAACAAAGAGTAACAGTCTGAATGATATTAGCAGTATAACATCTTGTAAATGGCCCAAATCCGGCCAATATTTATTCCAAATGTAGGGCTGTATTGCTCCTCACATCCGGCACAATTAGGGTTTCCATACTGTTTTTGTGTATTAGTACGCCGCCATCTTGGGTAATGAACCTAGATGTCTTTTTATTTTCCTAATTGTGAAAAAACATATTGAAGTCACTGATCCTATTTATGGTTGCAGAGAAAGCTCACTGTCTATTATTACACCCAGTCTTTTCACTTGTATTTTTCGAGTTGGAGCCACAAGAATTTCTGATGGCTAGTAAGAGGGATTTCATAGGTCTACTTTATTATTCAAAATAACGATTTTGGTTTTATCTGCATTGAGTTTTAAATATTTACTGCCCTTCCATTCTCTGATAAAACTCATGACTGTTTGAAAGTTTTCCTGAGACAGAAGGGGCCTCAAATCTGAATAGTAATTGAGAGTCATCAGCATAACTGTACATTCTACAATTAATTCCTGCTAGTGCATGGATGAGGGGTCTAATATAAATGTTAAATTAGGTGGGGTGAAAGGGATGATCCCATACTCCAACTATAAAAAAGTGGCCTTAAAGGGGCCCAGATGGACACACTGTGTCTGATCCTCCAGATAGGATCTAATCCATTCAAAAGCCCATCAAAGCCTCCAAGTGGTATACCAACAATTTTTGGTCAGCTGTGTCAAAGTCTGCCGAAAGATCTATCAAAACTATAGCAGATAACAGACTTTTATCACACTTGTTTCGCTTATCGATTCAGAGCAGTGTGCTGGACGGAAGTCAGCCTGGCACGGATATAAGCATTGAGAGGTTTCGAGGTGAGAGAAAATGACCTGCACAAGGTGGGCCTTCAAATGTTTATTAGGATATGACATCAGGGAAATGGGATGGTACATTTTTAACAGTAAAGGATCTTCATGTTGTTTTTTGTGGAGCATAATTACTACTGCCTCTTTAAATGAACTTGCTACCCTTCATTGTAACAAAAAGGTATTTAATAGAGATTGAATTGGCCTCACAATTTCAGGTAGAAATGTCATTTAAGCTTTAGCGGACAAGGGTCATTCAGTGAACCAGAATTCATCTTAGGCATCATCAGGGAACGATGATCTTTATTAAGAAGAGGAAAAGTAGAACGAGTAAGCGAGTTCCTATTTGAGGAAGGTAAACTCAACTCCCTGTTGCAAGATGAGATGCTGTCTCTGATTAATTTTATTTTATCAATAAAATATTTAGCAAGTTACAAAATTCTTGAGCAGTAGTAATTTTCAGAGACAAATTATCTGACTTGGAATGTTCTGTGACAATTTTAAAGATGTTCTTCTCTTTATTAAAGGACTGCAGTCTTTTATTAGTTAGGAAAAGAGAATTATTATGTCATAACAATTATTTATATTCTGGCATACCTTCTTTAAAGAGAACTCAATTTTCAGATGAATGGTCTCTGTGCCATTTCCGTTCCAATTTGCAGAGCTTTAATTTGGCAGATTTTAGTTCATTGGAGAAGCATTGAGTAGATTCAACCCGTCTAATAGTTTTGGATCTAGTCAACGGGGCGTGCATTCACAGGGAGTAAACGGCCATTGATTAATTTCATTTTCCGTTAAATGAACATGTTGGCTTAAATGCACCATGGGGGGAAAACGCCAAAGAGAAGCAATTAAGCTAGAACAGGAAATTCCTTTTATAGCATATATTCTTAAATTGACCCAGAAATGGAGATCTATCATACTGCATTGGTATGTTCCTTCCGAAGAAATGGAGGACTATTCACTGAGAAACTTTAAAGAAATATCCTGTTGGAAACAGGCTGCAACAGAGGCATGAATGCCCTGCAGCCTTTAGAGACATCCAAAAGGTTTGGTACCTAGGTAGTAAGTGCCAGGGGAAAGACAACATTTCAGGGGTATCACTACTAGCAAAGTGGTTCACAGGAAGGAAACAGAGTACCAGGTAACAAAGGAAGAGTCTGGTTAACATCCCAAATTAGATGTATGTACCCATGGTCCCAGTGTCAGCAGTGAGTCTTGCAATTTATAACATTTTCTTAAAACGACAATGTACTTCATTCCACCCAGCCCAGGTAAAAAACATTGTCTGAACTGTTGAATTTCCAAAGAGTGGAGGAAACCAGGGAGACCATGAGTCAAATAATATTTACCCTTGTCCTTCAAAGTGGGCATAGTATGGAAAATAGTTTTAGTTTTAATGACGTGTAGTTTAACACATGGAGAAAAATATCAACTTTCACACTGATCAGAAAAGACAAATCACTCTTAGAACCAACCATCCATCTACCTTTAGCACCTTTCTTAAACACACTGTCTTGGTAGGCAACTAATAACTAAGTCCCACCTATATTTCAGATTACTTTCTGACCAAAGGAACGAGGAAACTTCTATGTGTTATTGAAACATGTCAATGAGATCATGCTTGGTCATCTCCAGGTTCCTAACCTATACCAGCTACTCTCTCCCATAGTCCCGACATGACTATTTAAGTGCTGGATTTCAGGCTCTCTGTCAGATTTAGGAAAGGGTCGTATTGCACTACATTGCTATAATTGATAATGACTCATACCACTATTGTATCCACACCGATCTACCACTACATTGCATGATAAGTGTATATGTGCTATTCTTAAATCCGCCCATATTTATCTCTGGAGGTGAGTAGAAGTGAAATTAAGAACAGTAATTACGTACTTATCTTATAATATATATAGGCCGATGGAATGGATGTATTAGTGTCATGAGATAAATTGAGTGAACTATATTGCATATAATATAATCAACCACCACCGGGACAGGTGTCTAAACAAACACTGAAGTTTGTCAAAAGCATTTCTGACGCTCCTCGAACACACTTGTGTGCATTTATGTTTCTGTTATTACAAAAGCAGCCGTTTATGGGATACTTCAACCACACCCAACAAGTGTGTTGTATAAATAAAAGTCTCAGATGTATTTTCGAACTCCATTTCTAGGCAATCCAACCCACATCCCTAACATCTAGCACAGAAAATACAGCGAGAACTGCCCAAACGGGAATATGATCCTCAATATTTCTATCACTTTGGCCCTTTTCGTCTCCTCTCTTCATTTTGGAACTTCTTGCAGCAGTCCCCATGATGCTGTCGCTCGTTACCCAGGAGACATTCAGATAGGAGCGCTTTTCCCAATTCACTCTGCGATTTCAAATTTAGACAATCGCGAGCGGCCAGATGATTTCAACTGCACAGGGTGAGTACAAATGTATTATATAAATTAGAATAATTTATTTTGAAATTAAGAGTAGGCATGTTTATTGGGGGCTTTTGGGATTATTTGAGGACTAGCAATAACAAGAGCCGTCTAAACTGGATGCCTGCTTAGCAAAATAAAAATGTACAATTATAGTCCTTTCTGTATTTTAATCTTATGTATTTTTCTGGGCGGTATATTGCAAGGTTTCCCAATATTGGAATCCTCCTCAACACGTAATCCATTTTCTTTAAAAGGAACCATTTTAAGATTTTCATCTTCCACAATTTAGAGTAGGAGACCCACAATTTAGAGTAGGAGACACACAATTTAGAGTCGGAGACACACAATTTGCATTCAAAATCAGGGAGTAAATAATGGAATGTGTTAATATTCTCTACGAATAAGATGAACATTTTGCACTGAATTCCGAGCAATAAGTTTAATCACATCCATTCATTATTCAAACTCACAAAGCAAGAATGTGTTATAACTTTAAAATGGATTGATAAAAAGGGTACGAGAGAAGCAAGTGGGAATGCCAGTAGGCCAGACTATATTAGGGTAATGCATATACACAGCAATTGTGCATGCCTGTTTTTGGATGTGTTGCGACATTACTGCCAGACCTATTGGCTTTGCCATTATTTGATGAATCATTTAAAAGCGCTGATTAAAGCACATGCAGCAGCAATGCAAACCTCTTTTTATATAAGTTACTGAGAGGCAACATGCAGAACTCCTCAGTAAGTAAATACAAGAATAAATACTGCACGGAACAAAAGTAGCAGCTCTAATACCACCTTCCATAGCAGGACAATAGTGCAGCCCTGGCAGCAGCAGTGCAGGTTTTCCTCACATCTGGACTACGCGTCATGGGCCCTAATGAAAGGAAGAAAAATGAGTCCCCCTAGCTATCCATTGGATAGCAAAATACTTTCATATTCAAGATGCAGTGGGTGCCACACATCACTAGGCCCCAGCGCCATTTTTAATGCTTCCCTAATGATATCTGTGCCCCTCTTGGGCCCCACAAAAACTACACACACACACACACACACACACGCACACACTAAGAGGAGTTAGAGTAAGCTTTAAAAAAAGTATGATTAACAAGAAAACATAAAGTATTGATAGACCTTAGACACATTGATGAAAGGACAAACACACACACAAAGTACAACCATATAACTCTGACTGTACGAGTAATTACTATAATAACCATTACCGTAACATTTACTATTTAAGTGGTTTCTACTATCCAAAGGAACCCTTTTTTAGCAACCTTAGAATAAAGAAATGTTTAGAATAAAGTATTACAGTTCTTAAGCTTATGGCTTGCAGTTTCCATGCATCTTCTTGATGCCAGTTCATAAATCACTGAGCTATATTACGATTGGAAATTGTGACCTGCAGGTAAAACAATAATCTCTGCTGCAAAAGCAGTAACCCACGAAGCGAAGTCGGTAAAATGTAGATAAAATATAAATCTATGACCTACGTTAGTCCCTTTGCAGCAGGCACATAACCGTCTGTGTTATTTTTCATGCCAAGTCAGACCTGTGACTGGACTGCATAAAGATCTCTCCAGTTTGTGCATTAACTACCAGAGTTATCTCACCCTTTTATACCTAAGAATATGCTAGGTATGCAAATATTTCTGAGCAGGTGCCTTAACTTAACCCTGTATGATATTGTAAAGTGCAGCCCACTTGTGACCAATTAAATAAGTCAAAAGAGATATACTATCACAGCTGCCCTTGTTGCCAATTTCTTAAAATTCATATTGTACAGATGAATGTCAGACTCTGCTCCTCATGACTCATCCTCAAGTGACTCCGCCCCTTCTGGCGTCACCTCCTGAGCCCCAATTTGGGGGACCTCAGAGTAAACCATTTTCCATTTCTAGTACTGACGACGCATTCAGATCAGGCTTGGTGACGGTGGCCTTTCCACCAATGAATGAATGAATGAATGTAGTCTTGTAAAGCGCAGACTTAGCCCAAGGGCATCAAGGCACTGGTGCGGAGCAACCGAACACAGGGAAAGTAGATGTTAAGCAAAGGTATCAGGAAAAAAGCCAGGTTTTTAAGGCCTTACGAAATAACAAAAGAGAGGCCTGGCCAGAGATCTCTAGAGGGAGAGAGTTTCATAGTTTGGGCTTGGCCGTGGAGAAGGCTCTACCACCCCATTTGACCTTCTGAAACCTAGGAACGACAAGAAGGTTTTTATGTAAAGATCGAAGGGGTCTACTGGGGGCATACTGCTGGACAAGCGACTTGATGTTTTCAGAGCCGGCATCATAGAAGGCTTCGTGGGTCAGACACAGGATCTTGAAAGTGATCCTGCGGTCCACCATCATTGAATAAGCCGGTCAAAGTTTCTTTGCCCAAGAACAGTTTTCTGTTGTTACTCAGGAAGCTCTAAATTCTCCCTTGGCTACATTCAGCGCTGTGCAAGATAAATAAAACAAAACAAATAAGCCAGCTCGTTTTCCCCTCCATTCCTGGAAGTAAGTGTTCAGTAAATTACAGCACAGGTGCAGCCTTTAAATTAAAACGAATGTAACTACCACAGTGATCGAGAAGTCACTAAGCCTCGGCCTGCTTCTTTTATCAAGATTCTAACCAATAAAGATCATTTAGGCGCATCACATTTTAAAATTATGTTTTATTTGCACGCCTTGTTTACTTGGAAGAAAGCTGGTTGGGCCACTTTCCTACCATGCAACTTGATCTGTGGATCCAGGAGGTGATACAACACCCCCCAGATAACTTTGAAGTTCACTTTGAAAATTTGCAAAGAGCCCTTTGCATGTTTGCTAAAAAAAAAAACAGTAGTTAGATCAACAACAGCTCTACTAGGGTTTTCACAGCGCTTGGGGGCTAGGCCTTTTGAAGCCATTCTAAATATTTACAGATCCAAATGCCTGGCTATTGCTATGTATGGCTCAGCCATCTGGGGTCATAAACAGCTGGTAGGGGTGCAGACGGCTGAAACCAGATTTTTACGTACCCTCCTGTCAGTACCCCAAATAACACCAACTTTTGCTATCCATCAAGAACTGGGGCTGGGTTATGTGACCAATTCTCTGAGAATAGCCCCGTTGGTCTGCTGGCTTAAAACCTGGCTTAATCCAGACATAACCTTGAACCATCAGATTTTGTGGGATTGTGTTTCCCTGGATAAAGCCAGCAGCATTCCGTGGTTGACCTACGTTAAGCTTATGTTTCTTAAACTGGGGCGTCCCGAACTTTTTAAAGTACCAGAAGGGATTAAAAAAGTAGATGTGAAATGGGGTAAATCTTTTTGAACATACTGATGATGGAACGGGAAGAGCAGGACCTACAAAAACCCTCTGTTAGGGCTCATTATTTGATAAAATCTTCTCCATCAATTGAGCCCTATCTGAGAATCGTGACCAAGCCTTTCCATCGCTGGCTCCTGACCAGGTTCCGTTGCAATTTAATTCATTTCTCGCTGGGTAACCTGTTGGAGTGGTGTAAATCAGAGGATATAGGCCTGTGTCAGTGCGATAATTTTCCACCACAGACACACTGCACTTTATGATGTTTTGTGACTATTACAATGACATTCGTAGGAGGTTTTTAGTCCCTCTATTGAGGGGAAAGGACTTTTTATAGGTTAGACCTGCATTATTTTATCTTCAAATGCTTGATAATACACAGAACATTTTTAATATTTCTAGTTTTCTTGTCACAGCTGTACGCCTCAGGAAAATAAGATATCCTACTCTTAATGATGTATGAAATCCCCTATTTTATACTTCAATGAAATTCTAATTTTATCTGACATTTCTTTTAGCCCCGATGAATTATATAATTGATGCAGATGTTCTTATTCTTTTTTAACATCGCTCAAATGTATTTAATGATAATAAGACTTTGTTTATTGTATTGTGTATTGTACTTTTAAATAATCGAATAAAGTGATTTGACTGACTGACTGTTGTTACTCAGGAAGCTCTAAATTATACCTCGGCTACATTCAGCGCTGTGCAAGACAAATAAAACAAAACAAATAAGCCAGCTCGTTCTTCCCTCCATTCCTGTAAGTAGGTGTACAGTAAATTATATTACACGTGCAGCCCTTGAATTAAAACATATGTAACTACCGCAGTGATCGAGAAGTCACCAAGCCTCGGCCTGCTTCTTTTATCAAGATTCTAACCAAAAAGGATCATTTACACGCATCACATTTTAAAATTATGTTTTATTTGCACGCCTTGTTTACTTGGAAGAAAGCAGGTTGGGCCACTTTCCTACCATGCAACTTGAACTGTGCATCCAGGAGGTGATACAACACCCCCCCAGATAACTTTGAAGTTCACTTTGAAAATTTGCAAAGAGCCCTTTGCATGTTTGCCTTGCAAAATTTAATGTTTTTTCAAAGACACTCTCAAATACCAAAGAGCATCTTCTGCCCAGTTGATGATAATTATTTTACTACATTTAACTTGCCTTTCTCTGGCTGCAATGTGAGAGAATTTAGTAACTCGATCCCACTAACACTCTTGATGGCGTACAGACAAGTGTGAAAGGAGAAGGCTACTGTAGGTCAATGTTTTATATTAAATATAAATGAAAACTTATCTTTTCCTTACAAACTATCTGCGTATGGTAAAGGTGGTGCTATCGTATTTTCGGACCGCGGACGTGGCAACAAACAGGTTGAGAGGTGGAGAGCCGCCGGGAGTCTGAATGCCGAGCGTGAAGAATTTTCCCCTGCCGCGAGCTCATGGTACATTGCTCACTAGACGAATGTACTAAATTCCTCACATATAGGAGGAGAAGCACTAGAAAGTTCCAAGTGCTTTTGGATACACACAAGGTCGTATTCCTTTTATAATATTTTCTCTTTACTTCAGATGACAGTGAAGCCTTAGTGTGCTTCACTCATGTGACATAATTGTAATTGTCCTGACGAATGCTGAGCCAAGTTGGGCTCCACATAGCAGAAGCATGTCGACCTTTTATTGTTTTCTTTCTTAGGACTGGGGGTTCAAATTAACGCAATCACTATTCCGTCCGACCTTTTCACCCATTTTAATGAAGTTAGAGCTACCCCCTTAATAAAGTTATTTTGTCTGGGAAGCAGCCCACACTTCTTTTAAATCACTGACTCACTTTTTGTTAAAGAAAAAAACCCAATGAAGACAAATGGCAACCAACTGTCTTGTTGGTGCCTGAGGGTTCTTTTTCTTTACTCTGTGCATGCCACACGTCTCTGTCTGAATGGTCATAGCTTATTGAATTTATTTTCGTAATACTAATAACTGCATAATTTTCTCTTTCCTTGGTCACTCTTTTGTTGATTTGTATGGTGCTATGGAATTACCACATACCTAGATTAGATTAATTTTAGTTTAATTTAATGTGTAATGCGCGCGAATCACCCCACAAGTGGTATAATGGCGCAGCACAGCACATAAACCTGTAGGCAAACTGAAATAAGCCAGAAATAGTGAAGTTTTAAGACATTTTCTAAATTTGTAATGGTCCATTCATTGACGTATATGGAATGGGAGCTTATTCCAAAGCCAAGGGGCAAGGTAGGAAAAAGCTCTACCTCCTGAACTGGACTTGCTGATCCGTGGTACTGCAAGCAAGGCTTTGTCACTAGATTTTGAGGATCTGCTTGGACAATAATGGAGAAGCTTAATGCACAGATAACTTGGGCCTTTTCAATGAAAGGACTTATGAGTCAGACAGCTTACCTTGAAAATGATTCTTTTACGACTTAACAGCTAGTGGAGAGCATTCAGAAGAGGGGCGGATGCCGTCCTGGCTGGAGAATTGTTAATGAGTTGGGCTGCCGTATTATGATCGACTTTCAATTTGTTTAAGACAGTATCATTTATTGATGCCAATAAAGTATTACAATAGTCCAAGGGATGATGACCAAAGCTTGGACTAATGTTTTCCTCACTGCAAGCGGCCGGTTTGAAAAGACTCATCGTAGTACATGCAACATATGAAAGCAGGAGCCCGTGGTGTTCGTTCACAGTGAGAGCTCAGTCGAAGTGAATGCCCACGTTTTTTATGACCAAGTTTGGGTTTGGATTTTGGCCCAGTTCGTACATACATATAAACAATTATTAGGTGATCTTAGGTTTCCAGTTGTATTAGAAATCATTAATTAAATATTTAAAGGTACAAAGTTGCAGTAATAAATTAATATACGTTGTTGGACTTGGCCCTTTTGGCGGGTTCACCCCTAAACTTTTTGCATTTAAATATGACCTGGTGTTAGTTGTTTTTGGCTTCTGCGCACTTTAACACTGTGTCCCAGTGTAAAGTGTGTGCGCACTCTGAGTGCATGTGGTGAGATTGGCCTGCCCTCCCACAGGAATGCATGGGGAATATGTGTGTCCATGGTAGTTCCTGATGTGTGGGGAGTGCAGGGGCGAGTTTGGTATGTGCGAACTCGTGAGATTAAATGCTGCGCGACGGTGTATGCAGATTTGATGTGTCTAGTGTGGAAGTGCCACTTTTAGAAGTTGGCATGTCTGTGCAGTTAATGTGAATTGACTGTCTGGCTTGTGATTGGCTGGAGCTGGCTGGTGTGCCTGGCTACAGGAGTCAGGATGGTTCTGCCCGGTGGTGAATAGGGAGATCTGCATGTAGATGGGAGGGAGGAGTTGCACCTGGGACCTGAAGAGGGCTGTGTCTTCCCTCCACAATGCTGGCTCCACCCCCTGTGGTGCGTCTGATGTCCCTAGCCTGTCCTGTGAATAGGGAGAGGGGCTGAGCAAATCAAAGTGCTCAAGAACCAGTTGTAACTGTTTTTTCCCCGTGCCCTGCAGCCTGAGACAAATGAAAATGTGTATAAAAAGAGGCTGTAACCCCAGGTAAAGTGTTCTTTCTGTGACCTAACTTGAGGGGGGCCTGCTGCTGCTGGTGGGCACCAGGAGGACCGCCACTGGGGACTGCCTCCCTGCTGGAGGGTCCTGTGAGCTGGCCCCTGGGCCCAGCCTTTGCCCCCCTGCATTCCTAAACAACTTTTTACTGGACTTTTCCATCTAAGCGCCTGGGAAGTGCTTTATTCACCTTCCTAAAGTGGTGCTGGATCTCCCTTTCCTGGGGAGCGCTCTACCTTGATTTCTTGGAGACTCTCTGCAGCATCGTGCTGCTTGGGGAGAAGAGAGGGAATCCCCAGCGTAGGAATTCCCCCATACTACCGACCTTGGCGGGTGCCCACCCCGCTTATTTTTGTCGTGGCAGGGCAGGTGCCCACCCTGCGTCTTCGTGTGCTATTTTTAATTACTTGCGGGTGCCACCCCGCTTACGTGAGCCCGAGCGGGTGCCCACACCACCTGCCACATTATTTTCGCTTTCGAGGGAGCCCACCCCTCATTTTCTGCTATTTAGAAGTCATCGCTGGCCCGGGAACCTCCGGGACACCCCCGAGACGTCACCACCAGCGCCGTGATTGGACCCAGTGCCGCGCTGTGATTGGTGGAGGCGGAAGCAAAGCAGGAAGCAGACGGGAGCCTACCCTGCGCTCCTCCACCACAGAGAAGAAGCCGGCGTCTCCCATTGGGGCTCCTGTGAGTGAGGGAGAGCTCTGTGGGACCAGCGGCGGAAATGGAGAGACAGGAGTGCCCCAACGGAGTCCTTAGGGCTCTCCCAACCCCGCGAGCAGCCCCCGCCGCACCGCGGCAGAGAGGAGACAGCACCTGAACCAGGGAGCAGCTTGGTGAGTGTTAACAGGCTGGGGGGGAGCTCCGGGTATGTTCGTGGTGCCTGATTGAGGCACAGTGTCCCACCTGCAGACAAGAGCGGCCCTGTCTAGCAGCGGGCCACTCCAACAGTTGGCAATAGTCTTAAGCCTTGCGTGGCTCTATTGGGGGCATTGTTTGGCCTATAATAGTGGCACCGCAGTGTTGGTGCCCGCGCACTTCCCCCCAGTTGCCCAGCAGCTGCTACTTCGGGCCGTTTTGATTATTTCGAGTCCCAGAGCAGGACTCCAACGCTTAGGGCCTATTTTGGTCAAGTTCTGTTCTAGCCCCAATGGTCCTAGAGCCTGAGGGCTCCAACAGGCACATATTGTTTTCAGAGCCTAGAGGCCTCCAACATTTGGCGCAATTTGTTTAAAATGGCTACTGAGAGCCCTTGAGCATTATTCCCTACCTCACAGCTGCCCAGCAAGTAGTGGGCAGCTGCACCTTTTAGGTTCTTCATTTTGTAGGGGACAGGTTCTTTGGACTCAGGAGTGAGACGCACTCCTTCGCCCCACTCATTTCCCAGCTGCCCAGCATGTAGTGGGCAGCTGCCACGTTTAGGCCTAAACTCTTGCGTACTCTTCTTTTGCCGCCTGCGCAGCCTGCCCTGACACTGTTGGACAAAGGGCGTTTGAACCCCATGGAAGGCACGTTGGCCTAGGGACAGTTTTCCTGTGTTGTGCCCCCACCTGGGGCACGCTGTGTCTATGCTTAATGTGATTTTTGTGCAAGGTGATTAATGATTTGTGTTTATGCTGACAATTGCCTAATGTGATTTTTGCATGATGCCTTTATGCCTGTGATACCTCTAACTGTGTTTTATGATCAGGAGGTTGTTTGGCCTAGTATAGTTTATGCTAGTCCGTTTATGTGTCCCTGCGTGATCTATGCCTAAGGTGATTAGTACTGCGTAGTGTGTACCTACCTTTTATCAGTGGTTACTGGTTGTGTTCTACAATTGTTATTTTGTGCTACAAGAATTATTTTGTGCTATTTCTACTAATTGCTGTTTCTGACAGTGGCCCACGTGGCCCTGTCATGTGTAAATAATCCCCTGTAAATACTGGCCAGTGCCAGTTGGCACAGTGTATCTGTGTGATTATGATCTAATGTGTTTATGGTAATACAAAGGCTATTTTTAGATATAAATTTGTGGAGTTCCTTTTTGTGGCGTACCTAGTGTGTTGCTGCTGTGTGTGTGTGTTGCGCAAACGCTTTACACATTGCCTCCGAGATAAGCCTAACTGCTCGTGCCAAGCTGCCAGGGCGGTAAGCAGGGGTTATTTTGGCGTGTAACTCCCTTGCCCTGACTAGAGTGGTGGTTTCTGCCTGGCTTTGGCGCAAGCCTTAGCCAACCAGAAATCCCATTTCTAACATACGTGTATCAAAACTGGCTTGGAAAATGGGAGGGATCATTTGATAAATGTTACGCTGGGTTAACCTGGCCATCCAGCGGTAGGATCTTGCATGCAGTGCCAATAGAATTATGCAGCAGAAGAGGACTAAATTATGCAGCCAGGTCGACTTACTTATGCTGCAAGAAAAGGCAACTTCTTTAGTGCCATATTGTACACTTTTTGATCGTATTACTACTTGATTTTGTTATTTTTACACATGGTAAGATTATCTAGGGAAATATTTCTCCTTATGATTACCATTTTGTAGTGTGTTTATCTAGGTACCTGAATCGATATTCCTATTCTTTGCCCTTGTGTGGTTATAAATCAATAATATCCCTACAACGGCATAGAAACCCTTTTCATAATTCAGTCATAGCGCATGCTGTCACATTAAGCAAGCCTATTCCTCCAGCCCCCTAGAAAGCACACCGAGTTCTTAAACAAATCCAAGCCTCCAGCAACCTGGGAAATCCCCGCTGCTTTGTTTTGATTTCGTCCGAGAACTCCTGTAAAGCACTGTAAGAACGACCAGTTCTTAGTGACATCTTTATTGACGTCTTATGTCCAGCCTTACGTCAAATCCGGCAACTTTCAGGTATAAATATACCAACGTTGCCTTAAGCAAACATACGGTGGTAATCCTGGAGCAGAGCAGCTATCTACTTCCGAAGAGCCCAGCTGATGCGAGAGCCCACGGACGCTGCCCCTCCCTTTTGACGCGCTGAGAAAGACGCTGTCTTTTCTCTTGCCAAGAAAACCAGCCTCCGGCGTTTCCAGCCTACCCTTGCGGGTGACTGGGATACCGAGTCCTTAGAAAGAGATACCAGCCCTCCTGCCTTCTAATACCCAGGTACTGAACTGACTATGTAGTGTAGCTCCTATTTTCCCAATAGGCTCTGCGCATTGGAATAGTACCTACAGCAGTAAAGGCCTAGGCCAGACGTTAACTAGGTCTACTACTGTCGAAACTAGACTTAATTTTTGGGTTTGCCAGCTAAGCTCAGAGTTCGCTAGAAACTTTCTCGAATGTTCAAGGAAGGATTAACTCCCCTGATTAGACAAGAAGGGATTTAGTTTCTGACAACCATAGAACATGACAACTTTGCTCTCCCCTAATCAAGAGTCAATCTCAAGAGTCGTGTGAGCACAAGGCAATTATTTTACTCAGTCAGTACGTGCATTCTTAGTCTCATCAGAATGTAGAGAAAAGGAAGAGACGGGCGTGTTCAATAAAAGATGTTATTTATTGATCAGTCTCTTTTCTCGTACAAGAGAAATGGATCGATATTATTGCAATACTTATAGTTAAGTAAAGTGCATACATTAGAAGCAATAGTATAAAATAATACTGTAAAAACATTGATATGGTTTCTGAGCCATATGATGTTTAAAATGATTAAAATATATTTACATACACATATACATTTGACTAAACGTACTCAACTGGTGTTTCTAAATACGCCTACCCCGTGTACCTGACCTAAGTCTAATGCGTGGGCGGGAATAGAAAGTTACAGTTTAAGTTAAGTTTGTTTTTGCCAAGTGAATAACTAAAGAATTCTCTGTGAGGGGTTATTCAGTTCTGTACCTGGAATTTAGGATGAATGAGGAATGGTATCTCTTTCTCTGCTCTCGATATTCCAGGCTGCCTGCGAGGGCTACCCGGAAGCGCCGGTGCTGGGTCTCTCGGCTTGAGATAGCAGCGCGTCTCTCAGCGCGTCAGGAAGGCGGGGCTGTTGCCTGCGGGGTCTGCTTCTGCTCTCGGCTTCGGCAAGTATGGCTGCTCCGTCTTGTCACCACGCGTGTGTTTGCATAGGGCAAGGTCGGCAATATTTATACCTTAAAGGTGCCGGGATTGACGTAAGGATGGACATAGGTACGTCAATAAAGATGTCATACGACTTGCTCGTTAGCACATTCTTTACTAAAGTTCTCTGTGAAATCAAAACAATGGCCGCACGGATTATCCAGGTTGTCATAGGTTTGATTTGTTATGAGAACGTCGTATGCCTTATCAGGGGCTGGAGGAATGTCGCTTGTCTAATTAGATCTCAAGCGTTATGACCTAATCAGATAACACGTTCCTGTGCCGTAGTGTGACTGCGTCAGATAACGGTATCTGCATCATGGGGGTTTTCTTGCCTCATGGGCTGAATGTTAGTTAACTAGCTAGGTAGTTTAACCAGAATAGGGTCAGGAATAGGGGGATCGATTCAGAACCTATAGAAATACACGACACCCACTCCACGCTAACTATGGTCATATCTACTAATCTATGCATAGTATAACATAGTACAACATACTATAGAGTATAGTGTATACCTTACCACCCCAAAATACATAAATGCATTTTGAAATTTTCAAATATACTGAAAAATTGCAGTCATATATTGTATGCACTTAAGCTATGAATTAATTGCAAAAGTAAGCACGCATTTTATGCATTATTGCTTGTTGGTATATGAGAAATACACATGAAATGGCTCTTAATATGGCTATACAGAAAGAAAAGTCGAAACCATTTCATCACATAATATATTTTGTGAACATACCAGCGGGCAGCTAAAGTCTATATAAAGTATCTAAAAATAGAAATCTTAGTTCTCTAGGAATAGTTTCTTACTTTAAGCAGAAGATCAGTGTCCCGGGGAAAAAATATATAGAAAAATATTTCAAGGGCTTGCTGAAAAAAGTTGCTGTCCGTGAACTGGATTGTAATTGTTCATGTGACTTTATTTTTAAAGTTGAAGGCCGAATTCAGGGAACGCCGTGTGCGAGTTACTCAAAAGTCTCTATTTCTGTTCCGGAGAGAACATCATATCATTCAGGCTTTCGAAAAAACTGTCAACAGCTTCATGGGAAAGTTCCACTAAGTCGGAAATAGGGGTAACCATGCATTCGTGTGCATGATTGTCTCCATTGACATTCTGATTTGCATTGCTGACAGAAGGTCGTACCTGTTCGATGCTGCTTTCATCTCGAACTTCACTACCCTTCAATCGTAGTGGTGAAGATTCCAGGAATGCCGTCATCAGAATTGGCAGCCTTTGAGGGCAGCACAAAGCGTGAACCTTGGTAGGAACCAACAGTGTATCTGCATCCACCGGCGCATTCGATAGTAGCGTCAGACAGGTGTCTAACACGCATTCTTCTCCGCATAGCAGACACCTTAGTACAGGTAAAACACACCTTTGCCACATTGGTCGAAATGATAGAAACCAAGTCATGTTTAGGTCTCTAAGCCGGGAGAGTCCCAGGATTTTTGATATCCGGTCCCGGTATCCAATGGCTAGGATCGTATCTTCCATTGTCGCGAGAGTTTGATCTGTGACATGGGTTGCCATAACGGAAAATAAGGACTAGGAATAGGATTCCTGCAATTAGTCCCAGGATCAGGGGAAGTCCGCCAAAAATCGAATGGACGAAATCTGGAAAAATACCCAGTATGGCTTTGAATGGTGTTAATGCCATCGAAAATACTGTCTTAAATACCTTTGAGACCCCAGTGGTATCAGAAATATTTAAGATTTCGCTCAGGATTTCCGCGAAATGTACGGGGGAATTAGTTGATAATAATGTATGTATCTCTGCAGTCGTCCTTGCGACTTGTAGATCATACGTTTCTTTAGATGACGTGAGCCTTGTAGGCGTCTGAAGAAGCACTGTTTTCATTCTGCTTAAAGTATCTATTCGAATAGAAGTAATTTTCAAACCGGGCCATGCCCTTGCCTCCCTGTCTGGAAAGGAGCTGGGGAACAAAGAACGTCCACAGCACTTGACCTTCGCCGTCGTAGTGACGAGATAAGGAGTCCCGGGCATAAGACTACAACATCTGCGGTCTACAATAAGAATGTAACTCCCATTATAGAGTCTTTGAAAGAATGGTTCTATTTCAGTTGCAGGTGCGCCTTGTTGGTGACATGAAAGGTTGTATGAATTCCCTTCACAGGCTCCGTGCAAACTAATACCGTTACACAGAAGCGTGCCGCTTAGTGACATAGCACAATTGTTGCCACTAAGAAACACTTTCTGTCCTTTGTTACTGACACATGCATGTGAATAGGGCAGGTTCCAAGTTGTTTTAAGGTACCCCTTTCCCAATTTCTCGTACATGCCAGCCTGTATATATTTTTGGCAGTATTGAAACCTGAAGGTTGAGATTGGAATATTTATGATTCCGTGGATTATCCATTCACTGACAGGTCGTTCTGACATTGTCATTGGTAATCTTTCTAGTTTTTCAATGCTCAAGATTGTATAATCAGCACCCTTCTGCGCCATACCGATTTGTCTATCAGTAAGGTTAAAGATTTGGAATAGTGACGTTGTGTTGATTAAACGCCAAGGCACGTAGCCTGAACGCAGATTTTGTAACGTCCAGCCAAGCTGTACAATAGAACGCAATTGTGACTGTCCATGTTGTAATAACAGTAAGTCTTGCGATAATATATCGATTGCTGAAGACACAATGCTGTCCAATGAAAAAATTCTGGAGGACAGAGTCATTAACCCATTGTCCACTACAGAAAGTGATTTTTCCAAATTAATACGATCAATTTCACGTATTCTCTCTGCTGTCTCAATTTGAGTAACCTTCCAGGCCTCATTGTATGCTGCATATACAGAGGCTGCTATGAAACGCTTATGACGCTGTTTGCGTGGTCCCAGTATGAAATCACGCAAGTCAGCACCATCAGTAAGTAAAGTTAGGTGTTGCTTAATTTCAGGCAGTGTGGAAGTTTGTAGCCATTGAAGGCATAATTTGCCCACACTGTAGGTTGTTATTATCCCTGGGTGATGTCTTTGAGGATATCTAGGGTCTGGCCTGGTCATTTTGAAACCCTGTGTTTTATTCAGGAATCTATCTTGACAGTTATTTGTATCTGTGGGCCAGATCAACCATTGTTTCCAATCAGGATGTGTTCTGTTTTGGTTAAGTATATGGTTTATGTCTATTTCTTCATCTGTTTCAGAGCTATTGCTAAACATTGTTGGCTTTGGAATAGACAGGTTATTTAAATCTTTGATTTTGGCTAAGCCAAGACAGGTGGTTTGTTGAACAGTGTCATTTAAAAATATCATTTGTTCTGGGATCATGCAGGCTCTAAACAAAGCTTCTATACCCTGTACTTGCCATTCTTTTGTACCTCAAACACTTTTCAAATCAACATTTTTGTCCCAATAATCAAATCCAAAAGTATTCATTTTTTCAAAGAACGAATCTGAATAAATCAATTTTGTGTTGGTTATCATGGTTTTCATCCCTGTCTTGTTTGACAATTTGTAATAAAATGTTTCAGCATTAGTTATGTTAAAACCTGAAAAATATGAATATTTGTCATAAACGGTTCTAGAGCTCCCTTTTGGAGGTGTAGCACAATGTTCCCATTGATTATAATTTAAAACATTTCTAGGTTGTGCAGATTTATGCAAGAAATGGTTACCATAATGGTTATAGCAATACATACTATCATAATTCGTAGAACCCTGCAAATAATCATGTTTTGTAAATTTAGCAGACATTACTAAGTCAGACATCATATTATTTATACTTTCAAAGTCCCAATCATCAGCAAATGAGTTTGGTTTTGCAAAATCACTCAAGGAGATCTTGATTTGGTGTGGATATTTCAGGATCTCGACCGGACCATAAATTTCATAGTCAGTGTTGTCCCAGGCTACCCCACCAGGTATTGGAATTGCTGTGAAGTTGGCTGAAGAAAGTTCTGAAGAAAGTTCTCGTTTCTCGACGTGTGAAGATGTGTGTGGTTTGAGGACCAAGTTGATGTTCTGACTTGCTGTGTCCATTTTAGCATATTTTCCCTCAATGAAGCGTCCCAAGGTAAATACCATGATGAGCCAAAGTATGAGGATAAATGCACCAAAACCCACCCAAAATTCAATCCATGGAGAAATCAGATATGTTTCTTTTAGTTGTTTCAAAAGTTCCTTTGCTTTGTCTTTAAAGGATTTTGATGATGGCTGTGTCTTTTGTTCACTGAAGCCGTCAGAGGAATCATCGAAGTTGATGAAGTAACCAGATGCAGTTCTGTCAATTGTTCCAATTGGTTCAGGATTTTTGTTTTTTGCACTTTCACTTGGTACTTCAGTATAGATTGGTGTCTCTCTGCTAAATGTCTTTATTTGGGTTTTCAGAGGTCTTAGTTCTATTGCATTGTTGCATAGTCCTTGTTGTTCTTCTGTAGGCGTTTCGAATGTGATGAGCCTCTTTGATAGGACCTCTGTACTGGTAGCAAACCTTGGTGTTCTGCTACTTTTGGGAGTCCACTTGGTCTACTGTTTGTTATCGGCCACATGTTGTGGTTTTACCAGGTCGATGGATACAACTCGGTTCTCCTTTTTTCCAGCAAGTGGCGGTAGTACAACTGATCTTGTCCCGTTGACAGACAAGACAGGAACTGCTTTTCTGTAAGAAGGCCCAAATTCCTTCTTTACCGCGATCTTCTCCCTGACTAGATCCCCGACTTTTGGAATCCAGACAGGTCTTGCTGGGACAGGTGGTGAATCTTCAGTGGTCGTTGGCTGTTGTTTCAACTGTATGTTGCTCAGGTCTTTTCTTGTTTTGTTTAAGTCCTGCAAAATAGCCAAACGGTCTTTGACATCAAAGGTTTTTTCTATTACCACTGAAGTCTGACTATCAAGGTCAGAGATCAACATCCTAGTTCCGAATAATAATTCGTATGGACTGAATCCCTTCAGAGAATTTCTTGGCAAGTTATTTAGACTACGTTGGACACTTATTAGATGTTTGACCCACCCAGCTCCCGAACCTAATACCTTTGCCGTTATAGATTGCTTTATGTCACGGTTTTTTCTTTCAACAATTCCGTTCCCCTCAGGGTGAAATGGACAAGAGTACCGCAATTGCACGCCCATGCTGACCATGGCCTCCTTATAAGCCCGAGAGCTAAAAGCAGGACCATTGTCCGAATGCAGAATGCCAATTGCGTATGTGCCGATAAAGACCCGCAAATCTTTTATAACAGTTCTGGCGTCAGCCGTTCGCTGGGGCCACATCCATATGAATCTCGTGCATGAGTCCACTGCGACCAAGATATATTTATAGTTACCATCCCTTTGTAAGGGACCGCAGTGGTCTAGATAAACACATGCTAATGGTTTATCCGAGATTAGAAGGGGCGTCTGTGCTGGACGTCTCACAGTTGATACTTTCATTTTTTGACATATTTCACATGCTAGAACATAGTTCCTTGTTTGTCTTCTCATTTGTGGCCACCAGTATCTCTGTTTTAATAATGATACTGTGGCTGAGACGCCAGCATGGGTAGAAGCAAGCCCTTCGTGTGCCGCTATTATTAGTCCTAATCTGTGTTCCATGTTTGGAATTGCCCTATCCCCCACTCCAGGGATTCGAGCAAAAGGAACATTGTTTTCATCAGTTATGTATGAGTATTTTACTGGAAAGCCTTTAGGGAGTGGTTCTATCGAATCCTTTTCTGAAGCGCTGACAGCTTGTAATATTTCGCTGTCTATTTTTGCTTTTGACCGGGTGACGGCTGCTACGGAAGCCGTTTGCACAGCTGCATTCGCGGCCTCATCAGCCAATGAATTCCCTGCAACGTGAACGCCATCACGTTGATGACTCAGTGTATGTATCACGTGAGTCTTTGGTAGTTCTTTTTGTAAAAGAGCTACTTGTTCCCAGAGCATTTTATGCTTGATTGTGCCACCTTTCGCATCCTTGAAACCGTTCTGAAGCCAGATCTGCAAGTATTCATTATAAGACTGAACGCAATAATACGAATCGCACACTATAAGTGTGGGGAATTCTCGATCGGTATTTTCAAGCGCCATCTTGAATGCTAGTAGTTCAGCTCGCTGAGCTGTGCAATCTCCTAGAGATTGTGTTGTAGTGAGGGTTGGTTTAAATTTCCCTTCGTGCCAACGACCTTTAACAATCGCGCACGCAGCACTGTAAGCTTGTTTACCCCCTACTGCGGGTTGTGCTGATCCGTCTGTATATATTATACAGCCGTAGTGTTCTAGAGGCAGAATTTCGGTTGGCGGAGGACATTCAAATTCATATTGGAGAAATTCTTGTGTTTTTAAGTAAGGATCAAATTCGTACACCACGTCTGTTGCAGCAAGAGAGTTAGCCCATTGTATCCATCTCGGATGGAGTGCTTTAGCATTTGGAATGCTTGCCTTTGTTACCGCCTCTAAGGCTGGTATTGGTGTCACGATTACTATTCGTTTACCTTGTGCCAGGGCTCGTTCTTTTGCTATAGCTGTCTGTGTTGCTGTAAGAATTTTTTCCGTTGGGCTAAATTTCATTTCAGCCTTAGTGTACAAGTGTGATTTGAATGCAATTGGTACCTTATCTCCCTCATTAGAGGTTAGGTATGTGAATCCGCATCTCCCTGGGATGACTCGGATCACAAGGTTGCGTGTATTATCACGGGTTTCTAATTTTGTTTTAATTAGCATGTCTGTTTGTAAGGATCTCAAAATTTCTGTGTGTGTTTGAGTCCAACTGGATCTTTTAAAGTCTGGTTTAATTAGATCATAAAGGGGTTTGACCCTTTCTGCGTAATTTGCAATATATGTTCTTCCGAAATTTAGGAAGCCTAGAATTGACTGTAGGTTTTTTAGTGTTTTAGGAGCTTGGATTACGGCACATTTCTCTAGGAAATTGTCTGCCAGGCTTTTACCTTCACTTGATAACTCATATCCTAAGAATAGGACCGTCAGATGGGCAATTCTGGACTTTTTGAAGTTGAATTTGTAACCCTCTGCAGCGAAACCAAGTATTATGGTGTTCACTCTTTTCAAGTGAGTCTCCAAGTCATCATCTGTTAAGTAAATGTCATCGACATAAGATAATGCTTCATCATCATATAGTTGTAGTAATTCTGTTACTCTCGCTGAGAATACCCCCGGGCTGTTCTTGTACCCCTGGGCTAACCGACAGAATTGTTTTTGAGTGCCATTTACTGAGAAAGCTGTTAAATATCTGCTCTCTGGTGCTATGTTTTGACAAAAGAATCCATTGGAGATGTCCAAGGTTGTTTTGTATTTTTTGCGCACTATGTTATTCATTAGTGCAGCACTGTGTGAGTTTTGCACTGCAAAGGTTTTGCAACATGTGTTAAGGTGTCGGTAATCCAAAACTAGACGATATGAGTTGTCTGGTTTGGCGACCGGAAACAAAGGATTGTTCATTTGTGAGGTGCAAGTTTCAATCACCCCCTGGTATTCTAGCTGATCTAGTATTTCATTTACTTGTTTTTTAGCTTCTTGCTTAATTGGGTACTGCCTTTGTGCAGTTGGTTGTGATTTTAACTGGACTTTGTGAGGAGGAGAATCCTCATCCCATCCTACATGATTTTTATATAAAGCAGGTGCTAAGGCCACTGCCCACTTTCTAGCAAGTGTATATTTTTTATGAATCGGTATTTGATTCGAGAAGGCAGGCATAATTACTTCTTCGCCATGAGGGCACTCCCTGACAAACTCTGGTGGCCAGTCTTTTTCAGCTAGAAGGATGTCATAGCCTTTGGATAGGTTATCCCAAAATAGTCCCCTTATTTTCCTAGTCTTATCTCCCTCTATACGTAATGTTATCTCGTATATTTTGTGGGGCTTGCTAACTCTGGTATCTGCAGTTTCCACTTGAAGGTATTCATTCGTGTCCACTGTCTCCAGATGATTCATAAGGACTTTGCGAGCTATGCTCACCTCTGCTGCGCTGTCTAGCATTGTCTGAGCCCACTCTCCGTTTTTCAGTTGTGTCCTCAGTATTCTCGGCATTGTTAACTACCTTGATACTGGCTACCTTCTTTTTTGGAAATTGTGATTTCTTTTTCAGTTGAGCAGGTTCCTTGTCTTTGGACTTGGCGTGCTCTTCTGATCGTCCTCTTCTTTCCGATTTCTGCGAGGAATTCTGAAAAGATTGAGAGGGACGTGTATCAATGTCTTGATATCTATCAGGTTTTTTAATATTATCCCTATTTCTAAGGTTATATCTATTCCCAGAGGGGTCACTCTGGGGTGACCTTTGTCTCGGGTTTGGAGATTTCTCTCTTCGCCTAGGAGACCTTCCTCTGGACTGGAATTTCTTTTCTTTAGGATTGGATTGTTTGTTTCCATCCCAGTTCTTTTTCGGTGAATTATTATTATTAAAAAATATTTTTTCTGGACTTGTAGTCAGTTGCGGTTTTACTGGTATTCCACCTAGACTATCTCTGCCTAGTTCTTCATAGGATTTTTCTATGATTCTGGCAATTTCAGCTGGTTGGTCTGCTATATCTGTCTCTTTTAACCTCTGGCGGATCGCCACGTTTGCTGCTTCACCTTTTATGTTGGCTAATAATATAGCCGAGACCTGCTTGAAGTCTTTCAGTAATTTCATACCAAGAGTTAAAGCAGGTTCTGGACCGTATTCATCTTGAATTTGTTTTAGCACATCTGGTATTACCGAAATGGATGGAACACCGTGCGTTTTTGTATAGATGGAAGCAAAGACTGTACCCCAAGTGTCACAGTCCTCAATGTGTGGTGCGATTCCCATTGGGAGACATATAGTCAGAATCCTGTGTTTTTCCAGCGGGGTGGTGTCAGGAAACACCGCCTCTATTTGGGTAATTTTCTGTGCCAACCAGAATGGTATCTGTTCCCGTTTAGCTGGAACTTTACCTAGGCAGGATTGGATGTTCTGTGGTGTAATTTTATTTGTGTTCCCCTGGTGAGGGGTCAGCTGTGGAAGTTTAATCGCTGGCTGAATTGTTGAAGTCCGCATTACATACTGAACTAATTGTCTGTGAATTTTTAGTAGTTGTTTTAGCTGTATTAACAGCTCTGCTGCAGGCATTCTTTCGATGTCTGGATGTGGTGTGTATCCGGCTAGGACCAGCCACGTTGCTCCTGGTCTTCCTAAGGGACCGAGCCTTGTAATGTGATTGTTATGTATTAGGGCGCCATCAAATAAGAGCAAATGCTCTTGGAATTTGAGTGGTACTTCCACCTCCTCGAAAGGAGTGTACGTTTCAGGAGGTTCCTCTACTTTGTAATAGTGGAAGTACTTTGTTACAGCATTTGCTGCTGGAAAATGTATCCATGTATAGTATACCTCTGTCTGCCGATATTCGTGTGCCTCAATTACGAATATGACTGTGCCACCTCTAGGTGTCAGTCCATTTTCTATAAGTTTTAAGGTTATAGATCTCCTTTTAATGACCGGAATGAGTATTATATCCGCGTCTGCTGCTTACATGGTAGCATCAGCATCTGCTATTTCAGTAGCTAATCTAATTGCCTCTCTTTCTCCATCACTGTCTCCCATTTTACTGACAGGATGGTATTATTTTTATTTGCAGATCAGGTTTCTTATGGAATCAGAGATTAGATGCACAATATTCTGGAACTGTTTTATCCTTCAACGTTGACTAGACCAAGAACCATACATAGGAGTTCCCTCCTGCGAGGTTTTGGAGGATATAATAACCTTTCACCCACTCCAGACGTCTTTGGAGTATTTGGGAAAAGGGGTCTGAGTGAGAAAGCACGACTGAGTTACTCTAAATGTCTTACGTTAGTTTTATCGCCCTTTCCAAACGCGTTGGGCGCCATGTAGTGTAGCTCCTATTTTCCCAATAGGCTCTGCGCATTGGAATAGTACCTACAGCAGTAAAGGCCTAGGCCAGACGTTAACTAGGTCTACTACTGTCGAAACTAGACTTAATTTTTGGGTTTGCCAGCTAAGCTCAGAGTTCGCTAGAAACTTTCTCGAATGTTCAAGGAAGGATTAACTCCCCTGATTAGACAAGAAGGGATTTAGTTTCTGACAACCATAGAACATGACAACTTTGCTCTCCCCTAATCAAGAGTCAATCTCAAGAGTCGTGTGAGCACAAGGCAATTATTTTACTCAGTCAGTACGTGCATTCTTAGTCTCATCAGAATGTAGAGAAAAGGAAGAGACGGGCGTGTTCAATAAAAGATGTTATTTATTGATCAGTCTCTTTTCTCGTACAAGAGAAATGGATCGATATTATTGCAATACTTATAGTTAAGTAAAGTGCATACATTAGAAGCAATAGTATAAAATAATACTGTAAAAACATTGATATGGTTTCTGAGCCATATGATGTTTAAAATGATTAAAATATATTTACATACACATATACATTTGACTAAACGTACTCAACTGGTGTTTCTAAATACGCCTACCCCGTGTACCTGACCTAAGTCTAATGCGTGGGCGGGAATAGAAAGTTACAGTTTAAGTTAAGTTTGTTTTTGCCAAGTGAATAACTAAAGAATTCTCTGTGAGGGGTTATTCAGTTCTGTACCTGGAATTTAGGATGAATGAGGAATGGTATCTCTTTCTCTGCTCTCGATATTCCAGGCTGCCTGCGAGGGCTACCCGGAAGCGCCGGTGCTGGGTCTCTCGGCTTGAGATAGCAGCGCGTCTCTCAGCGCGTCAGGAAGGCGGGGCTGTTGCCTGCGGGGTCTGCTTCTGCTCTCGGCTTCGGCAAGTATGGCTGCTCCGTCTTGTCACCACGCGTGTGTTTGCATAGGGCAAGGTCGGCAATATTTATACCTTAAAGGTGCCGGGATTGACGTAAGGATGGACATAGGTACGTCAATAAAGATGTCATACGACTTGCTCGTTAGCACATTCTTTACTAAAGTTCTCTGTGAAATCAAAACAATGGCCGCACGGATTATCCAGGTTGTCATAGGTTTGATTTGTTATGAGAACGTCGTATGCCTTATCAGGGGCTGGAGGAATGTCGCTTGTCTAATTAGATCTCAAGCGTTATGACCTAATCAGATAACACGTTCCTGTGCCGTAGTGTGACTGCGTCAGATAACGGTATCTGCATCATGGGGGTTTTCTTGCCTCATGGGCTGACTGTTAGTTAACTAGCTAGGTAGTTTAACCAGAATAGGGTCAGGAATAGGGGGATCGATTCAGAACCTATAGAAATACACGACAACTAAACCCTTACAGAGAATTCTTGAGTCAGATTCTTGGCAAAACAAACTTAACTTAAACCTCTACTTACTTACTCCCTCCCTCGTATTAGGCTTAGGTCAGGTACACCGGGGTAGGCGTAGTTAGAAGCACCAGTTGAGTACGATTAGTCAATGTATATGTATGTATGTATCTATTTTATCCATTTTAAAGTATCATATGGCTAAGAAACCATATCAATGCTTTTACAGTATTATTTCATAATCCTGCTTTTACTGTATGCACTTTACTTAACTATAAGTATTGCAATTGTAGCAATTCATTTCTCTTGTATGAGGAAAGAGACTGCTCAATAAATAACACCTTTTATTGAAAACGCCCGTCTCTCTTTTTCTCTGCAATCTGGTGAAACTAAGTATGCACCTTTGAGTGAGTGAAATAGCTGTCTTTGGTTTTCACCCGACTCTAGAGATATACTCTTATTCAGGGAGAGCAAAGTTGTCATGTTTTATGGTTGTCAGAAACTAAATCCCTTCTTGTCTATCCAGGGAGGTTAAACTCCTCCTCGCTTATTCGAGAACGTTTCTAGTGAACTCTGAGCTAGCTGGCAAAAAAACTTAAGTCTAATATAGTCAGTAGAGACCTAGTTAACCTCAGTCCTACGTCTACACTACTGAAGATATTATTCCAATGCGCAGAGCCTATTGGGACTATAGGAACTACACTACATGGCGCCCAACGTTTGGTAAGGCGATAAATCTAACGCAAGGCGTTAGAGTAACTCAGTCGTGCTATTTCACACAGACTCTTTCTCCCGTAAATACTCCAAAGACGTCTGGAGTGGGTCAAAGGTAAAAATCCGCCGGAACTTAGTAGGAAGAGATTTCTATGTATAGTTTTTGGTTTATTCAACGTTGAAGGATACAGTGTTCCAAAATATTGTGCACCTTATCTTTGTTTCCTTGAAAACCTGATCTGCAACAACAACCTTTCTGTCAGTAAAAAATGTCAGAAACTGAAGAAGAGAGGGAGGCAGCTAGAATAGCAGCTCGTCTCCTAGAGGATGACAATAGTCTCCTGCAGACCGACCTGGATGCAATACTCATCCCGGTCAACATAAGAAAAACTATAACTCTTAAACTTATAGAAAATGGACTAACATCGAGAGGTGGTACAGTCATATTCGTAATTGAGGCACATGAATATCGGCAGACAGAGGTATTCTTTTCATGGATAAACTTTCCAGCAGCAAACGCTGTCACACGTGAGTTCCACTATTACAAAATAGAGGAACCACCGGAAGAGTACACTCCTTTCGAGGAGGTGGAAATCCCATTAAAATACCAAGAGCACCTGCTCTGGTTTAAAGGCGCCCTAAAACATAATAATCACATCACCAGGCTCGGTCCACTAGGTAGACCAGGAGCAACATGGCCGGTTCTAGCCAGCTACACACCACAACCTGACATTAATAAAATGTCTAGCGAAGAACTCTTAGTTAAAATAAAAGAATTAACAAAGGCATATAGAGAGTTAGTTCAATTGGCAACGGAAGATATAACTTTCCTCCAGAAATTGAAAGAAACAGATATAGCAGAACAGCCATTTGAACTTGTCAGAATCATAGAAAAATCCTATGAAGAGCTAGGAAGAGATAGTTTGGGTGGGAAACCAGTAAATCCCCAACTAACTGAAAATCCTGAAAATATATTTATTAAAAATAATCTAAACACTCCAAAAAAGAGCTGGGATGGAAATAAACAATCCACTCCCAAAGAAAAAAGATTCCAGTCCAGAGGAAAGTCTCCTCGGCGGAGAGAAAGATCTCCGGACCAAGGACACAAGTCTCCCCAGAGGGAGCCCTCTGAGAAAAGATACAACCTTAGAAATAGCGATAATCTGAAGAAACCTGATAGATATCAAGATATTGATACACGTCACTCTCGATCTTTTCAGACTTCCTCGCAGAAATCGGAAAGAAGAGGACGGTCAGAACACAGGGAAGAGCACGTCAAGTCCAAAGACAAAGAACCTGCTCATCAAAGTAAAAAACTACAATTTCCCAAAAAGAAGGTAGCCAGCATTAAAATAATCAAACATGCCGAGGATCCTGAGGACACAGCTGAAAAAAGGAGAGTGGGCTCAGACAATGCTAGACAGCGCAGGAGAAGTGAGCATAGCTCGCAAGATCCTGATGAATCATCTAGAGACAGTGGACACGAATGAATACATTCAGGTGGAAACTGCAGATACCAGAGTTAGCAAACCTCATAAAATATACGAAATAACATTACGTATAGAGGGAGATAAGACTAGGAAAATAAGGGGTCTATTTTGGGATAACCTCTCCAAAGGCTATGACATCCTTTTAGCTGAAAAAGACTAGCCACCGGAGTTTGTCAGGGAGTGCCCTCATGGCGAAGAAATGATTATGCCTGCCTTCTCAAATCATATTCCAATTCATAAAAAATATACACTTGCAAGAAAGTGGGCAGTAGCCCAAGCTCCTGCATTATATAAAAACCATGTTTGATGGGATGAGGACTCTCCTCCTCACAAAATCCAGTTAAAATGTCAACCAACTGCACAGAGGCAGTACCCAATTAAGCAAGAAGCCAAAAAACAGGTCAGGGAGATCTTAGATCAACTTGAATACCAGGGGGTGATTGAAACTTGCACCTCACAAATGAACAATCCTTTGTTTCCTGTCTCCAAGCCAGACGATTCATATCGTCTAGTTTTGGACTACAGACACCTTAACTCATGTTGCAAAACTTTTGCAGAACAAAACTCACATAGTGCAGTACTAATGAATAACATCGTGCGCAAAAAATACAAAACAACATTAGACATCTCTAATGGATTCTTTTGTCAAAATATAGCACCTGAAAGCAGGTATTTGACCGCTTTGTCAATAATGGGCTCGCAGAAAAAATTCTGTCGACTCCCACAGGGGTTCAAGAACAGCCCAGGATTATTCTCAGCAAGAGTAACAGAGTTACTACAACTGTATGATGATGAGGCATTATCTTATGTCGATGACATCTATCTAACAGATGATGACTTGGATACTCACTTGAAAAGAGTGAACACCATAATACTTGGGTTCGCAGCAGAGGGTTACAAATTCAACTTTAAAAAGTCACGAATTGCCCATCTAACTGTCCTGTTTTTAGGATATGAATTATCAAGTGAAGGCAAAAGCCTGGCAGACAATTTCTTAGAGAAATGTGCTGTAATCCAAGCACCAAGAACGCTGAGAAACTTACAATCAATTCTAGGTTTCCTGAATTTCGGAAGAACTTACCTTCTAAATTATGCAGAGAGGGTTAAACCTCTCTATGAACTAATAAAACCAGATTTTAAAACAATCAATTGGACTCAAAAACACACAAAAATCTTGAGATCATTGCAAACAGACATGTTAGCTAAAACAAAATTGCAAACACGCGATAACACACGTACCCTTGTGATCCGGGTCATCCCAGGAAGATGCGGATTCACATACCTAACCTCAAATGAGGGAGAAACGGTACCAATAGCATACAAATCACATTGGTACACAGAAGCTGAAAAAACATTCAGTATTAAGGAAAACATTGTACATGCGGTTCAAACAGCTGTAGCAAAAGAAAGAGACCAAGCCGAAGGCAGACGGATTACTGTTATAACAGCAGAATCAGCCTTTGAGGCATTAACAAGCCCATGTAATTTACCTACCGTGGCATTAAATCCAAAATGGATACAATGGGAAAATTTTCTTGCTACAGACAAAGTGAAATACTATTTTGGCCCAAACATGAAAAAATTAAAAAATCTAGAATATGAAAGAGAATATCCTCTGCCAATCGACATTCGGCCCATACAACAGTACGCCTGTGTAATATATACAGACGGATATGCACAACCCTCAGTTTGGGGAAAACAAGCCTATAACGCCACATGCGAGATTGTTAAATACGTGTGGCGCGGAGGTAAATTGAGACGTCTGGTAACAAAATCATACTCTGTAGAAAACAATTCAGATCAACAAACTGAAGTAATAGCGTTAAAAATGGCGCTAGATAATGCCGATCGCGAATTCCCGACACTAATAGTGTGCGATTCATATTACTGCGTCAAATCATACAATAACGACTTGCAGAAATGGGTTCAAAATGGTTACAAAGATGACACAGGTGCCACAATAAAGCAAAAATCGCTTTGGGAACAAGTAGTTCTTTTACAGAAAGAACTACCAAAGACTCACGTGATACATTCATGTTAGCTAAAACAAAATTGCAAACACGCGATAACACACGTACCCTTGTGATCCGGGTCATCCCAGGAAGATGCGGATTCACATACCTAACCTCAAATGAGGGAGAAACGGTACCAATAGCATACAAATCACATTGGTACACAGAAGCTGAAAAAACATTCAGTATTAAGGAAAACATTGTACATGCGGTTCAAACAGCTGTAGCAAAAGAAAGAGACCAAGCCGAAGGCAGACGGATTACTGTTATAACAGCAGAATCAGCCTTTGAGGCATTAACAAGCCCATGTAATTTACCTACCGTGGCATTAAATCCAAAATGGATACAATGGGAAAATTTTCTTGCTACAGACAAAGTGAAATACTATTTTGGCCCAAACATGAAAAAATTAAAAAATCTAGAATATGAAAGAGAATATCCTCTGCCAATCGACATTCGGCCCATACAACAGTACGCCTGTGTAATATATACAGACGGATATGCACAACCCTCAGTTTGGGGAAAACAAGCCTATAACGCCACATGCGAGATTGTTAAATACGTGTGGCGCGGAGGTAAATTGAGACGTCTGGTAACAAAATCATACTCTGTAGAAAACAATTCAGATCAACAAACTGAAGTAATAGCGTTAAAAATGGCGCTAGATAATGCCGATCGCGAATTCCCGACACTAATAGTGTGCGATTCATATTACTGCGTCAAATCATACAATAACGACTTGCAGAAATGGGTTCAAAATGGTTACAAAGATGACACAGGTGCCACAATAAAGCAAAAATCGCTTTGGGAACAAGTAGTTCTTTTACAGAAAGAACTACCAAAGACTCACGTGATACATTCATTGAGTCATGAACGTGATGGCGTTCACGTTTCAGGGAATTCATTGGCTGAGACAGCCACAGCGGAAGCAACTAAGCCGGCTTCCGTAGCTACAAAAAAGCGTTCAGGAAAATACGTTGACGGGGAAACAATGCTGGCGGTAAAAACGTCATCAAAAGGCGACAGTGCAGCACTACCCGTCAACTATCCACTCAATTATACATACGTAATCCATGCAAACTCCGTTCCTTTTGCTCAAATCCCTGGAGTGGGGGATAGAGTAATTCCAAACACGAACAGGAGAAACTTATTAATAGCAGACGCACATATGGGTGAGGGTCTAAGACACCTTAAGATTAAGGAATCTCTGAAAGAATTACAATCAATATACTGGTGGCCAGGAATGAGCCTGCAAAACTACAAATTTGCATTTTACTGTAAAAACTGCAACAGAGATCGCAGTGGCGAACCACCGGGAGTAGTACCAATGCCCTTCTTTTAAAAATCATAAGAATATCAATATAAAACCCCAGAGAAAATGCGTTCCATTAATATTATTAAAAAGACTAGTTTCACTTAAAATGTAGACCCCAGCTCTCGGCTGACGTCTGAACTATTATAAAAGATTTGCGAGTCTATAGCGGCGTAGACGCAATTGGCATGCTACACTCTGACCAGGGTCCTGCTTTTAGCTCTCGAGCTTATGAGGAGGACATGACCAGCATGGGCATTGCATTGCGGGAATCTTATCACTTCCTTCCTGAGGGAAATGGGATGGTGGAAAGAAAAAACCGAGACATAAAGCAATCTATAACGGCTAAGGTATTAGGTTCGGGGGTTGGATGGGTCAAACATTTAATAAGTGTCCAACATAGTCTTAACAATCTGCCAAGAAATTCTCTAAAAGGTTTCAGTCCGTACGAACTATTGTTCGGGACTAGAATGCATATCCAGGATCTCGATAGTCAGACTTCAGTGGTAGAACGAAAATGCTTTGATATCAAAGATTGTTTGGCTATTTTACAGGACTTAAATGAAACAAGAAAAGACCTGAGCAACATAAAGTTGAAACAACAGCCAACAGCCACTGAAGAGAAACCACCTGTCCCAGCAAGGTCTGTCTGGATTCCAAAGATTGGGGATCTGGTCAGAGAGAAAATCGCGGTGAAGAAGGAATTTGGGCCTTCTTACAGAAAAGCAGTACCTGTCTTAGCTGTCAACGGAACAAGATCAGTTGTACTACCGCCCCTTGCTGGTAAAAAGGAGAACCGAGTTGTATCCATCGACCTGGTTAAACCACAATCATGTGGCCAATAATAAGTAGTAGGCCAAGTGGACTCCCAAGAAATAGCAGAACACCAAAGTTTGCTTCAAATCGAGAGGTTCAAACTGAGAGACTAATCACATTTGATAAACCTACAGTGAATCAACAAGGACTATGCAGCAAAGCCATGGAACTTATGCCTCTTAAAACCCAAATTGCAACAATTCGTCAAGAAACACCTGTCTACAACGATGTAGCCACAGACTATACTAATGAAACAAAGAAAAATCCAGAAGCAATTCCAATAATTGACAGAACTGCATCAGGCTACTTCATCAATTTCGATGACTTTTCTGAGGATCCGAGCGAACCTGAAGAACAGCCAACAACAACAAAAACTTTTAAAGACAAAACTAAAGAACTCTTTCATCAACTACAAGAAACCTATCTGATTTCCCCATGGATTGAATTTTGGGTGGTGCTAGGTGTACTTTTCCTCCTGCTTTGGCTCATCATGGTGCTATGCTTGGGACACTTCATTGAGGGAAAATATGTTACAATGGACACAGCAAGCCAGAAAATCAACCTGGTCCTAAAGCCACACAAGTCTTCACACATCGAGAAAAGAGAACTTTCTTCAGTAAACTTCACAGCCAATCTGATACCCGGTGGGGTAGCATGGGACAAAACAGATTATGATATATATGGCCTGGTCGAGCTCTTGAAGTATCCTCATCAATTTAAGGTTTCATTAAGTGACTTTGTAAAACCGAGTACATTCTCTGATGAATGGGACTTTGAAAGTGTTAATGATATGATGTCAGACTTAGTTATGTCAGCAAAATTTACAGAACATGATTATTTACAAGGTTCATCGAATTATGATCAGATGTACTGCTACAACCATTATGCTAACCATTATTTGCATAAATCTGCTCAACCTAGAAATGTTTTAAATTATAATCAATGGGAACATTGTGCAACTCCACCAAAAGGTAGTTCAAAAACATTTTATGAGAAATTCCCATACTTCTCAGGGTTTAACACAAGTGAAGCAGAAACGTTTTATTTCAAACTGTTAAATAAGACAGGATGGAAAACGATGCTGACAAATACAAAATTAATCTATTCAGAAACATTTTTTGAAAAAATTAATACATTTCGTTTTGATTTTTGGAAAAATAACATTGAGACAAAAACCATCTGGGGTACTAAAGATTGGCAAGTCCAAGGTATAGAATCATTATTCAGAGCCTGCATGATCCCATAACAAATTATATTTTTGAATGACACAATTCAACAAACAACCTGTCTTGGCCTAGCCAAAATTAAAGACTTATACAAACCGTCTATTCCAAAGCCAACACCTGACAGTAATAGCACTACAGAGGTTGAGATAGACGTATCCCATATTTTAAACCAAAACAGAACACATCCTGATTGGAACAAATGGCTGATCTGGCCCACAGACACAAATAACTGTCAAGATAGATTCCTGAACAAAATACAGGGGTTCAAATTGACCAGGCCAGACCCTAGATACTCCCAGCGACAACATCCAGGGATAGTAACAACATACAGTGTAGGAAAACTCTGCCTTGAATGGCTACATACATCCACACTGGCAGAAATTAAGCAACACTTAACTTTACTTAAAGAAGGTGCTGACTTGTGTGATTTCAATATGGGACCACGCAAACAGCATCAAAAATGTTTCATAGCGGCCTCTATATATGCAGCTTATAACGAAGCTTGGAAAGAAACTCAAATTGAAACAGCAGAGAAAATACGGGAAATTGACCGTATTAATTTGGAAAAATCACTTTCTGTTGTGGACAATGGGTTAATGACTCTGTCTTCCAGAATATATTCACTGGACAGTATTGTATCATCTGCAATCGATATAATAGAGCAGGACATGCTAATGTTACAACATGGTCAGTCCCAATTGCGTTCTATTGTACAGCTTGGATGGACGTTACAAAATCTGCGTTCAGGCTACGTGCCTTGGCGTTTAATCAACACAACGTCACTATTCTCTATCTTTAACCTTACTGATATACAAATCAGCTTGGCACAAAAAGGAGCAGAATATACAATTCTGAGCATTGAAAAACTTGGGAGATTACCATTGACAATGTCAGAACCACCTGTCATTGAATGGATAATACACGGAATCATAACTATTCCGATAACAACTTTCCAATTTCGATACTGCCAAAAGTATATACAGGCAGGCCAGTATGAAAGGTTGGGTAAAGGATACATTAAGTCATCATGGAAATAACCTTACACACACACATGTTATAGTGAAAAAGGACAGAATGTATTTCTTAGTGGTGATAATTGTGAAAAATCACTAAGTGGTATACTTCTGTGTCAGGGTATAAATCTACATAGGGCCTGTGAGGGGACTTCAAATAACCTTTCATGTCACCAGCTTGGCACACCTGCAACTCGAATAGAGCCATTCTTTAGACGGCTTTCGAACGGGAGCTACATTCTAATAGTGGACCACAGATGTTGTGGCTTGGTGCCAGGAAAAGCTTATCTAGTAAGCGTTTCGTCCATGGTCACTTGCTGTATGCAAGTATTGTATCCGAATGACACTCCAGACAGGGAGGGAAAAATTTGGCCCAGTTTGAAAATCTCTTCTATTCGAATTGATACTTTAAGCAGAATGAAGTCTGTTCTTCGACAGACGCCTGTGCCCTTGACGTCATCAAAAGAAACGCATGATCTCCAAGTTGCAAGGACAACGGCAGAGATACATAACCTTTTATCAACAAATTGCCCCTTACACTTCGCAGAAATGCTAAACGAAATCTTAAACATTTCTGATACGAATGGTATCGCAAGTGTATTTAAGACAATTTTTTCGGGACTGTTGACACCTTTCAAAGCAGTCCTGGGCATCATTCCTAATTTTGTCCATTCAATCTTTGGCGGCCTTCCACTCCTGTTGGGACTCGTAGCAGGCATTTTATTTTTGATACTCCTGCTTCGTTATGGCAAGCCATGTCACAGACAAGACTCCAGCTACAATGGAAGAAACGATCCTAGCTATACGCTATCGGGACCGCATAACTAAAGTCCTTGGATTAGCCTGGCTAAGAGATCTGAATATGACCTGGTTTCTTTCATTCAGACCCATCTGGCAGAACTGTATCTTACCTGTGTTAAGATGTATGCTGTGCGGAGAAGAATGTGTGTTAGACGTCTGTCTCACACTACAATCAGAAGTACCTTTGGATACAGATACTTTGCTAAGTCCAGTAAAGGCTCATGCATCGTGTTGTCCCCAGCGGTTACCCATCCTGATGACGGCATTCGTTGAGAATTCACCACTGCGATTGAAGTGTAGTGAAGTGCAAGATGAGAGCAGCATCAACCAGGTACGACCTTCTGTGAGCACTGCTGATCATGTCATCGATGATAGCAATCATTCTCATGACTGCACAGTTGCGGAATTTTCCAACTTGGTCGAACTTTCACCTGAAGCGGTAAACTGCTTTTTTGAAAGTCTGTCTGAAATGATGTTTTCCCCTGAACAAAAAGAATAAACTTTTAAGTAAACGAGCACTCAGCGTTCCCTGAACTCTGAATTCGGCCTTCAGCTTTGAAAAATAAAAGCTTCTGAAAATATTTAGAACTGTTTTGACTTCTTCCCTTGAAAAACGAAACTATTTTTTTCCCGATTCCAAAATATTTACTTTTTTTGGGCACTCACCCTCTGCTTAAAGTAGAACTATTCTTAGAGAACAGAGCTTCTATTTTTAGGAACTCTAGAGACAATATATTACCTCAGCCTCTAGCATATTTACAAATAACTGTATTTATATGTGATGAAATGGTCTCACACTTTTCTTTTCTGTATTAGGAGCCATTTCATGTGTAATTTTCGCAAAATCATTCCGCAGATATATATGAATCCTGTTTTATGAATGATTACTCTGCTTGAAATACTGTACCTATACTCATTTTTCGTGTATTTTGTAAATGCCATTTCAGATGCAAAATAATGTATTTCGGGGTGGATCGGTATACACATGCACCGTTAGATATGTTTACTATTGCTTAGTTTAGTAATTATGGACATGAATTCGTGGAGTGGGTGTAGTGTGTTTATCTAGGTACCTGAATCGATATTCCTATTCTTTGCCCTTGTGTGGTTATAAATCAATAATATCCCTACAATGGCATAGAAACCCTTTTCATAATTCAGTCATAGCGAATGCTGTCACATTAAGCAAGCCTATTCCTCCAGCCCCCTAGAAAGCACACTGAGTTCTTAAACAAATCCAAGCCTCCAGCAACCTGGGAAATCCCCGCTGCTTTGTTTTGATTTCGTCCGAGAACTCCTGTAGAGCACTGTAAGAACGACCAGTTCTTAGTGACATCTTTATTGACGTCTTATGTCCAACCTTACGTCAAACCCGGCACCTTTCAGGTATAAATATACCAATGTTGCCTTAAGCAAACACACGGTGGTAATCCTGGAGCAGAGCAGCTATCTACTTCCGAAGAGCCCAGCTGATGCGAGAGCCCACGGACGCTGCCCCTCCCTTTTGACGCGCTGAGAAAGACGCTGTCTTTTCTCTTGCCGAGAAATCCAGCCTCCGGCGTTTCCAGCCTACCCTTGCGGGTGACTGGGATACCGAGTCCTGAGAGAGAGATACCAGCCCTCCTGCCTTCTAATACCCAGGTACTGAACTGACTAAACCCTTACAGAGAATTCTTGAGTCAGATTCTTGGCAAAACAAACTTAACTTAAACTGCTATTTACTTACTCCCTCCCACGTATTAGGCTTAGGTCAGGTACACCGGGGTAGGCGTAGTTAGAAGCACCAGTTGAGTACGATTAGTCAATGTATATATGTATGTATCTATTTTATCCATTTTAAAGTATCATATGGCTAAGAAACCACATCAATGCTTTTACAGTATTATTTCATAATCCTGCTTTTACTGTATGCACTTTACTTAACTATAAGTATTGCAATTGTAGCAATTCATTTCTCTTGTATGAGGAAAGAGACTGCTCAATAAATAACACCTTTTATTGAAAACGCCCGTCTCTCTTTTTCTCTGCAATCTGGTGAAACTAAGTACGCACCTTTGACTGAGTGAAATAGCTGTCTTTTGTTTTCACACGACTCTAGAGATATACTCTTATTCAGGGAGAGCAAAGTTGTCATGTTTTATGGTTGTCAGAAACTAAATCCCTTCTTGTCTATCCAGGGAGGTTAAACTCCTCCTAGCTTATTCGAGAAAGTTTCTAGTGAACTCTGAGCTAGCTGGCAAAAAAACTTAAGTCTAATATAGTCAGTAGAGACCTAGTTAACCTCAGTCCTACGTCTACACTACTGAAGATATTATTCCAATGCGCAGAGCCTATTGAGAATATAGGAACTACACTACAATTTAACACTTAAATACAGCAATTAGCAACTGAAAGGTGACCAGTTCACCTTTGTGAAGTGCCTGTCTTTATGAAGCAACACGTTGTCATGTTTCTAGTAACTTTGAATCAGTTTGAGCTAACAATTTTGTTTGTTCAAATCTGCAGATTCTGCAGCAGATGATGGATCATGTAGCAAATCCTTAATTTATGTGGAAAACACAGCAACCACAGGAACACTTTTTTCCAGTGACCCTGCTTAGTCTAAGCATTTCCAGGTGCTAACCATTGTTTGCTTGCAGTGAGGTGAATTAACATCACACCACAACTGATCTGCCAATAATGGAACTGCCAGGTGCAGGGGTATGGATTGGCAGATAGTCTCATTTCAGTACCACCTATTTCTCATAAATGTGCCTTCATTTAATGAATATGCTCATTCTGTGAGATGTAATCTTGTTTTGCTTTCAATGAGATTAATTGACTAGCAATGATTAGGACAAGGAAAAACACAGCTTTTTTGTGACATCCTGTCAACAAGGAGCTATCTAGCTATTATAATTAGGGAGCATTAGATGCCATTGGTCAAAAATCCCACTCTTCTTGTTTGGAACTAGCTTCTGTTCTTGGCCTAACATTCTAAGAAGCAGTGTATCATGAGTTAGATTAGAGGGTAGCAGAACTGTGTGGTATTAGTCTACTGAGCACACAGTGATTCTGATGGCTGTGTTTGCCACAATAAAGTTTATTTTTTACCCTTCTTGTGGAATTTTTTTTATGATAGACAGTTCTACTGCTGTATCCTTTTGTTTCATAATGGGATGATTTCTGACATTCTACAAAGTGTTCTTGTTTTGTCTTCCTTTCTCTTGGAGCTGCAATGTTGCGCTCAAGGAGCAGCCTGTCAAATATATGACAGGGCTGTACCTAGAGGAATGGTAGGTTGGATCAATATCTGTCTTGCCAGTAGATAGGAGACTAAGAGGCATTACTTGGAAGCTTAGCTTCTGGTTGTCCTTGGTGAATTTCTTCCCTTTTGTCATTCCTGTTTCATCTTGTTGTTGTTCGGATGTCCTCCAATGTCAAAACAGCTTTTATCTATTTAGTTTTTGAAAGAAGGAAAGTAAAAGTATCTCTACATACAGTATGCATGGTATGGTTATGATTCTGGTGCATACCAAACATGCTCATACTTTCAATACCTGAATTCAAAAGTTTGTTTATGAGGATGATGTGCTCAGGGTAAGTGTCAGTGCTTTACTACTGTCTTCGATTAGCACTTTAGGACAAGCACACACACAGCAGGAGGGATTTGGATGACTCCTGCTCTTCTAGTTCCCAGTCTCCCTCTCCATCACTCAAGAGATGTTGAGGGTCTTATGGGTTTTGTTAGACCAGGCATCCTTGGCGTTGTATACCAACTTTGCGCTGATCAGAACTGATGTATCTCCCTTTGATGCCCATGTGGCTACCACTTGATGACTTTGCTTCGACGGATGTGCGGCTCAACGATGGCGAGTCGCCAGCATCGCCAAGGGGATCAACGATGAAGCCTTTATTGTCTGCCTTGATCAGAACTGACACATCGCCTGCATCCACAGGATCGTTAATGACGTATCATCTTCTCTGATCCTCTCATTGAGTTTTCAACATTGATGTTTCCCCATCCAAAGTACTTTTTCAGCAGGAACTGCGTGAGTCCTATAGCTGGCCTGCCCTCCATCGCAGTCGCCCTGGAACTTACCCCTGTATAGTGCGCCCAGAAGCACTTTATGGCTCTAAGCACTATAATTTGATTTAACCTTTAAAAATGAATTCCTCCAGTTCTACTTATTGGATTGTTGTCATTTTTGTGTTTTTTTACTGATATGAATATAATCTATTTCTATAACCATGTTGTGACCGCAGTGGAATCAACCCCCAGCTTGGCAGCATTCCAATCTGCCAGGTAGCCAGTCCAGCCCTGTCCATGAATGAAATCAGCCCCCACCGCAGTGGAATCAACCCCCAGCTCGGCAGCATTCCAATCTGCCCAGTAGCCAGTCCGGCCCTGATTCTGGATCCAAATGAAAGATTTTTGTTAATGACAGTGCAATTCCTTTTTGAAATCTATGAATTCTTTTACTTGCTGTTGGAGTCTACAATACTATACTACGCTATTTCTAATATTAATTTCTTCTTTATGGGGATGGTTAAAGACAATTTTTGCAAATGGGCTGAAAATAATCTAGATGGATGTCTTCAAGAATATCATTAGGTCAGGTCCATCGTTCTATTAAAGTTTTGCAATCCATCCCTTCGGCATCTAATACACTTTAAATCTATTTTTGATTCTTACCATACCATGGACGAAGCAAGTAAATGAATTGACCGAAGTGAATGTACCAGATGTCATTTGGCCACTGCGGATACATTTCATATTGTTTGCAGCAGTTCATCTCTACAAGTATTTTAGGTGAAAATAGCAACATGCCTGTTATTTTATTGGACATACAAGTTGCATTCGTCAGACCAACGATTCTATGTGGGATCAGTCCAATGATACACGAATCCCTATTGTTTCGTGGCCTAATTATGGCAAGAATAATAATTGAAAAGAAGTTTGTATCAAGAATGCACTGTTTTCTTTGATCGCTGGTCAAAGATACAGGAGGGCTTTTCATATGAAGAACATATAGCAAAATAAACTGATCACACTGTTAAATACGACAGGATCTGGGCTACAGTTGTCCTCAAGATAGCCTCGACAAGAATGTTGTAATGGACTCAACATGTTTTTGCTATAAGGAATCACTTAGTTTACTATTTGTGTAGGAGTTTTCTGTTTCTTATGTTGCTCCCTATTTAATCTGCTGTTTGTTCTGACATGGGTGTGTTTGTGAACTGTAAACCTCTGAGCAACCGTGATATTATGTCTGATTGTTTTCTTATGAATCCCAATCAATATTATAAAAAGAAACAATTTAAGTATGAAGCAGTTGTAAAATGCTTGTGCTGTGCGAATTACTCACGATGAAGCATATGAATAACATATATGTGTATACTATTTGGAAATTCGGGAAACCTATGCTACGTTTAGGTAAGGCTATGAAGTGTCTGTTGGCCATCATCACACAAATAATTATTTTAGAGCATGTGTGGTGAAATTACAGGAACCTTGGTCAGTGTGTGTAAAGCGAAAGTTTATTCCAAACTCTGAACAGGAATCGAGGAAGCACTTACTTATGGGGCAGGCCGAGAGCTTCTGTAAAAAAAAAAAATACGAATTGTAGGCTTATCACGAAACTATTTTCAGAAAGGGGTCACTTTAGGTAATATGTCAGATGTTATTGAGGCAGGCATATTAATTGTAATGTAAACAGTGAGGCAAACCAGCAGGTTAATCCAGTAAATAATTATTGGATTGAGCTATAGTTGACTTGTTTAATTCCCAAATAGAGCTGTATCTGTCAAACAAGAATACAAAATGAAAGAACTAAAAATAGGATGATGCCGCTTTGTTCTAGTGTGTATATACTCTGGCTGCTGATAGGAAGCAAATCAAGAAAGGACTGGATCTTAAGCAGAGTTCTGGAGCACAACCATTCATCTCTCTCTTCTGAAGGAACTGGCATAAGCATGTTCAGCGCGATCAACACGTTTAAACATGGCGACTCCACTAGAGTCTGCCAATAAGGAATAATTTGAAACTAAAATTAACCATCCCTAAATCCTAAAGAACTATTTAAGGGTGTGTGGCAAGTCTTCCCTCCACATATTTCTATTTAAATATCATGAGGTGAAGTATTCCCTTTATCTTCAATTATTTGTCGTCAATATATACATTTATTTGTCATATATATAAATATGTATAACTATAATTGTGTCACATCTGCCAGTGTGAAGTTTGTAGCTTACATAAATCTGATAAGTGATATCACAGTATTCAATTCAAGACCAAGAAGAGACTGTTTCGAGTGGTAAGCAAAAAGTAACTTTGTTGTGAGCCTTACAGTTATACAGTAGAAACAATATGAAATACACAGGTACCTGTAAGTAGAGCATCACAACCTTATTAAGAATCATGAATGAGTGAATAGCATGGATAGAGGTGCCACGCTGCAATATCAATGTGAATTGCTATGTCTACCCAAATAGTGATGGATTCAAGGTATTGTTATGATGCTGTGAAGCAGCGTTGATGCTCGTGAATGTAGCATTGCATTAATTTATATGTAAGGTTGAGTCCATCTATGCAGGATTTACCATAAGGAAGAGATCAAACTTGTGGGAAAAAGGGCCAATCAGAATTGCATGCCATAGTTTAGAAAGTGTACAAAGTTATAGCTGGAAAGGTAACAGCATTATGTAGCAAAGACTGAATTCCATTGACCAGCACTATTCATGACTTCATTAAGGAATTCAAGCTGTTGATACATCTTTGCATACAGAGATTAAACAAACTTGATATGTAACTTCCTCTGTTTGTGGAAGATATGGCCTCAGTGACATGTTATCTTATACACCTCTGTTTGCATGTAAACTGGCATTCACTGCAGATTACACATGCATAGTGTCCACTTACAGGAGGAGGACCTCACATGGATTAGCGGTGGTATCATTTTTTCTAAGAGGACAAGCGGTCACCAAGTGGTCTTTGATAGCATTTTCTCTTTTAAAGGCAAATATCAGCTTATCAAAGGCAATTGATCATCACAACAATGGATAATATATATACTAATGCTCCAAAATTGTTTTTTATATGGTTGGCACTTTTTTTCAAAATTAGATACACAGGCAAGGTATCCCCTTCTTTTTAGTTTCTAGGGGATTATTGATTCCATAAAGTAGTCTTTAGTATATATATTCTTTGGATCCTTTCAAATTGTCCCTAAAGCAAATCATTAAACAGGACATACACCTATTAACTATTGTTTTGCAAACAAAATATCTATTTTTGGTCAATTTAGAAGGTGCTGTGCAGTCATCCATCAACAACTTTAAATGTCATAACAAGTTTCTTTTTTTTTTTTACTTTATTTATCATTTTCCAAATGAAAAGAAAAAAACCCAAAGATAAATCACAGTTGCATCATGAGGTATACAATAAAACATGGACATAATATCATAGGAGTGACAAGGCACACATATTATATCTTCAAAAGGCATCATGGCGAAAAGGAATTACAAATAGCTTTGCAACACAATGATACTCCAATAAAAGAAAATTCCTGGGTTTGATGAGGGACAGTGACTGGACCAAACAACAAATGAGAAAACAAAAGAAAGGGCCGAGGGCCAAGCGGTGAAAATGGAGTGATCGTGCACATACTTCAGACATACAATCAAGAAGGATCAAGGGATCGCGTCCAGACTCATCAGCGACCCAGGAACTTGCACGTGTCAGTTTGGGCAAACATCGTCCCTCAGCCCACTCCCGTTGGAACTGTATGGCTCTCCAATTGGGACAGCTGATCAGCTGTAATCTTATCAATGTAAGTGCGGTAGGGGCCCCATATATCCACAGAGCAGGATGGGGTAGGGACCATCGTCGAATACTCCACACAGTTAATATTACAAAAGGACATACTCCTGAGCCAGGACTTCGAGCTAGGGGATCGTTTGGCGCACCAGAGCAGTGTGACTTCTCTTTTAGCTAATAGGAAACCCAATGCCGCAAGCTTGCGAATCTTACGTGGAAAGTTGGAAACGTAACCCAACAGTGCTATTTCAGGGGTGGGGATCAGGTGAACACCCAGTATTTGACTAAAGGTTTGATGTACCTGGGACCAATATTCATGCAGTAGAGGGCAAGTCCAAGATAGGTGGGCAAAATCGGTGTGCGGGGCCTTGCATTGAGGGGCACTGGTGGGGCTGATCAGGGTCAATCCTGTGAGCTAGCGCTGGGGTGTGATATAGTCTACGCAGGAACTTAAAGTGGATGAGTTTATGCCTACTATTTATAGAGACTTCTCATGTAACTTTACAGCACTGAGCCCACTGGTCGTCTGATATAGGTTCTCCCAGATCGTCCTCCCATGCTGCGCGGACCTTGGCGTCTAGTGTAGGAAGTGAAGCGCTGCACAATCTGTATAATCTAGCTACCAGGTGTGTTCCCAAAGCGTGATGGATTACAAGTGTGAGGGGTCCATGAAGGAGCGTTTAGCAAACCGGAGGTCATCTGCTATATAGAAAGCATATCCTTCAGGGAAAAGATCGCCAACAGAGCAAATGTTAAATTTGGTTAAGGTGTGTTTGACCACTGTCTCCCCAGTTATAGGAAGCCAATGTGCTTTGGGAAGAGGAAGGTAAGGAGAATACAGTAGTTCCAGGTCTAGAAGTCTGCGTACCCTGTCCCACGCCCAACAGGTAGATGAGACGTTTGTATGTCCTGAGGGTCTCGGGGAAACCCTCTAGGCAGGACCGCAGATAGTGACCCTGGTAGTACGAGGTCGGCCTCAGGTTTTAAAAATAATATGCGGGCATCAGGGTGGAACCAGGAATATGCGAACGAGCATTGTGCGACTAAGAAATACAGATAAAAAATCGGGAGCGCCTAGGCCACCTCTTTCGTATGGGAGAGTGAGCACCCGCCAAGATACCCGTGGATTCTTGTCTCCCCAAACCAACCGCAGGAGCAGTGACCGCAGCTGAGAGAAAAATAACTTAGTGAGGGGTATCTGAATGTTATTAAAAGGTACAAAAACCGAGGGAGCACGATCATTTTGATGATGGCGATCCTTCCGGCCATAGATAACGGGAGGCGTATCATGTCATGTGCGTATAATGATATCAAAAGCGGGCCAGTACGAAACTGGAGGCCACGGAATTGGTGTTTTTCCTGGAAGTGGCGAACCAATGGGTCCATCGCCAGGATAAAAAGTAACGGGGACAACGGGCACCCCTGTCGCGTGCCACGTGTTAAGGTAAATTGCTCCGCTATGGTACCATTCAGGCATAGCCTGGCCAAGGGCAAAGTGTACAATAAAGCATCTGTGGACACGAAGCATTCTGACATACCCATACGCCTCATGATGGATAGAAAAAATGGGCATTCTAGTGAATCAAACGCCTTCTCGGTGTCCAGGAGAATAGCAGCAGCCGGGGTAGTGGGGTCAATGCGGTGCAAAACCGAAAACAAGGTCCTTAAATTCAAGGATGTGGAGCGATGTGGGACAAACCCGGACTGTGCCGGCGATATTATAGACTCCATAAGCAGAGAGAGCCGAATGGCAATGACCTTGGCCAAGATCTTATAGTCAAGATTCAATAAAGAGAGGGGCCTGTATGAGCTACACAAAGTGGCGTCCCTCCCAGGTTTGGGAAGAAGAATTATGACTGCCTCTCTGAACGTAGGCGGCAGACATCCCAGTTCAAGTGACTCCGCATAGACCTATACCAAACGGTGAACGAGTTCCTCTCTATAAGCCTTGTAAAAGTCGGCGGGAAAGCCGTCTAGGCTGGGAGCCGACGAACCCCTAAGTGCGTCAATGGCTTCAATTATACTATCAGGGGTAATTGGTAGATGTTAGATCTGGGGGTCTCTGGTTGGCGGAGGTAGGTACCACTGTCAAAATAGGGACCCTTGCTTCTAGCCAGGGCAAGGAGATAACCTTCTGAGATAACCCCTGCTCACCCTCTAGGTAGCTTGGCACGAGCAGTCTAGGCTAACCAGAGGCAATGCGTAAAGTATTTGTACCAACACTCACAGTAACACAGTGAAAATACCACAAACTGACTCCACAACAGTTTAGAAAAATAAAGGTCTTTTTAATCTAAACTACACAAGACCAAAATGACAAAAATCCAACATACACAGTTCAAGAATATGGTTTCAAAAGAGTTCTTAAGGTTGCGTTAAAATTTCTTTAGGTTGCGATAGAATTCTCTACGTTGCGAAAGAATTCTCTACAGATGCGTGAAAAGTTCACAGTTGCGTCACGTTTACTCACAGTACCTTTTAGTTGCAACAAAGTTCCAAAAAGCAGAAGCTGGTGCGGTGGAAAACAAGGGATGCGTTGCTCCTGAGACCCTGGGGAGGCGATGCGACAGTCCCTCTGTAGCAGCGGGCGTGATGCGACGAATCCGGTCTGTAAGGGGAGGAAGGCCACTTGTATGGATTCCGGTTCGTAGGTTCCGTAGGAAGTTTGTTCTCGCAAAGGCACGATGCGACGATCTCGTAGGGGCTGCGACGATCTACGGGGCGACGATGTGCGGTCCAGAGGTGATCCTCTCTCTCGCAGCTCCTCGATGCGATGGTTCTGCGACGATGCTCGCAGCGACGTGATGCGGTCCGCAAGCAAGCGGTGCGGCGTTCTCACCCAGCGATGACAGGCTCTGCGACGACTCTCGCAGCGATGTTCGATTCTCCCGCAGTGGTCTGGTTCATCCCGCAAACGAAGGATGCGACGTCTCTGGCAGCGGCGTCAGGCGCTGCGAGGATCTCGACCTCCGTAGCGGCGGGAAACTTCTCGCACTGTCGGGGATGCGCTCCGCAAGCGAGCGATGCGACACTTTTCAGTTTCAAAAGTCACTCAAGCTTAGTTTCAAGCTTCCCAGCTCAGGTACAACTTCCAGAGGCCCCACAACTGGATCAAGCACTCTAAGAAGGACAGAACTCTCTCAGCAGAGTTCAGGGAAGCTGGGGGTGAAGTCCTTTTGTTCCTGGGACTTCAAAACAGGGAGCCAGCTCTTCTCAGGCCCTTGGAGATTCCTTCAAGACAGGGGACACAGCACACAGCAAAGTCCTTCCCCTCTCCTTGGCAGCAAAGCAACAGGTCAGTCCAGCAGAGCAACAGCAGGACAGTCTTCCTTCTTCAGTTTCAGCTTTCTCCTTGGCAGAGGTTCCTTCTTGATTTCCAGGATGATCTAATTTTCTGTTGTCAGGGGTCCTGTACTTATACCCCTAAAGTCTTTGTTCTCTTGGTGCATGTGGGCCCTGAGCCCGGTCTGAACCAGTTTTGGGTGATTCCTGAGTACTTTGTTTTGCTGGCTGCATCTTTCCTTTCAGAGTGAGGGGCAAGGTCCTCAGCCGCCCAGCAGGGGGTAGAGCCAGCATTGTGGAAGGCAGGCACAGCCCTATTCAGCCCAGGTGCTAACTCCTCCCACCACTCCAGTTGCAAATGCAGTCATTCAGCCTAGTGCTGACTCATCCAGCCTCCTGGGTAATCCCCCATCCCCTGTCACTCTCAAACTAGACAGTCAATACACAAACAGGCCCAGGCACACAGAAGGGTCAGACAAGAGAACAGCAACTTTCTAAAAGTGCTGTTCTCAAACACAGGATTTAAAAACAACCTTTCCTAAAAGATGTGTTATTAAATTCTGAGTTCAAGGGATACTAGATACTTATGTCCTATCTTGTTCCTATGGTAAGAAATGCTGTTAACCACTGTAGCCAGCATCCCCCATGTTAACCTATGGAGCAAGATAGCCTTACAGTAGTGAAAAACGAAAATGGCTGCCATTCACTAAGAGCATGTCACCTGCACTAGTACATGCTCTACCTTTTACATACACTGCACCCTGTCCAGGGGGGTACCTTGGGCCTTCCATAGGGGTGACTGATGTGCAAAAAAAGGGAAGGGTTAGGCCTGATCAGTGGGGACACTGACCAGGAGGACATGGCTGTTCTAAACTGCACACAGGCACTGCAGTGTCAGGCCTGAGACATCATTTTAGGGCTACTCCTGTGGGTGGCACAATCAGTGCTGCAGGCCCACTAGTAGCATTTGTCATCACCAGCCCTGGCACACCCAGTGCACTTTACTAGGGACTTCATGGTGATACGAATATGCCAAACATGTATATCCAATCAGAATAATAATTTACACAGAGAGCATATGCACCTTAGCACTGATCAGCAGTGGTAAAGTGCGCAGAGTACTATTGCCAACAGCCACGTGTCAGGAAAAATAAGGGAGGAAGAAGCAAAAAGTTTGAGGAGGACCCTGCAAGAAGGGCCAGTTGCAACACAACCCCCTTCCAGCATAAAGCCAGGGTAGACCAAACGATACCTCGATGGGATTCCCTGCTTAAGGCGATAGACCACGGAAACTGGCCCACACAGCAGGGCAGTCCTGTTCTACGCCGTCCTAAACCCAGTTGGATCACTCTATCCATACTCCCAGGGTCCACCATCCCAATCCATGTGGAACCCTTCTCCTCACCTGTGGACACTACCTGTGCAGCACCTAACCTTAATTTACTCACAGGTGTGTCCCATAGATGGACAGCAAGCCATAGTGACCACCAACAGTGATAAGGGATGAGACCCAGGCCTCATGCCTCTCAGGGCTCTCAAACCTCTGTGGCGTCAGAGGGTGGGGGGCAGTAGCCCCAGGTGCTTGGCACCCTTTGTCCACGCCCTCTCTTGTCAGGTCAGGTCTGATACTCTGGCACTGACCCACCAGTCCCGGACCTGTATCCGGTGGCTGGACAGGAGGCTGGGGTGGGCTTCCCCACACCCGGCCCTCCTCTTCCTTGGGGCTCTCTACCCTCCAACCTGGAGCAGTACCCCCTTCTAGAATAGTCAGGGCACCTGTGGCAGGTATCCTGCACCATTCACCCACCAGGTCAGGGGTGCTATCCTGCAACTGGTATTCCAGGTCAGGGGGGACACCCCATACCTGGCCCTCAAACCTAGGCTCCAAAGCCTCCAGGTCAGACAGCACCTGAACCTGGCTTCCCCACCCAGTGACTAACCCCTGCAGTGGAACACTTGCCTGGCTCACCAGGACTTCACTCACTGAGGTGCCTATACTGGTAGACAGTACCCACCTGGCCAACACAACGGTGTGGCCCAGTCCACCCCCGGGGTGAGACTCCTGCCCTCCTTCCAGGGGCAACTCTGTCCACCAAGACAACCAAGAACACAACTCTCCTACCAGTGCAGGACCTCCCTCCAGCAACTGGTCTCCCAACCTAGGGTTTAACCCCTCAGGTTGTACCGGGGTCAGAGGCGAGGACTCCCTCCCTCTGCACCCCCTTCCAGAGCGCTGCACCCTCCCTACTGGAGGGGTACCCCTGGGAACCATATTGGTCAGGACACTGGTTACAGATGTCCTTCCTTCCAGGTCAGGCCAATCCTGATCCTGGTCTCCCAACCCAGGGACCAAAACCTGCGGTTGTGCATTTGCCTGGCACGCCAGGACTTCTGGGGACTCACATAGTACCCCCTTGAGGGTGACACACAACTCATGTGTCCTGTGACAGTCTACCTGGTGCAGATCTCCCGACCCCTGTCCACCTGACAGCGCGGGAAGATCCCCCATGACAGAAGTGAGGTCAACATGGTCACTCACTGGGGACTCAGCCCTTCCGACTGGTCCCTGACTCACTGGTTCACCCACTGGGGACTCCTTCCCCCTCTCACCCCTCAGTTTGGACTTCTGCACCCTCCCAAATGGAATGGCACTGCCAGACACCAGAACTGATGGAGGCCTGGTTACAGGTACTCCCCGTTCACCAGACACTAGGAGATCCTCCTCTAATGGCCTACAAGTACAGTCTAGGTCCCCAACCTGGTGTTCCCTTAAGGAACCCTCCAGGCCCTGAGACTGGGTTTCGGGCACCATGAGACACACCGTCCCACACTCATTCCTTCTCCACTGAGACCGGACATGAGCCCCTACACCCCTCCCACTACACTGGGACCTAACTGGGCTATACTGAACCTCTTCCACCTCACAGGTCTGGAAGATATCTAAGCCACTCCTTTTGAGATCAATCCCCAATGCCTCCTCAGACTCTCTGGAATCCACCAAGAGGTCTGCCTCCAACGCAAGCTCTCTGGGCTCAGAGAACTCACACTCCACCGGGTGCTGGCATAGCTCTGGAAAACAGGAACTTAAAATATGCTCTCCAACAAATGAATCACACAGCCCCCCACAGTTGTTAACCAAGCTACCCTTTGCCTCACCCTCCAGTGCCTCACACAAGTACCCCACACCACTCTCCTGAGACTGGCAAGACAGTATCTGACTGTCTATGTCACACAACCCACACTCTTCTGGCTGGTCTTCACACACACACACCAAGGTTTCTACCATGGGGGAACCCCTCTCCCTGTACCTCTCCTCTAGAGTCAGTAGAGTGTCCCTCCCACCACTAGGAATATGGTCCCCTGTGCCAGTCTCCCAATCTACTTCAGGGACACTGCACTCCACTGGACCTACATCATAAACCTGAACCCCCTGGTGTATGTCGACCCCCTCCCTCAAGTCAGGCGCCACATCTCTGGGTGTTTGTACCTTTCTCTCAGCACTAGATATCATAAACATGCTGCCACCATCTGAGCTGGACTTCACCTCCAACTCAGCAAAGCTCCTTCCTTGAGCATCCCATTTTTCTTTCTGGGCTAAGGCCCACCGGATCATACCTTCCTTGTTTAGCCGGTCTAATTCTCTGCACCTTTGCTCAGCAGCAAGGAGCCACTCATCTTTCTCTTCCTCACTGTCAGAGAAGTCCTCCTCCTCAGAATCATCTGCTAATGTTGCTTCCCAAATTCTGGCCTCATGGGAATACAGGCATGCCTCAAGATCCCTCCATGTGGAACCTTTCTCCATGGGCAGCCCCCTCTTCTTGCAAAAGGCTTTTATCTCCTCTTCTGTGTAAATAGACAGGTGGAAAAAGTTGACTTCCATTTTGGCAGGATTTTACAGGTGCAACACTAGCCAGAGTCTCAATATCCAAAAATACTTCCAGGAGGACACCGGAAAAAACAAACAGCATGTGGTGGCGTAGTGGTCTGCACTCACTAGTGATGTACACCAATTACTGTGGGTCAAGTACAAATACAAGTTCAAATCCCACCGCCTGACCACTAATGTTATATCTGGGGGTCTCTAGTTGGCGGAGGTAGGTACCACTGTCCAAATAGGGACCCTTGCTTCTAGTCAGGGCAAGGAGATAACCTTCTGAGATAACCCCTGCTCACCCTCTAGGTAGCTTGGCACGAGCAGTCTAGGCTAACCAGAGGCAATGCGTAAAGTATTTGTACCAACACTCACAGTAACACAGTGAAAACACCACAAACTGACTCCACAACAGTTTAGAAAAATAAAGGTATTTTTAATCTAAACTACACAAGACCAAAACGACAAAAATCCAACATACACAGTTCAAGAATATGGTTTCAAAAGAGTTCTTAAGGTTGCGTTAAAATTTCTTTAGGTTGCGATAGAATTCTCTACGTTGCGATAGGATTCTCTACAGATGCGTGAAAAGTTCACAGTTGCGTCACGTTTACTCACAGTACCTTTTAGTTGCAACAAAGTTCCAAAAAGCAGAAGCTAGTGCGGTGGAAAACAAGCGATGCGTTGCTCCTGAGACCCTGGGGAGGCGATGCGACAGTCCCGCTGCACCAGCAGGCGTGATGTGACGAATCCGGTCTGTAAGGGGAGGAAGGCCACTTGTATGGATTCCGGTGCGTAGGTTCCGTAGGAAGTTTGTTCTCGCAAAGGCACGATGCGACGATCTCGTAGGGGCTGCGACGATCTCCGGGGCGATGATGCGCGGTCCAGCGGTGATCCTCTCTCTCGCAGCTCCTCGATGCGATGGTTCTGCGACGATGCTCGCAGCGACGTGATGCGGTCCGCAAGCAAGCGGTGCGGCGTTCTCACCCAGCGATGACAGGCTCTGCGACGACTCTCGCAGTGATGTTCGATTCTCCCGCACCGGTCTGGTGCATCCCGCAAACGAAGCATGCGACGTCTCTGGCAGTGACGTCAGGCGCTGCGACGATCTCGACCTCCGTAGCGGTGGGAAACTTCTCGCACTGTCGGGGATGCGCTCCGCAAGCGAGCGATGCGACACTTTTCAGTTTCAAAAGTCACTCAAGCTTAGTTTCAAGCTTCCCAGCTCAGGTACAACTTCCAGAGGCCCCACAACTGTATCAAGCACTCTAGGAAGGACAGAACTCTCTCAGCAGAGTTCAGGGAAGCTGGGGGTGAAGTCCTTTTGTTCCTGGGACTTCAAAACAGGGAGCCATCTCTTCTCAGGCCCTTGGAGATTCCTTCAAGACAGGGGACACAGTACACAGCAAAGTTCTTCCCCTCTCCTTGGCAGCAAAGCAACAGGTCAGTCCAGCAGAGCAACAGCAGGACAGTCTTCCTTCTTCAGTTTCAGCTTTCTCCTTGGCAGAGGTTCCTTCTTGATTTCCAGGATGATCTAATTTTCTGTTGTCAGGGGTCCTGTACTTATACCCCTAAAGTCTTTGTTCTCTTGGTGCATGTGGGCCCTGAGCCCGGTCTGAACCAGTTCTGGGTGGTTCCTGAGTACTTTGTTTTGCTGGCTGCATCTTTCCTTTCAGAGTGAGGGTCAGGGTCCTCAGCCGCCCAGCAGGGGGGTGGAGCCAGCATTGTGGAAGGCAGGCACAGCCCTATTCAGCCCAGGTGCTAACTCCTCCCACCACTCCAGTTGCAAATGCAGTCATTCAGCCTAGTGCTGACTCATCCAGCCTCCTGGGGAATCCCCCAGCCCCTGTCACTCTCAAACCAGACAGTCAATACACAAACAGGCCCAGGCACACTGAAGGGTCAGACAAGAGAACAGCAACTTTCTAAAAGTGCTATTCTCAAACACAGGATTTAAAAACAACCTTTCCTAAAAGATGTGTTATTAAATTCTGAGTTCAGGGATACTAGATACTTATGTCCTATCTTGTTCCTATGGGAAGAAATGCTGTTAACCACTGTAGCCAGCATCCCCCATGTTAACCTATGGAGCAAGATAGCCTTACAATAGTGAAAAACGAAAATGGCTGCCATTCACTACCAGAGCATGTCACCTGCACTAGTACATGCTCTACCTTTTACATACACTGCACACTGCCCAGGGGGGTACATTGGGCCTTCCATAGGGGTGACTGATGTGCACGAAAAGGGAAGGGTTAGGCCTGGTCAGTGGGGACACTGACCAGGAGGACATGGCAGTTCTAAACTGCACACAGGCACTGCAGTGTCAGGCCTGAGACATCATTTTAGGGCTACTCCTGTGGGTGGCACAATCAGTGCTGCAGGCCCACTAGTAACATTTGTCATCACCAGCCCTGGCACACCCAGTGCACTTTACTAGGGACTTCATGGTGATACGAATATGCCAAACATGTATATCCAATCAGAATAATAATTTACACAGAGAGAATATGCACTTTAGCACTGATCAGCAGTGGTAAAGTGCGCAGAGTACTATTGCCAACAGCCACGGGTCAGGAAAAATAAGGGAGGAAGAAGCAAAAAGTTTGAGGATGACCCTGCAAGAAGGGCCAGTTCCAACAGTAGAGCTAAGAACTCCTGCATATGCTTTTCGAGGTACACCATAGCAATCTCATTTAGGTATGCGCCCTGGTCCCCCAGATCCCCAGACAAGGTATACGTGTATAAACTCTTGTAGTAGGATAAAAATGTGTTGCATATCTCTGGTGTGGAGCGGAGCACCTCTCCACTCTGATCTACAATTTCCGTGATATAAGACGAGTGGTGTGGGGGCCGGAGTAGTTGCGCCAATAATTTACCGGGTCTATCTCCCTCTCCGTACTGCCTCGCCGTATATTGTCTGGACAGAAACCTTAGCTCCCTGTCAGCCTCTTCACCGAATTTCACTAACAATGCCAAGCGCCTTGCCTCACTATCTCTGGATGGGTTATGTAGCAGTTCGTCGTCTAGGTCCGTAATGTCTTTTTCAATACGGGATAACGTGGACTTGATCTCCCTCAAAGCTCCCACATGTGTGGCGATACAAACGCCATGGAGTGTCGTTTTAAACCCTTCCCACAAAGTTGCCCAAGACTCCACAGATCCCGTGTTTAATTCAAAATAGTCCTCTATAGCCTGTCGGATTGTCTCTGTGAACACCGTGTCAGTCAATGCTTTCCCAGGGAAGCGCCACTGCCTCTCATACCCACCCAGTCGGGGAATCTTTAGCTTCAGTATTACAGGAGAATGATCTGAGAGCGTGCGCGGGAGGGTAAGAAAGTTCTAGACCCAACCTGCGACCCCAGAGGCGACGAGCCAGTAGTCAATTCTAGTCCAGGTGTTGTGGAATCCGGCGTGGTGTGCGTACTCCGGGAGTTGTGTGTGCAACGGTGCTTTGATATCAATGAAGGAAAAGTGAGTGCATAAATCAAGTAGAATGGAACGTGACCGAGGAGGAGGTACTATCCCTGGACAGATTCAGTAAAAGGTTGAAGTCACCACCTATAATCAGCAAGCCAGGGTCAAGTGTCAGGAGTTTCACTGGGAGGTCTTGAAAGAAGGAGGGAGTGTCAACGTTGGGACCATAGACTCCTACAAAAGTGACCCTGTGTCCCGAGAGGGAGCCCGAAACAATCAGGTATCGGCCCCTACCATCCACTATGGTATAGGATAAAGCAAATGGTACACTTTTATGTATAACAATTGCTACCCCTCTGGAGTATCTGCCTTAGTGCGAAAAATACCGATGTGAGCCCCAACTCCTGGCAAGTGACGGTGAATCAGAAGGGCCTAAATGTGTTTCCTGCAAAAAGACAACATCAACCCCGTGTCTGGAGATGTAATTAAAAACCTGTCTGCGTTTCCTATTATCGTTCAGCCCTCTAACGTTCCAGGACATCAGGGACAGCCCGGATGGGCCAGTCTGGAGACCTAATCTGGCCATCTGGGGAACCACGACTCCTCCGTTTTAGATTGTGTGCCAACCTTGCGGAACTCAGATGCATATTGCGAACTGTAACAATGACCATTAGCAATAAACAGAACAAACCCGACCCACCACCACCCACCCAGCCTCACATCAACCCCATAGAGGCACTCTCCCAACGATTGTAACAGTGTAATAGATAAATTAATCGATGCTGCATTAGCAGAGGAAAAATACAGTGTAACCAAAAAATCCCCAGGAACCAAAAGTACAATGACATCCGCCATGGGGGGAAGCAACGCTGCGCCGAGCGGACAATCCGTCAATCAAATGATATAAATACCAAGAGAATATCTAATCATGTAGTTGTAAGAGAAGGACAAAAGGATATACAATGATGGAATTTCAGCTAGACCCAAGTTCTGTAAACAGTTCAACACTGTTTTGCGAGTCGCCATGAATTGGAGAAAGCGAGCCAGAATCAGAAGCCGCACTGGAACCCTGTTTCTTGTATTGTTGGCAGAATTCTTGAGCCTCAGTGGGTGTTTCGAAGATGCGGAATCTGCCAGCCACTTCTACTTTGAAGCGCGCTGGGTAGAGCATACCGTACTTGTGGCCTAGGTTTCGAAGCGTCGCCTTGACACCATTATACTTCCTACGCGCCTCCTGGACCATAAAGGTAAAGTCCGGGAAAAATAACAAGGTGCTGCCCTGCCATTTTATCGCTCCCTTCTCACGTGACGCCCTGAGGGCAGAATCCCGATCTCTGAAGTTCATGTGGTGGGCGATGATGGGGCGAGGAGGCAAACCGGGGCGAGGCCGAGGACCCAGGGACCTATGGGCATGCTCCACCACAAACCCTTGTGTGAACACCTCTCTGCCAAACAGTTCGACCAGCAGGTTTTCTACGAATAGATCCATCCGTCCGTCGATGTCGTCTCCGCAACCCCAAAGGATACGTATGTTATTTCGTCGACTACGCGCCTCGAGGTCGTCGTTCTTCACAGCCACCTCCTTAAGCATCTTTTCAACTCATTCGAGCCTCTTCAGTGTCTTGGATGAATTATCTTCAGTGTCGGAGACCCTGGACTCCATCAAGACCAGCCGACAGTCGTGGGCCTGTATCTTGGAACCCATGTCTGCCATTTTCTGTTCAAGGCTGTCAAAACGGCTGTCTAATGACTTAAAGCTCGCTCTCATTTCCGTCATCATGGCGGTGACCAAGGAGGTAGTGTCGTCACGGTCTGTGGCCTCCATTGCTCCTGAGAAGGAGCCCGGGGGAGGGTCCGTGGATAGGAGGGATGCCTTATCAAAGCTAAGATTACGCTGGTTAGGGTCCCTTTTTCCCATGGCGGGCAAGCGGGTGGGTAAATGGCGTGCAGTTGGCAACGAGGCAATGGGCAAGTTTACCAGTCAATTAAGAAAGGACTGACAGCCGTGTAAGAGGTGCACTAGTTCTATGTAACTTGCGGGCGGGGCAGTCACTGACACGGGGTAGTCGTCGCAATCACTGATGGATGCCCGCAATCCCTGTGAGCACTTAGCGAGGAGGTCGAGAGCCCCTTTGCGCAGTTCGATAGTGGGGTCCCCGGTCTCAAGGTCACCTATGGAGCAGGACAGCAGCTTGTGTAGGTCTTTAGGCTATGTTGTGAAAGGTGGCCCGGGGCACCAAAATGGCACCACAGAGAAAGAGCAGGCACTAGGTGAGGCCCCTGGGACCGTGGTAAATTCGCACAGATTCCGCTTTCAGCGCGATGATGGGGCCTGGTGGGATGTTTGCTTAATCAGGGCGTCAGTATTAGTGCGTTGGTCACCCTCCAGTAGTTGGCCGCGGGTAATGTAGCAGACCATGCACCAATTCAAGGCACCCGACAGCAGCAGGATCAGGTTGACATCCGGGTGGGGCCGCCCTAGCGCTAGGGGGGTGGCGGCACCCGTGATGCCCACCGCCGCTCCCAGGCCACCCCCGCAGCACACGGAGCGAGCACAGCACAGCACCCGAGCCCCAGCAGACACGGCCGCAACCCTACGCCCCGGCCCGCAGTGCCGCCCCAGGCCCGAGGGCCAAAAGCGCGACCCCGGGACAAGGAACGGTGACGCCGCAGCACCCGGGGGGGGGTCCGGGACAAGGGCACAGAGCAGGGCGCGCCAGACGCCTCAAGAGGCACAAGAAGCGACAGGGGCGCAGCAAGTGCGACACGCACTCACCAGCCGGGCGCAGTTGGGGAGGTCTTCCGCGAGGGCATCGGGCCTTCGTACCCCTCCGCCCAATCTTCACTTCTCCACGGCCTGAGGAGCTGAAATTTCGCCCGCAGATGTAGAGATGGATCGGCTGCAGGATAATGTATCGTGATCGTCTCAAGAGCGAGTAGTTACATGATTAGCACTGGAAACGGGTGTCTGGTTGGCGGAGCTTCAGGCGGAGGCAGCCATCATGGTCGCCTCCGTGGCCACGCCCCCGTCATAACAAGTTTCTTAACTGAAGAATTGCTTGTCTCGTAGGTGAATTTGAGCTCATTATTCAAACATTTTAACCCAATAAAAGAAGATTGTGTACATTGATTCAATTCCATACCAAAGCATATATATGCCCTCAATGTAATTTTTTCTGAAAAAGTTAATCACAGAGTAAATTAATTCTTCATCAAAACTGGAAACAAATACATTCACCAGATTTGTCACAGTCTTCATGACTATGATACAATGAAATGAAATGAAACAGGATTTGTACAGCACACGGCTTCTCAGGAAGAGTATTCCAGGACTATTACCAGTCAACTGAGAGAAAGTATGTGTTAGATCTGGGGGTCTCTAGTTGGCAATGATATTCACCTTTGTCTAAATAGGGACCCTTACTTCTAAGTCAGGATAAGGAGATTACACTCCTTAACCCCTTCCATGCTGGCCCGTTTCCGCCGCTGTGCGGTAAACAAACGAACAGGGCGGGGCCGTGACGAACCCCAGCCGTCATCAGCACACGAGCACCGTGGAGCGTGGAGCGTGACGGCTGGGGTTCGTCACCAGCATGGAAGGGGTTAATAACCCCTGCTCACCCCCTTGGTAGCTTGGCACGAGCAGACAGGCTTATCTCAGAGGCAGTGTGTTAAGCATTTGTGGATATACACAGTAATACAGTGATAACACTACAGATGGACACAACACAGGTTTTTATAAAAATAAGTATTCTTTATATAGACTTAAACACAAGACCAAAAAGTACAAAAATCCACAATACTACACATAAGTTTACTTAAAGGATGATTAAAGTCGCTTAGTTCAAGTTGATGGTAGATGCGACAAAGTTCTCAACAAAGTACCTGAATGCGTAATGCAACATAGACAAAAAGACTCGCAGAAGGAGAGATGCGTTGGTTCAGTGACCCGGGGGAACAGTTGCGTCCTTCCTCAGTGCTTGCGCAGAGTAGGGGACTCGTCGTGAGCCTTACCGGTGCGGAGGTGATGCGTAGATTCTCGGCCTGTTGCGGTGCGCAGAAGATGGCGCCCTTGATGCGGCGATGCGATGATGATGCGATGACGCCCTGGCAGCTTTGCGGCGACTCTGTACTTTGGAGCCGCGACAGGCCCTGCGACGCCCTTCCCCGGCGATGCGATGGCGACTCTCTCGATGGCGTCATGCTTCTCCGGTGATGCGACAGCAGGCAGCTTCGATAAACACACGCTTCCAGGGAGATGCGACGAAGGTTCGCTTCTCCGGCGTTGCGATGATTTCAGCTGCGGCGGCGACACGCTTCTTTTCGATGCGTCGCGCTTCCAGCTCCCAGCTTCATGCAAGTGACTCGAGTCAGAATTCCCAGCAAGGAAATTCAGGAGGGAGCTGGAGGTGAAGTCTTTTGGCCCTGAGACTTCAGCAGGAGTCAAGCACAGTTCAAGCCCTTGGAGAATATTCTGTAGATGAAAGTCCTTACAGAGTTCCTTCTCCTTTCCCTTAGCAATGAAGCAAACACCGCAGACCAACCCAGCAAACAGCACACTGGCAGAGGGGCAGTCCAAACTCCTGAAGCTTCCTTTGTTGTTCTCCTCGGCAGAAAGGTTTCTTGTTCCAGAAGTGATCTAAAGCCTGTGGGACTGGGTCCCAATATTTATACCCCGAAATCCTTTGTTCTCTGAAGGCAGGGAGGCCTCTGCCTAGCTCAAACAAGTTCCTGAGCACCTTGTTGACATGACTATCTTCTTCCTTTCACTGTGCAGGGCAGAGACATCAGCCGCCCCACAGGAGGTGGAGCCAGCACAGGGGAGGGAAGATACAACTCTGGAGCACTCTGTTGACAGGATTCCTCTTCTCCTTTCACTGTGCAGGGCAGAGACATCAGGCAAGCCACAGGGGGTGGAGCCAGCATTGTAGAGGGAAGGCCCAGCCCTATTCAGGTCCCAGGTGCATTCCTCCCTCTCATCTTGATGTAAATCTCCCTATTTACCACTGGGCTGTCCCAGACTGTCTCCTGGATTTTCCCTAGCCCTGTCACACACAAACCCAGACAAGGAATACACAACTAGGCAAAGGTGGGCTTAAATGGTTAGGCAAGCAAATACCTGCTTTCTAAAAGTGGTATTTGCAAACACAGTATACTAAAATAAATTTTACTAAAAGATATATTTTATTATTCTGAGTTCGGGCATACTAAATTTGAATTTCTACCATGTTCCCTGAGTCAGTTAGGATTGTAAGAATGTAACAATTTTAACTGCCAATTCTGGCCTATGAGAACAGGTAGCCTTCAATAGTGAAAAACGAAAATGGCTGTAATTCACTATTAGAACATGCTACACACATCAGAGCATGTCCTACCTTATACTTACAATGCATCCTGCCCTTGGGCCTACCAAGGGGTGTCTAATATGAAGCAAAGGGAAGGGTTAGGGACTGGCAAGTGGGTGCACTTGGCCAAGTCGACATGGCAGTGCTAGACTGGACACAGGCTTTGCAATGGCAGGCCTGAGACATACTTTACAAGCTGCTTCTGTGGGTGGCACAACCAGTGCTGCAAGCCCACCAGCAGTATTTGATCTACAAGCCCTGGGCACACGTGGTGCACTGTACTAGAGGCTGACAGTAAATCAAATAACCCAATTGTGGAATAACCAATCAGTACATCAATTTAACATAGGGATCACTTGCACTGTGGCACAGATTAGCAGTGGCACAGAGGAGGCAATCTGTCAAAATGGAAGGGAGACTCACACCAATGATGTCAGGTCTAACAGTATGTCAGCTTATTTCTTTTTAAAGTGACAATCAGAGTAAATTTGTCTAAGATCTATGAGGAGTTTATTTCATACCAGAGGGCGCAAGCAGGAAAAGAAATGGCCTTCAGCTTTTGAAAGGCGGACCCTGGGGGCTACAGCTAGGATTTTGAACGAGTTTCGTTTGTTCACTGGAAGCCAATGCAAGTCCTCAAGTGAGGGGGGATATGTGCCTGCCTGTGAAGATTGAGCGTTGGCCAAGCTGCAACATTTTATGCTATTTGCAGTTTTTTTACTAGGTATTGCGGGAGAATGGAGTAGAATGTATTTGCAAAATCCAGCCTAGTCATCATCAATGTCAGTACCACCATTTTCCTGGCTGAAAAAGAGAGAAAATGAAAAAGATTGTTAGCATCCCTTTCCCAGCAAGGTAAAGACTTTAAGAATGAGGTGAAAGACCTCAAAGTGTTAGTTTCACATCTCTTCACCACATTGAATAACCTATCCGTGAGTGTAAATTCCTGTGCTGACAAATCCACCTGCACCCCACATATCCAGGGTAAGCAATCATTGACTAAGGACTCAAGATCTATTGAGACAAGGATTATGGTATTATCTCAAGAGTCTACTCAGGCGAAACCCTCTGCATGGCTACAAGGAGGGATTTTGGGACAGGGACCCATTAATGTGTTTAACCCCTTGCATGCTGATGACGGCCCCCAGCCATCATACACTACAGTGCTCGTGTGCTGATGACGGCTGGGGGCCGTCATGACCGCACCCGCGCTGAAATCTTCAGCACAGGAGCAGAATCGCGGCAGCATGGAAGGGGTTAAATCAGTGCTTTCTCTACATCCTTTCCAACTATTTGGCTACCCGAGCATTTTGCCCAATGTGGAGTCTGGATCTAGTAGGCAACTTCTTGAATCTTAGTCAAATTGTATTAGCAGAACTGGAGCCTCACTTCCAAACCATAGCTGCCCTATATAACTGATTAAAATCCCTAAATCCATGCTATGTTTCCATAAATAACGGGAGGACGTGCTTTTAAACAAAACTATCCATTGGATTCGCCAGGTGAGGGAATGTCACTCACTTATCAGGGAGGACATTCTTGAAGCTTAAAGGCAGCTGCATATGGCTCTAATCTTGACACCATTGGGATAACTCTTTCTAATAGAGAGCTGGCTGATAATCTTGTGGCCTTTCATGTCTCCCTCTTCCTTATCCAACATCAATATTGGATTTAAATATATGCTCAATGAGCAGATTCACTTTAATGATTTGCCCACTGTTGCCTTAAAAAACTGCGGAGGATCTCCCACTCGGGATGTTGATTGAAAACCACTGTCTTCTAACATTTCCTTGGATTTAGATTGTTACTCTTGCATAGATGACAGAGAGGTGCAAAGTCCTACCCATCTTACTGGTGCTCCGAGTACCCTTGTGTGGACCTAGCTGCTGGAGTATTTTCTGGTAAATCTTATAGTCCAGTATTGAAGGGATCCACACCTTCTTATACCCTCCTGACCTGCTTCCTCAATTGTGACTCCCTGGCTCTGGACAGTCCTTTGACATCTTGCACCACTTCACAGTCCAAAGCCATGGTATCCATAATTTCTTGGAATTTGGCGGGTCTTAAATCGAAGGTCGCACTTCCGGAATGGAATAATTTTATAGAAAAGTACAGCCTCTGTTTGTTCCAAGATACCCAAAGCATGGAACCCCTTTTTAAACCTGATTACCTACATTTCTCAATCCCTGAGACCCGCGGCCTTCCTGGACGTCCATTGGGAAGCAGGCAATGCGGATTAGTCTGCACTTTTATCTGTTACTTCAGGAAGTTCATATTGATTTTCTGGATATTTTTGCCTATTTCCTTAATGATTGACAATTTGACTAGTATTGTTATTTACAACATCTATTAAAGAGGGATTAAGGGGGGGGGGCTTGAAGTCTGTGATATCTCGGAGATGTTGCAAGTATGTAGGTAAACTCTGTTACTAGTATTAGAATATAGAATGTAAGTTTGTTCCATTCTGGTGATGTCAAGCTATGAGATTGCATGAGATCAATTGGACCTGATCTTGGAAGCTGCAATACTCTGAATGGCTGCTCTCTAATAAAAGACCTTCTTGCACCTTAACCAGCAAATACCCCTTATTACAGTGGTGACAAGCAGAAAGACAGCATCTCAACACCTGCTGGCATAAGTTCCTGGATTTTTTGTTTTGCTATATTCTAATTTATACTTTTGGAATTTTTCCCTCACATGCAGTTCATGCCCTCATGCTTATGATTCCTTTGGGCTTCATGATTTCCAAAGGGGAATTGGACATAACTGGACTGCTGGAATTCCTTTAAACCTTCTTTCTGAGGTTTAACTGCACCTTACTGCACTCAACTACAATTGGAAGGCTGTGGCATCTTTGGACAAGCAACCTGTACCTGACATTGCACTGTACCAGAGGAGCATATCTTCAAAAAGGTTAAACCAGCAAGCAAATCAGCACCCACTACTATCTACGGAAAAATCAGAGTCTTGTCTATTCTTTATCTGTATGTACTGATATGTGCATTCTTCAAACGGGAACCGAGCACGTTTTATTTGAATAATGCCATTGTGCACCCCTTTGAGAAGCCCTTCACCCAATCCACAGAGTTTCTCCATTAGTTGTGCCACATCATCCTTCCTTTCAACGGCACCCAATCTCCTCTAGTAATTGACACCCATCCACGCTACTGTATTAAGCTCTATTTTCTGCCGAAACGACACACCGGACATTTGGCGGCCATCTTAACTCAGGGATTGTTGCTATGTTGCATATTGGCGCACTGCAATATTGGTAACTCACAATGAGATACCTCCTTCCTTTCATGTGAATCAGACACCCCTTACTGGTGTGAGTGCCTGTTTTCTCACGCAGCAACTGGCACACCTCGCATCTCTGCCTGTTTCCTTTCACTGCGATATGCATGCCTTACATCTACAATCTATTGTTTCTGTTTTCATGCCTGTTCTTTCACAGATATAGGCACACCTTCCAAATCAGCAACTGCATATGCAATGAGTTATGCGATACAGCAAGTTGCGATACCATGTGAGTACCAGGCTGTGTTTTTGTGTGTGCTTTATTGCCCCAAACTGTGACTGTGTCTTCACCACATATTTACCAAGTATGACCGGCGATAGGCACACCTTGTTTCTGAATGACCATTTATCCTCAAGGCAATGTTTGCTTACTATACACAATATATCTGTCACAGCACTACCATGTTTTTTTCAATCCTGGTTTTATTTCAGACAGTGGTGTCATTATGGTTATTACAGTGAGTGGCAGTTTTTATAATTATTACTTGCTGTACATCTGATTGTTCATTTTATCATGCAGAATATTATTACTCCATCTTTTTTTCTTGCTATCCCTGGTGAACCATCGGTTGTGTGGTCCAAATGGAAAAAAAGTTTCCACACTTCTCCAGAGTGTGCAGGGCAAATCTATCTAGTGAGAGGAAAACCTCCCTGTGATTACACTATTTGCAGCGTGAAGGGCACAAAGTATTTGAAAAACTTCGAGATTTGGAGGATGAGGATAGTGAACTAAGTCAGTTTGATATATGTAGGAAAAAATAGATTTACACTAACTTCCAAAGATTAGCACTATTGTCAAAAAGTACCAGAAAGTTAATGAGAGTGTGGAGGAGTATGTGACGTGTTAAAGAAAACTTGCATCCACATGCAAGTTTGGTGCTCCATTAGAAGAGCGCATCAGGAATCAGTTCATGCTGAGATGTTGCAGTGACAAAATCAGACATGAGTTTTGGGTAAAGTATGATCCACCATTACATGAGGTTATTAGAGCATACTTTAGTCTGTGTGGAGGATCTTGAAAAGGCAAAAGGATTGCTGTAAGGAAAGTAGAGGTGAAGGTGTATGAAAGCAAGTGCAAGTAAGAAAGTAAGAACTAAGACAGCTTCAACAGGGGAAATTCAAAGGAGTGTGGTGTTATTGTTGTGGTAATGCAGGGCACTTTGCTTAATTTAAATCGTGTCTTGCGTAGAATACCATATGCAAGCAGTGCAATAAAAAGGGGAATTTTGCGAAATGTTATTGCTCATCCAAAGGCACTGAGTCAGTGAAGCAAATTGATCACTGTGTTTTTTCAGTGAATACTAAGGATGAGTTGGAAATATATTCCAAAGATCGGGTTATGATGATGGATTTGGATGTAGAAGCTTTGTTTGGCTCTAGGGCCTTGCTCACTTTGATATCTAATGACCTCTTTGATAAAGAAATCGAACTGAATAATCTAGATGTAATTTTCAGAGGGTATTTTGAATCTGAGATCAAGTGCAAGACAAACACTATCCATGGAAAGTGTATGTTCATGTGAAAGTAGGTACAGTTTTGATTTGGCCGCATCAGAGAGCTAGGGGTAATTCTTGATCCCATTTCCTCTCCGCCTGTCAGACTCAAAGTGGATTACATTAAGGAGCTCCAACTGTGCTCTGTAAAAGAACTCAAGGTTCAGCAAAAACGATGATGCCACACATTTTTGTGAAGAATTTCATTTAGTTTTCAGTGAGAAAATGGGATGCCTAAAAGGTTATGTGCATCAGATAAAGTTAAAACCAAGAGTGATACCTATGGCTGCAAAGGTGCGCTCAATCCCCATCTCCATGAGAGATCTGATAGAAAGTCAAATCAAAAGGTTGTGTGAGAAAGGGATAGTTGAACCTGTTGATAGCTCTAAATGTGTCCCATCTATATGAGAGATGCAGTAGAAAGTGAAATCAAAAGGTTTTGTGAGGAAGGAATAGTTGAACCTCTTGAGAGCTCCAAATGTGTTGCGCCCATTATAGTAGCTCGGAAACAGTCAGGGGACATCTGTTTGTGTGTGGACTTAGGAGCTATCAACAGGTGTGCAATTAATGTCCATTTTCCTCTCACATCTTGATTTATGGTAGCACCAACGAAGCACATGATGGTAGAGTCAGGGAAGTGTTAGGCATTTTGAAGGAGAATAAATTGACACTCAAACTGAGTAAATGTGCCTTTGGTAGGGCAGATATTGAATATTTGGGTCACGGTATGAATGCTGAGGGAGTTTATCCAAAAATAGGTTTGATTATCAACACTGTGAGTTTGCATAGTCAAGAGAAAATTAGAGGTGCTGTTGACAGTCTTAAATATGGTTGAGTTTCATCCTAAGTTTATACCGAATTTGGCCTTTAAAACATTGGCCATAAGGAAGTTACAGAAAAAAGAGGATGGGTTTGTGTGGGATGATGAATGTGAGAAGGAGTTTGTGGAAATCAAGAGGGAACTTGTGGATGCAAGAAGTTTAGGTTGTTTTGATCCCACCAGAGAATGTTAATAATGACTGATGTGAGCAAAAAGGGACTTGGTGCTGTTCAAATGTAAAGTGATACTGAGGAAGGAGAACTTGGACTTATAGCATAAATATCCAGAGCATTGTGAGGAGCAGAGGTGAAGTGCTCTATTATTAAGAGAGAAGTGTTGTATTGATCAGGGGAGAAGTTCAGGAATTTTGTGTGGAGAAGGCAATTCACCATTTGTACAGATCACAAACCGTTAGTTGAGGTGCTCACCAAAAAGGGTCTTGACATGATTTCCATGCGCATTTGCAAATGGATAGTAGGTCTACAGGAGTTCTATTTTGAGGTATGTTATGTTCCAGGACCAAGGAACAAGGTTAATGATTGTCTGATGAGACTCAGCTCTGTTGTTGAAGAGGTTGATCAGGAGGAGGATGAATAAGTGAAGGTGCGCAGCATCACTGAGTGTTGGGTGACACAGGAAGAGTGGATTAGTGCTGTCGCTGGTGATTCTGTACTGCAACAGGCTGCTGATACCCTGTACAATGAGTGGAAGTCAGAAATGATTTGGTGTTGGGAAGTTATTGCAAAGTGAAGAATAAATTGCCATCTGATGGTAGTGTGCTTTTACGTCGATTGAGACTTGTAGTGCTCATGTTATTGAGAGAAACGATTATGAGTATGGGATGTGAAGGGCATCGAGGAATGAGCAAGACCAAGGCGAGGGTGCATCTTAATTACTGGTGGTCAGGGATAGATTTGATGATGGCCAGATTGGTCAGAGATTGAAATAGTATTTCTTTTTAAATAGCGTAATCGATTTTTGAGCCTATTGAGCAGACAGCTGAGTTTAATGCTGCATATGGATGGCAGGTTTAGGCCTGATTTTGGTAAAGTACAGGCCAAATTGAGCAAGTGCCTGGCGAGGAGGTGAGAGAAAGTGCGCGAAAGAACTCCTGCAAACTAAATGTTTGATCGGATGAAATGCTTTTCTTAAAAAGCCCTTTCTACCAATCCAGTCTGGACATTATTGCATATAAAGATGTGATCTCCCTGAAAACCATCCAGGAAGGCAGAGGATGTGGGGCAACCCGTAGTGCAGCCAAATTTGAAGCCTGGGAACCGGTTTCAAGTCTTGGGGGGAGGCTCAAACTGCTGTGATTCACTGCAAATCACTTAGTCTTTCGGTACCAAAAATGAATGTTTCCATCTGTAATGCAGAAGGTGCTCATGTAAAGAACTCCGATAGCGCAATATCGAGTTAGCTCATAACAAACTGCAAAATAATAGTAACCCGCTCTAGTATGAAATCCCTGGGTAGTCAAACTCGGCTTTTGTTGGGCCAGCATTCTAGAATGTAGTGAAGCAATGCAAGCGTACCTGTAATTACAGATGAAAGAGAAGCTTATTTGCAAAGAAAATCCTCTAACATATCCCCTTTCCCTTACCAGAGCCTTTTCCTACTACCACAGCAACCCCGGCTCCCTTAAAGCAACCCCTCCGATAAAGCATCAATGCCCTCCTCACAATAATGTCATTACTTGAGTTGCAACCCCGGGTCCCTGAATACAGCAGCCCCAAAGCAGAGCAGAAGACTGGTACTCACCAAGTTGCAGCTTCATAAAATGGATCACTGACATAATACCGAGGGACATAATATCGACGAGCAAAAATATCGGCGACAAAATATCGACAGACAGAATATCGACTTTGTATCTACAAACAGGTAAGTACAAAAATATCGAGTAAAAAATATTGTTTACAAAAATATAGTTTATAAAAATATCGACTTTATTAAAAACAAAGTTAAATTAAATTAATATTAAAAAATAATTACTAAAATATACTTAAAAAACCTTAAATTACCTTATAATATTTAAATAATTAATTAAAGTTAAAAAAATTTACAATCATATTTGTTAAAACATATATATATAGTAACATAATATAATTTGAAAATATTCAATATTATTACCGTAGGATAGCGGAAGTGTAAAAACTACTATTCCCACTCCAGAGTGTGCAACAGTAGGTAAGGCGTTGGATAGCTTAGAAGTAAAAATTACTATTCCCACTCCAGAGAGTGCAACAGTAGGGAAAGCGTTGGATAGAGTAGGGGTAAAAATTACTATTCCCACTCCAGAGAGTGCAACAGTAGAGAAAGGGTTGGATAGCGTAGGGGTAAAAATTACTATTCCCACTCCAGAGAGTGCAACAGTAGGGAAAGCGTTGGATAGCGTAGGGGTAAAGATTACTATTACCACTCCAGAGAGTGCAACAGTAGGGAAAGCGTTGGATAGCGTAGGGGTAAAAATTACCATTCCCACTCCAAAGAGTGTAACAGTAGGGAAAGCGTTGGATAGCGTAGGGGTAAAAATTACTATTCCCACTCCAGAGAGTGCAACAGTAGGGAAAGCGTTGGATAGCGTGGGGGTAAAAAATACTATTCCCACTCCAGAGAGTGCAACAGTAGGGAAAGGGTTGGATAGCGTTGGGGTAAAAATTACTATTTCCACTCCAGAGAGTGCAACAGTAGGGAAAGGGTTGGATAGCGTAGGGGTTAAAATTACTATTCCCACTCCAGAGAGTGCAACAGTAGGGAAAGCGTTGGATAGCATAGGGGTAAAAATTACTATTCCCACTCCAGAGAGTGCAACAGTAGGGAAAGCGTTGGATAGCGTAGGGGTAAAAATTACTTTTCCCACTCCAGAGAGTGCAGCAGTGGGGAAAGCGTTGGATAGCATAGAGGTAAAAATTACTATTCCCACTCCAGTGAGTGCAACAGTAGGGAAAGTAGATACTTCATATATTATTTTAAAAAATATATATATTAATATCGATAAAAAAATTAACTTAAAGTAATAACCAATGTAATATAATACAATAATTAATTAATTACAAATACTAATTTAAATTATTCATTACAATTAGTTATCTATTAATACTAATTAATTACACATTAACATTTAATTAATTACAAAATAAAAATTAATTATAAACAAATATCAATAAATACATTTACATATTTAATTATTTATAATTAAATTACTTCCCACCCTATTCCCCTATAAACCCACAACGTGCTACAGAAAATAAATTAGTTAAATTAACATAATTATCAATTAATCAATTAAATAAAATTATTTGGCAATTAACATTTAATTAATTACAAAATAAAAATTAATTAAAAATTAATTATAAACAAATATCAATACATAAATTTACATATTTAATTAATTATAATTAAATTACTTCCCACCCTATTCCCCTATAAACCCACAACCCGCTACAGAATTAAATTACGCAAAATTTAAATAACATTAAATTCATTAATTAAATTACATTATAACATAAATAAACACTTTTAACACATAAAATACACAATAAAAAATTAGAGATTATTAAATTATCGACATTTTAATTAACCTATATTATGTACTTCGATATTTTCACTATCTATATTTTAAAATTCGATATTACATTAATTACCTTCAAAACAATATTTTTGATGTCTATATTCTGTCCATTCGATATTTTGTCCAGCCTATATTTTGGACTCAATATTATGTCCATCTGATATTTTTTAGTCGATATTTTGTCTGTTTACCTCATAAAATATGTCCCACTGTGCATGACCACACAACACACCGTGATCCACCCTGCCACCCTGTGCCCCACCCCACGCAGTGGCGCGCAGGCTCAGCATGCACCATGTAAACCTTCTGGCACACAGTGTCAGCCAGTGTGAGGTGCGTGACTGTGTATAATAAAGCTACTGGTCCCAGGACCCAGACACAGACAGTCAGTTTACTGTGCTGATGGGGCCCCCAGGAGCTCAGGGTTCAACTGCCGCAGGGTGGAGGTTGCAGGGGCTAATGTTACACCACGGGCTGGCTACTATGTTTTTGCTATTCATGAACTCCTAGGTGAAATATGTTTATGACTGTAGAGACTCCGCAGACTGGGCGAATCAATCAATCAATCAATCATAACATTTGTATAGCATGCTACTCACCCGGAAGGGTCTCAAGGCGCTTTGGGGAGGGGTCCGCGACTGCTCGAACAGCCATGTCTTGAGTTATTTCCTGAAGGCGAGATGGTCCTGTGTCAGCCGGAGGTGGATGGGGAGGGAGTTCCATGTCTTGGCTGCCAGGTAGGAGAAGGATCTTCCTCCGGTGGTGGCTCTTCGGATGCGTGGTACGGCGGCGAGGGCGAGGCTTGTAGAACGTAGCTGGCGGGTGGGCGTGTAGAAGGCCAGGAGGTCGTTGAGGTACTTAGGGCCCAGGTCGTGGAGAGACTTGTGTGCGTGGGTAAGGAGCCTGAACGGGATCCTTTTGCTGACGGGGAGCCAGTGCAGGTCCCTCAGGTGGCCGGAGATGTGGCTGCGTCGGGGGATGTCCAGGATGAGTCGGGCGGAGGCGTTCTGTATTCGCTGGAGTCTTTTCTGTAGTTTGGCCGTGGTTTCCGCGTAGAGGGTGTTCCCGTAGTCCAGTCGGCTGGTGACGAGTGCCTGGGTGACTGTCTTCCTGGTTTCGGTCGGGATCCATCGGAAGATCTTTCGGAGCATACGCAGGGTGTTGAAGCACGATGAGGAGACGGCGTTGACTTGTCTGGTCATCAAGAGGGAAGAGTCCAGGATGAAGCCCAGGTTGCGTGCGTGGTCGGTTGGCTTGGGAGAGGTGCCCAGGGTGGGGGGCCACCAGGAGTCGTCCCAGGCGGAGGGCGATGGTCCCAGGATGAGGACTTCCGTCTTGTCTGAGTTCAGTTTCAGGTGGCTGTTCTTCATCCACTCGGCGACGTCTTTCATCCCTTCGTGCAGGCTCGTTCTGGCGGTGGCGGGGTCTCTGGTGAGGGAGAGGATCAGTTAGGTGTCGTCGGCGTGTGGAAAAGTAAAATTTTGCCATGTTCTGTGTCCCTACGTGTTCCCCATCTTATGTTATGTGTGCATGATTAATATGCATATATATTCCCCATGATCGATTAAAGACGCAATTACAGTTGTGTCCATCTCTAGTATGTCAGTTTCCAGTTCTCGTGAAAGCTACGAGTATTAGGCCTATGTAAAGATACGTTGCCACGTTTCACAGTGTGCACGTTATTTCATTGTAAACTCCCCGTTTCTAGGCCTCAAAAGGGCCCGGACTCAGAATCAGCTCCTGTCTCCTGAACCCTCGCTGAGGAGCGATACAGCCCCCACCTGTATCCCTGACCCTTCACTTACTTCCTGCCTCACAGTGCCCGGCTCGGCCTGGCTCTGCCTGCCAGTCTGCCAAGAGTATGTTATGATTCTAGTTATCAGTCCAGTCCTCCTTCCCTGCATTCCTAAGTTACTGAATCGCATCAATAGTTTCCGTCATGGTCTAGCCTTTACGTCTCCATGTAAGAGAAATACTGTATTAATGGTCATTTAATATTCCTCAATACGCACTACATGTAGAATAATTCATGCACCAGTCTTAGAGTCTGTTAGCCTCTACCCCGATAACTTTTGGATTCTATCAATATGTTCTCTAAACATCAGATACTAGATAGTGTTTAGGTACATGTCGCTCTGACTCTCCAGACTTCAGTCTCTTCTTCTAGCGCAGAAGTCATAGCCCCCAGCTTCTCCCTAGTAACACGTCATCGTCAGTTTGCGCGCACCACTAGGTTAGAGGTCCCGGCTCCTTAGGTAGCCCCCTCCATGTTTCCGCCCCATTTATGACATATTCTGTTACGTTTACATCACACGTCTATGTTCACGCCTCTTGTTACACCTACTTTCACCCTTATCTTTCGCGACTGCTATTAACCCCACCCACTGCTACGCCTACTGTATGTACTGTAATGCAATTGTTTTAGTATATATACTTGTGTACTGTTATTAAAAGTGAGCACGCTCATCCCAGATCTTGCCCGTGCAGGTTGTCCTGTTCCTGTCCTTTATGCTGTATTAAAACCTGCAAACTCCTACTACCTCGAATCTTGACTCTTATTTATTGAGCTATTTGTTATTATTATATCCAGTCAAAAATAGAGGTATTATTTATTTATTTACCACATAATGGCGCCCGAATAGGGACCTGCCCTTTCCCCACGCGCCGGTGAAGCCACGCAAGCCCCCTGATCCTCTGCAGCCGTGACGGAACCATACCGTGCACGTGCAGATATTTCTGCTTCAAGTATCCCTCAGGCCCACGGAGGAGACGGAGGTTGCGGTCCAGCATCCAGACGAGGCGGTGGAGGAACGCGGCGAGTCCCGACCAGAGCCCAAGCCGAGAGTCCAAGGTCCGAGGTATCCGGAGGCCCACCCGTAACAGAAGTCCGAAGTTCGTCCGTCCGGCGTCGTAGCAGTCCAGTCCAGTCCGAGGCCTTCCGTTCTTGCTGCCCGGTGAGTACCGTTGCTGGGGTAGTATCTAGACAGGGTCAATTAATTTGTCTCTGGTCCGTGGGTTTGGGGTATACAGATCCAACACGAAGTGTCCACTTAGGTGGATGCGGGTCCTGACGTGTCTCTTTATGAGACCGGTAAGTTTCGTACTGTTTTAGCAGTGCATCTAGTAATTCTAGTAAGTTCTGTTCTCGAGAAATTCATGTATTCTGTTTTCAAGTATTCCAGGTAATGTTTCTGTCCGAACTGTTATTTTAAATGTCATTTCAATGTGTTTTCAATGTCGTGGTATGAGTGATCAGTCTCAAGTCATTATCGTGTTCATTGTGTATTGTATTGTGTCTAGACTACAGTTCAGTCATGCCGTTGTTTTCCAAGTTACGTCAGTTAAAAACTAGAAAAGGTCTGTTAGAAGAAGCAGTTCCTGTCCCGCCTAGGGACAGTCCAGGTCATTTTATGTATCAAAAACATGGCATAAGTGCCATATTATATCTAGATTTATGGGTGGAGTACACCAAACAGTTAGAGGAAAAGTATAGATGGCCCGTATCGGGTACATGGGATGCCGAGTGCATCATGCGAGTAGAAGAAGCATTATGGCAAAAGAAAGCCAGACAGTCACAGAAAGAGGCCATCGAGTTATGGCGCAAAGAATCTCATAAAAGAACCGAAAAAGAAATCAGAAAGTCAGAATTAAGTAGGGAATCCTTAAAAAGAGCCCAAGAAAGGGAACTAATCGAGATAGGTGAACGAGTTAAAACCGAACAGTCAGACAGACAGAGGAATGCCCTTATTAAGGGTATGTATCCTCTTCTTGCCGAGGGCTTGCCAAAAGCAACCCCGGAAGCATCCAGTAATTTTCCGCCCCCCTTAGTTCCGACCAAGCTACGTCACAAACCGACCGCAGCTGATATTTTTCTCTCGTCCTATTTGGACGACACAGTCCCAGAATATGCAAATCCTGCTCAGCCAGCTCCTGTAAATAATGCAGTTCCTGCTCCTCCAGTCACCGGGGCACCTGTTACAGCACCTGTTACGGTACCCCCGGTCCAGCCCGTAGTACAACTTCCCGCCACATCAGTCACCTTGCCAGCACGAAGAGTATCAGTCGATGATTCCAGTATAGGGGCCGCAGGAGGAGGTCCTCCTGGCACCCCGCCGCCAAATAGACGTCTAGGAGCAGTCGAGTTACATGAACGTGCGTTACAGCGTACGCCCAAATATCAGTCCATTGCAGAAATCAGACGAGTTCTTACTGAATGCTGTTATGATCCAGTCCCAGGCGAAGATAGTATGGTTATATATTCCGTACGTATAAGGCAGGTGTCCGAGTATTTGGTCACCCTACCGAATATGAAAGAAGATCTAGACAGAATGTATCGTTTCATTCGTACTGGACAAGATCCAGAAAGTATTGCTGAAGTCATGTCTCACAGAAAATCTGAGATCCAGTTCATGTTATTAAAGTTTCTGATCAATTGTTTAATACGGGAACAAGATTCCCCGACCAAAGATCCGACCGAAATGAAAGTTCTGACAAAGTGGAGTGATAATATAGCCGAGGGTAAGCACAAGACACTCAATAGTATAGAGAGTATGTACAAGAAAATACGTAAAGAAATAATAAGGTTACACGAACAACGCAGAGAAGCACAAGTAAGCGAGAAAGAAAATGACTCTCCTACTGAAGAGGTAGAGGACGAGAATACCGCCAGAATAGCGTATGTAGGTAAATCTAGATTTCCAGACCGACATTTACGCCTAGAACACAAGAAAGTCTTTCATCATCCAGCACCAGAGCAAGGGTCTCTAGAACAAGTATTTCAAGCTACCGATCACATTTTGAAATCACGAATCGGTTATAGTGAATTAAGTACTATGCATGAACAAGAACTAGCCCGATCAGCAGTCCGATGGATTACTGATTCTACCACTTTTCCAGACGAAATAGTGGCACAAATGTTTCTGAAACTGCCCCCAGCCGAGCAGCGACTGGTGGGTATGTATATGATCCAGCACCTCATTACTCTGTATGAGGGTCAGCATTCCGATCCAGGTCCGTTACATGATGTCCTGAACGAGTTACTCCAGTATAGATGGAAAGGTTTAGGTACCGATTTAATTAGTGTCATTCTAGAACAGCGCCACAAATATAGAACGTTTTTGAACCCGCATTTTGTTCATGTCTCACCTCCAGAAAGTAAACCGTTTTATATAGACAGACAGAATCCGTTACGAGAAGTACACCCAGTTAGGACAGCGGATGGTGAAATGCAACAAGTATTTGTTTACACCCCAGTTACCAAGATGGAACTCTTAGAAATGAAGAAATTAATTCCCTGTCACGACAAAGATCCAGCAGGGTTCCACCGAGAATTAAAAGACATGCTCCGTATGGGAGAATACACGTATCCAGATATTATTAAAATGCTAAAAGTCCTGTTGCCTGCGGGCATATACGAAAAACTCAAGGAAAAAGATTGGGAGGTGGGAGAGAAAAAGATAGATTGGGCAGCTCTAGAAGCTGAAGAAAATACACGTGTACCAGGTACCGGTCTAGGAGGTAAATGTAAAGAATTACCAGAATTATTAATACAAGTTTTACCTAGATTACTAGCCACGAAAAAGGAAGACTGGGATGCAATCTCAGCCTGTAAACAGAAACTTGACGAAGATACTAGTGACTTTTATTCTAGATTTGAGAAATGCTTTAGCATAAACAGTGGTCTCAAGACGAGTAGTGAGTCATACCCTCATCTTTTTGTTACTAAATTAGTCGAGAACTCAAGTCCACAAGTTAAGAATCGAGTTTTGAAAGTCGAAAGTACATGGCAAGCTAGTACTCCGTCCCAAATGCTTCAGATGCTCCAGTATCATCAGAATAGAATCAGAGAAGAACAAGATCATGAAAGGAAACGTATGAAAGACACGAAAATGAAAGTACTAGTTGCACAATCTGTTCCTCAAGACAGTCAGAAGAGGGGTCCGAATCAAGCCAGTCATCCTGCAGTTCCCGTTAAAGGGACATGCAATTACTGTAAACAGCCAGGTCATTTTATAAACGAGTGTGCAGTCCTGAAACACAATATAGCCACTGGTAAAACTAAAGAAAGACCACGTCCGCCTAGACAAGAACAAGTTTCACAGACTTCTCAACCACAGAATGCACAACAGACAGTCCCAGCACCGCAGCCTATTGCTGCAACTCAGCATGTTACACAGCAGATGTACCAGTATGCACAGTCCGAGTATCCAGAGTATCAGCAGTATTCATGAAACAGCCTAGAGAGGGAGGTAGGCTTGCCTCTCATCGAGATACCTGTAGATCAAGAGGGTCCCTATGTTCACAGTCAAGTATTAGGGAAAGACAGAAAGTTTCTGATTGATACAGGGGCAAGTAGGACGACTATTAGTCACGACGAGGTTCCAGGGGCTCCGCTCTCAGGCTCAAGAAATGTTTCCCTTGGATTTTCAGGAAAGCCTATTGTAAACGAGATATCAAAACCAGTTACTCTAGAAGTAGGTCCATTGTCCCGAACTACTGATCTATTACTTACGAAATCATGTCCAGAAAATGTGTTAGGTATTAAGACACTGAAAGAATTAGGTGCAGTTATTTGTTGTTCCCCAGAGGGAATACGTTTGTTTCTACGTGACTTTAAGGGTCACTATGTTTTACGTGATTTTGATCCCAGATTATTGAATGTCCCGCAGCATCTATGGGCACAAGGTCCAACTGATGTTGGGTTTATGCAAATCACACCCCATCGTGTGACTCTCAAACCAGGTGTAGTGTTACCACGAATCAGACAGTACAGATTGCCACCTGAGGCTGTAGCAGCCTTATCCAAAATTATTGACGAGCTCATTGCTCAAGGAGTGGTTGTAGAAACTGACTCCAATGTATGTAATTCTCCTATCATTCCAGTCATGAAACGTACTGATCCAAATGCACCCCCAGTATATCGATTAGTGATTGACCTTCGAGAACTCAATAAATGTATTATTCCCCAGTACCCAGTTGTTCCAGATATTTCTTCCCTATTGACAGCCATTGATTCTGAAGCCACATTTTTCACAGTCATAGACCTTAAAAATGCATTTTTCAGTGTCCCCATCCATCCAGACAGCCAGTACCTTTTCGGTTTCTGTTTAAATGGAAGGAGCTACAAATTTACACGAGCTCCTCAAGGTTTCACAGAAAGTCCTAGTATTTACAGTCAAGCACTTAAGAGACAACTAGACAATATTCACATGCCAACTGACACTGCCCTGCTCCAGTATGTCGATGATCTACTGATCACAGCCCGTTCTGAACGTGCTTGCGAGCGAGCATCACTCACAGTTCTGTATTTCCTAGCCGAGATGGGGCACAAGGTGTCCCCTTCGAAGCTTCAATTCTGTGTCCAGCAAGTGATCTACTTAGGCCACTTACTGTCCAAGAGGGGTAGGCAGTTGACACCTGATCGTATCCAGTTAATAGCGAGTCTTCCTCAGCCCAAGACACAGAAGGAGGTACGTGCTTTTATCGGCCTTACTTCTTATTGCAGACAATGGATTCCTCAGTATGCATTTCTAGCCAAACCACTGATACAGTTAACGACACAGGAGGCAGCCGTATCGACTGTCCTCCCTTGGACATCTGAACATACACTTAGTTTTAATGAGTTAAAGAAAGCTTTATGCCAAGCACCTGTTCTAGCTACACCGAACTACAGTAAGCCTTTTACACTTTTTGTCACAGAACGTGATGGTACAGCATTATCTGTTCTCACACAAGATCAAGCAGGACAATACAAGCCCTGTGCTTATTTTTCAAGCACACTAGATCCTGTAGCCCAGGCTCTGCCTGCGTGCCTCAAGTCAGTTGCAGCCACAGCACTAGCTATCAGACAAAGTGATTCCATAGTATTAGGACACTCCCTGACAGTACAAGTTCCACACTCCGTGGAAGTTCTTTTAAACCGAACACAGACTCAGCACTTGACAATTGCACGTTTAACAGGTTATGAACTGACACTGTTCCAGCCACACATAGTAATCAGACGCTGCAACGTTCTAAATCCTGCTACACTGTTACCGTCAGTTATTTCAAATCCTGCCACACATGACTGTGTGGAAGTTGTTAACACTATGACAAAGCCAAGACAAGACTTGACAGATATTCCATTACCAGATCCCGACCTAACACTTTATGTGGATGGTTCATGTATGAGAACGAGTACAGGAGAACTAGTAGCCGCGTATGCAGTGACTACTGACACTGAAGTTATTGAAACACACCGTATTGACACTCTGTCCGCTCAAGCAGCAGAGCTAGTTGCTCTGACCCAAGCCTGCATACACGCCAAGAACCTGAAAGTTAATATTTACACAGATTCACGCTACGCATTCGGAGTTGTACACGACTTCGGAGTGCTCTGGCAGGAGAGAGGTTTCATGACTTCTCATGGAACCAAGATTCAGCATGGTCTCCTTATTCAAGCTCTGTTAGATGCAATACATTTACCGACATCTATCGCTATCATGAAGTGCAAAGCACATACGAAAGTTACTGACATTATTTCCCAAGGTAATGATCTAGCAGATCGAACAGCCAAGCTTACAGCTCAGACACCAGACATACCAGTTAACAAGACACCGACATCCACTCTAGAACAGACTACTTGTATGACAGTTAAGGACCCTACTCAAGATGTCATAGATATCCAGTTACATGCTGCTCCCGAAGAAATCAAGAAATGGTCCGAACAAGGAGGGGTCCAGACAGATCAGGGATGGTTGACGAAGGGTAGAGACACATGGTTTCTCCCCGACTCAATGGTTCAAGTCATTATCAATACCGCACATAGTCCAGCACATCTAGGAGAGAAAGCCATGTTAGACAGTATCCAGAACATTTGGTTTAACAAGCATTTACGAGCTGCAGCCAAGCAGAAAGTCCGTACCTGTATGATATGTTGCCAGTTCAATCCAGGTAAAAGTGTCCCGGTGGAACAAGGTGGATTCCAGCCCCCTGACCACCCTTTTGAAGTCCTCCAGATGGATTATATTCAGATGGAGCGATGTCGAGGATTCAAGTATGTCCTTGTAGTTGTATGCGCTTTGTCCAGGTGGACAGAAGCATATCCAGTCCCAGATTACACAGCCGCGACCACTGCCAAGCAGTTGGTTCGTGAATATTTCCCCCGTTAAGGACTCCCTAGGGTCGTGTATTCTGATAACGGCCAGCCATTCTCATCAGAGTTAATGAAGCATGTTTCCCTGTTGTTAGGGTACCAGTGGAAGTTCCATTGTGTACGCCATCCAGAAGCAGCCGGTCTCGTAGAGAGACATAATCAAACCCTGAAAATCCGTATTGCCAAGGTATGCAAAGAGAAAGGTGTAGACTGGTTAGTAGCCCTGCCAGTCGCTCTGTTCTATATGCGCATGGTCGCACATTCCAGATCAGGTCTGTCTCCTTATGAGGTCGTATTCGGCCGCCCCCCGAATGTGTGGGGTACCCCTAGACCCCGAAGTATTACAGATGTTTCCAGTAATATGCTGACAGATTACCTAGCTTCCTTGATGTCTGCCCTACACTCTTGTCGTTCACAGGTTGCCGCCGCATTTCCCGACAATACTGAAGTCAAGCCACACGAGATCCTTCCCGGCACCCTGGTCCTCGTCCGCAATTTTGATCGTTCAAGTCCGCTGGAGCCTCGCTGGAAGGAGCCGAAGTTAGTCCTTCTAACCACCCGTACTGCCGTCAAGTTGGAAGGCAGGAAGGGGTGGGTGCACCTGTCACACGTCAAGCAATTTCATGGACTACAAACTGTTTCCAAGAACTTTTCCAAGGATTGTCAAGATTTTAAAGACTGCCAAGATACTATTCTTAAGGACTGTCCCGCAAATGACATTGATTCAAAGCCTCCCCTGTTAGAGAAAACTCCGCAGCAGGAGTATAAAAAGAAGCTACGGTCTAGTAAAATAAGTCAGCCAGTTTAATTGTCTAAGTCCTCCCCTAGGTGAAACGGTTAGACAGGTATCTGACATGTATGAAATAGACCCCAATAGTGAGAGAGTTAGTCAAAACTCAATCCGATGTATCATTTTTCTAAGTTTTATATTGTTTTTAAGCTTAATGATTACCTGCACGAGTTATGCATTTCATTTATGTTTTTCAATTTCTCATGTAAATAAGTCTTCTAATGCTACAGTAGAGCACACGTTTAGTGATCTGCCTCCTCACGAACTATCCTATCGTCTTGCTATGCGTAACAATTCATTCATCCGTATGTTACACTATTCACACCAGACCAGCAATGCTACTAATTGTTGGGTGTGTGGTCGACTCCCCCCTTTCCAGACACCGAAGGGAGTTCTGCCACTGTTTCCTTATCCGTTCTCACATAATGGTTCGTGTGGAGCCTGGTCCATGTTAACGTCATCTTCAACTGATATGTCCTTTCTGAACAGTACATGTTTTCCAGACAAGCAAGGTCTTCCCCACAGAACAGGGTTAGATCTAGAAAATGAAGTTTATAATTTGGGTAATTATTCTTCGAATTTCATGGTCCTGAATGTTCAGTCTGATCCTACTCCAGACTTACCTGCTATTTCAGTACTACCAGTCAAAGGCGAATTATGTGTCAGAAATAATGGTTCCGTACATGTAGGACACAGTGATTGTATTACTATTGTCAAGTATAGTGACAGTGGGAAATCTATTTTCAAAGCTTCACGTCATTCATATTTTGTTTGTGGTCAGACCGCATATGTTCGTTTGCCCCTCGATTGGGAGGGAACCTGTTACATTGCCTTCCTACTGCCACCAGTTTTCCTAGCCCCATCTGATTATCACAGAAACACACATCTAGTACACATTAGACATAGAAGGGAGATCGAGTCCCCGATTGTCGATCAAACTGAAACTGCTCTAGAACAATATACAGATTTCAATAAAGGTTTCTTTTTCTTTATAGGACCTATCCAGAATAGTAAGTTGATACGTAGATTAACCAGAACCCTTGAAGCAGTAGTGAACGAGACTGCCTCTGCCCTAGGTAACTTAACCGAAGAGCAATCTGCTATGAGATTTGTCGTGCTCCAGAATCGTCTCGTTCTTGACGTCATACTGGCCGATAGAGGAGGAGCATGTAGAGTCATCGGATCTAGTTGCTGCATTTTCATTCCTAATAACGCGCCGTCTGTTTATTCAGCTATAACCAGACTTCATAAAATTGCCCATCAGTTACACCAGGATCCAGGCACCTGGACATGGTCCGGTTGGTTCTGGAGTATAATTTCTGCCTGGGGATGGAAAGTATTGTCATTTCTAGGTATTGCAGTAGCGATCATATTCAGTTGCTGCCTCTGTATACAATGTGGCCCTGCGATTTGCGGCATTTGTGCTACCTCTTGCATTCCTAGTCCCAAGTCCCGTCCTAAATCCCATTCCAAGACAATTCGAGACGAGCAAATGATACTGTATGAAATGATAGATGGTATCATGAATGTTGATGTTTCCTGATGGAAACGTAGTGACAAGGAGGGAATGTGGAAAAGTAAAATTTTGCCATGTTCTGTGTCCCTACGTGTTCCCCATCTTATGTTATGTGTGCATGATTAATATGCATATATATTCCCCATGATCGATTAAAGACGCAATTACAGTTGTGTCCATCTCTAGTATGTCAGTTTCCAGTTCTCGTGAAAGCTACGAGTATTAGGGCTATGTAAAGATACGTTGCCACGTTCCACAGTGTGCACGTTATTTCATTGTAAACTCCCCGTTTCTAGGCCTCAAAAGGGCCCGGACTCAGAATCAGCTCCTGTCTCCTGAACCCTCGCTGAGGAGCGATACAGCCCCCACCTGTATCCCTGACCCTTCACTTACTTCCTGCCTCACAGTGCCCGGCTCGGCCTGGCTCTGCCTGCCAGTCTGCCAAGAGTATGTTATGATTCTAGTTATCAGTCCAGTCCTCCTTCTCTGCATTCCTAAGTTACTGAATCGCATCAATAGTTTCCGTCATGGTCTAGCCTTTACGTCTCCATGTAAGAGAAATACTGTATTAATGGTCATTTAATATTCCTCAATACGCACTACATGTAGAATAATTCATGCACCAGTCTTAGAGTCTGTTAGCCTCTACCCCGATAACTTTTGGATTCTATCAATATGTTCTCTAAACATCAGATACTAGATAGTGTTTAGGTACATGTCGCTCTGACTCTCCAGACTTCAGTCTCTTCTTCTAGCGCAGAAGTCATAGCCCCCAGCTTCTCCCTAGTAACACGTCATCGTCAGTTTGCGCGCACCACTAGGTTAGAGGTCCCGGCTCCTTAGGTAGCCCCCTCCATGTTTCCGCCCCATTTATGACATATTCTGTTACGTTTACATCACATGTCTATGTTCACGCCTCTTGTTACACCTACTTTCACCCTTATCTTTCGCGACTGCTATTAACCCCACCCACTGCTACGCCTACTGTATGTACTGTAATGCAATTGTTTTAGTATATATACTTGTGTACTGTTATTAAAAGTGAGCGCGCTCATCCCAGATCTTGCCCGTGCAGGTTGTCCTGTTCCTGTCCTTTATGCTGTATTAAAACCTGCAAACTCCTACTACCTCGAATCTTGACTCTTATTTATTGAGCTATTTGTTATTATTATATCCAGTCAAAAATAGAGGTATTATTTATTTATTTACCACAGGCGTAGGAGATGATGTTGAGGTTGTGCTGGCGTGTGATTGTTGCAAGAGGTCTCATGTAGACGTTGAAGAGGGTGGGGCTGAGTGATGATCCTTGCGGTACGCCGCAGATTACTTCGGTGGCCTCGGATCGGAACGCGGGGAGGCGGACTCTCTGTGTTCTTCCGGCGAGGAACGAGATGATCCACTCCAGTGCCTTCTCTTGGATACCGATGTTGCTGAGGCGTTGGACTAGGGTGCGGTGGCAGACGGTGTCGAACGCTGCAGAGAGGTCCAGGAGGATGAGGACCGCTGTTTCCCCGTTGTCGAGCAGGATTCTGATGTCGTCGGTGGCTGCGATGAGGGCGGTCTCGGTGCTGTGGTTAGCTCGGAAACCGGACTGCGAGGGGAAGGCTGCAAGCTGTCTGTTGACGGTCTTCTCGATGACTTTGGCAGGAAAAGGGAGGAGCGAGATGGGGCGGAAGTTCTTGAGGTCGGTGAGGTCCGCTGTTGGTTTCTTCAGTAGGGCGTTGAGCTTGGCATGCTTCCAGCTCTCCGGGAAGGTGGCGGTGTTGAAGAAGGTGTTGATGACGTCCCGGAGTTGGGGTGCGATGATGGAGTCGGCCTTGTTGAAGACGTGATGGGGGCAGGAGTTGGTTGGAGATCCGGAGTGGATGGTGTTCATCGTGCGGGCTCTGTCTTCGGTGGTCACCGTGGTCCAGGTGCGGAGGGTGACGGTGGGGGCCGTTGGTTCGACGGTTGGGTGCGTGGATGGTGCGTCGAAGCTGTTGTGGATGTCGGCGATTTTGCGGTGGAAGAACGAGGCGAGAGAGTCGCAGAGATCTTGTGAAGGAGTGATGTCGTTGTTGCCGGTGCTGGGGTTGGAGAACTCCTTGACGATGCTGAAGAGTTCCTTGCTGTCGTGGGTGTTGTTGTCCAGTCGTTCCTTCAGTGATTTCTTCTTGGTGGTGCGGATAAGCTGGTGGTGCTTGCGGGTTGCGTCTTTGAGGGCGGTCATGTTGTCTGTGGTCTGGTCGAGGAGCCAGGCTTTCTCGAGGGTGCGGGAGTTCTTCTTGGAGTCCTTGAGTTCGTCGGTGAACCAGGAGGCTTTCTTGCTTCTTGGTCTTCTGGGAGCGTTCTTTAGTGGCGCGAGGTCGTCGGCGCAGGTGGTCAGCCACTGTGTGAGGTTGCGGGCTGCTTCGGTGGGGTTCGTTGTGCTGGCGGGTGGGTTCTGGCTGAGGGAGGTGGTGAGCTGCTCGCCGGTGATCTTGCTCCAGCTCCTGTGAGGAACCTGTTGCGGGTGGCGGTGGGTCGTGGTTCTTCTGAAGCTGAAGTAGACGCAGCTGTGGTCGGTCCAGTGAAGTCCGGTGGAGTGGCTGAAGGTGATGTGCTTGCTGGAAGAGAAGACGGGGTCAAGCGTGTGGCCAGCGTAGTGGGTGGGGGTGTTGACCAGTTGCTTGAGTCCGAGGTTGGCGAGGTTGTTCAGCAGGGTGGCGGTGTTGCGGTCCTTGTTGTTCTCCAGGTGGAAGTTGATGTTCCCTGGGAGGATGTAGTCAGCGGAGCGGAGGGCATGCGGGCTGATGAAGTCTGTGATGTCTTCGCTGAATTGTGTACGTGGTCCAGGGGGTCTGTAGACGAGGGTGCCTCTGAGGGTCGTCTTTGGGTCGGTGTGTATCTGGAAGTGGAGGTACTCGGCGGCGGCGAAGGTGCCTTGGAGTCGGTCGTGATGCGGATGGTGTTCTTGTGTATGATGGCGATGCTTCCTCCAGTCTGATTGACGCGGTCTCTCCGGATGATCTTGTATCCGTCTGGGATGGCGATGGCGATGTCGGGTGCTGAGGAGGCGTTCATCCAGGTTTCTGGGAGGAAGGCGACGTCTGGTGAGGTTGTGTCGAGCAGGTTCCAGAGTTCGATGGCGTGTCTGTGGATGGAGTGGGTGTTGAGCAGGATGCACTTGAGGTGGCTGTTGTTGGAGCTCGGCTTGGTAGCTGTGGTGCAGGTCCGGAGGCAGGTGAACTTGCAGGCTTGACAGGTGAAGGGTCCGTGGGTGCGTCTCGGGGTGGCTCGGTGGCAGGCTCTTGTTCGGTCGGGTTTGAGTGCGATGAGGGTGGCGGCGTCGTAGGTCCATCGGGGGCCAGGGGTCCTGGCGCTGGGCACGGGCCAGGTGCGGAAAGGGCGCAGGCGGGCTTGCCTTTGGCGTGCTTTCGGCGCACAATCGGCGTGTCCGCAACGCGTCAACGCTGCACGTGCGTGGGGTCATCATAAGTAGGCAGCTGGGAGGAGGGTCAGCGGCGGGGCGGCGAATGGGCTGGCGGGGGGGGGCCGCAGGGAGGCAGCGGCGGGAAAGTCTGGTGCGGGCGGGCAGCTCAGCGACGGCTGGGTCGCCCGGGCAGCAGCAGGAAATAAGGCGGCAAAACAGCGGGGCTCAGGAGCAGCAGCAGGAGGAGCGTGGGGGCGACCAGGCCACAGGTGCAGGCACAGTGGTTGCTCCCTGGAAGAGGACGCGGCTCCTTTAAGTAGGCAGCTGGGAGGGGGGTCAGCGGCGGGGCGGCGAATGGGCTGGCGGGGGGCGGGGCCGAAGGGAGGCAGCGGCGGGAAAGTCTGGTGCGGGCGAACGGCTCAGCGACGGCTGGGTCGCCCGGGCAGCAGCAGGAAATAAGGCGGCAAAACAGCGGGGCTCAGGAGCAGCAGCAGGAGGAGCGTGGGGGCGACCAGGCCACTGGTGCAGGCACAGTGGTCGCTCCCTAGAAGAGGACGCGGCTCCTTTAAGTAGGCTGCTGGGAGGAGGGTCAGCGGCGGGGCGGCGAATGGGCTGGTGGGGGGTGGGGCCGCAGGGAGGCAGCGGCGGGAAAGTCTGGTGCGGGCGGGCGGCTCAGCGTCGGCTGGGTCGCCCGGGCAGCAGCAGGAAATAAGGCGGCAAAACAGCGGGGCTCAGGAGCAGCAGCAGGAGGAGCGTGGGGGCGACCAGGCCACAGGTGCAGGCACAGTGGTCGCTCCCTGGAAGAGGACGCAGCTCCTTTAAGTAGGCAGCCGGGAGGAGGGTCAGCGGCGGGGCGGCGAATGGGCTGGGGGGGCGGGGCCGCAGGGAGGCAGCGGCGGGAAAGTCTGGTGCGGGCGGGCGGCTCAGCGACGGCTGGGTCGCCCGGGCAGCAGCAGGAAATAAGGCGGCAAAACAGCGGGGCTCAGGAGCAGTAGCAGGAGGAGCGTGGGGGCGACCAGGCCACAGGTGCAGGCACAGTGGGCGAAGAACTCCACACATCAAAAGATAGGCCTGTCCTAACTTGGAGTTTGTGAATAGCAAAAAAATGGCAAATTTATACAAAAGTGGGAGTTTCACTTTGTGAATCAGGCCCCAAATACCCTTGAATAGGCGCGAGCATGGTGGTGAGGACAATATTTCTCACTCAAACCCTGTTATCTTTGGACTCTGGGGAAGCTGCTTACACCTGACCTAATCCAATTGGATGTATCTTCACAGCTTCTTCTCAAAAGCAAAGAAGGTCAGTGTCATTAGGAAGTTGATGGTAAATAATAACCCAGTTAGTTATGTGTCAGTGACTGGGAGTGCTGAGCTCAGTTCTTGCGGGTCTGACTTCAAATAAAGAAAGATGGGGGAGGACACATAGCTGTAAGCAGACCACATGTCGAGAGGGTGCCCATCAACAAGTTCTGGCTCTCTACCAAAATCCCCCAAAATTCTGAGAATTGGGGACTTAATTCATAACAGATTATTATTGGGCTCTATATGACAACAGTGGCGTAGCTAGCCACTTTGCCGCCCGTGGAGGTTCCTGTCTTTGCCGCCCGCGGCATGGAAGATCAGGGGTCCCAAAACTCGTGCCACCCGGGGCGAACCACCACCCCCCCTTGCTGTGTTACTGTTTGGCAAAAGCAAAGCCTGTTAACAAGATCCAACATTCAGCAGACAGATTCCACTGCAGTTAGTGCCAATCCACATTAATGCACAAAATTACATGCTCATGTCACCCAGCAAACTCAACTTGGGAAAGCTAAGCTTTCAAACAAAATCGACACAATCATCAACATACTCGAGTTCAACTTGCTGTCATTGGATCTGCACAATGAGCAAGCCCTGGAAGTGGCATACACGTGCAGCTGGGTGAAATGAAGTTACATATTATCACTACTCATATTTTAAGGTGCACAATGGAAATGGTGTAGCACTTGCAATGCAAATCATGGGAGAAAGTCTTAATATAAGAAGTGAATAAGATAAATTACTTAAGGTTAACCATGAGAAAAGTATTAAAAGGCAGTAATAACAACCCTCATCATGGCGCAGCATTGCAATTATTCCGCAACATCATGCTGCATAAAAGAAGAGAGCCATCACTATAGAATGCTGATGAAGCAGTGTTAGCACTTTGTAGTTTCTGACCACATATCATGATAGAGATAACATGGATGTTGGAGCTCGACTACCCAATAGATGTTGACATCCCCTGCCAGTGCATGGCCATACAAGCCATCATTTCATGAATCCACCCTCATTTGAATGCACCCTCATTTCAAACCCCAATGGAATGATTGCTAACATATAACACAGCCAGGCTTCCAGTTCATTACAACACGCGCATGTACTCACCATCATGATGCAACAAGTGCGCGTCAGCCCAAGCAATTGTTTGATGCACCACATTTTGCACGAGTTACCTGCGGTTGACTACAAACATATTGCATCATGTCCTAAGTTCAGCGAACACATGTTGCATAATAGATAAGTATGACGTGCTCACAAAACCTAGTTTAACTGTGGTACTCAAAATGATTTTTAATTTAACATACAGCTTTAACATAATAGTGAGATCTCCCATTTTTGTCAAAGTTCCAAGATGGCTTCTGCTTAATTTTTGGTGGTAGCTCCTTAGCGGGGAGCACTAACCCTGAGTGTTAGGAATTGGGACATATCAGGCAATTTTCAGACTTTGACGCGGTGCAGAAAGGAGAGAAGGAAGAAAAATATAGGAAAACAATGACAAAGGGAGAAAATAGAGGCAAGAATTGAAGGTGGCAGAAAGAGGAACGAGCGGGAGTCAAGACTAGGTAGCCTTGGTACCCAGCAGGCCTATCATTCAACGTTAACGGCGACGGACCAGTAAGGAACAGTCGAGTGCATGCACTCCTATTAACAAATCAAACACTGCTCATAAAAACACATATTTCAGTTTATTTAGTATGATTGGCAATGTGGGTGGGAGATGCCTATAGTGTACATATGGAGGTCTTATAAAAGTGTGAGTTTTTATGGTGCCTCCTAGTCTCATCCTCAGAATGTGTACATTACAACCCTATAATGTATCTGTACTCAGAGAAGATTCTGGGTGAATAGCGAAACTGCCTCTATTGATGCAGAGTTCATGGTAATGCGCTTCCATTGATAAGAAGTAGGTACAAACATCAACAAAAGATGAACAATAACAGCCAGAAGCAAATTTCAATATCCAAACTCTTTACTGATGTTTTTGACAACTAAGATGACATTTAATCAATTGGTTTCCTTTTTTGCTTGGTTTAGATATAAAAGAAGCCAAGTATATTTTTGCACATCCACAACTTTGCAACTTCAGGCAAACTATGTCAACATGTGATATAGTCTCAGCACACAAGGACAGGGACGAGTATGGCCTAGCCAGGCCTCTCGTGGACATGAATACATTCAAGATAACTCTTATTCTCCTTGTAATGTCACAAAAATATTCAAAAACATTTGTATGTAACATCGAAAACACGTTTTGCCCATTCCGCTCCCTGCAAAGAACGAAACTGAGTTACTAGGAATGGAGCAGTAGGAAACGGGAGTCTCATGCTTGTTTGTGTGTGTTATTTAAAATGAGTGCAAATAAAGAACCTGCATCTTAAAAGTTCAAATGTAGGGAGATGTGTGCCGTTGTGCAGTATGTATCTACAGAGTGCCGCTTTAGCCCCAGATTTATCGACATTTTGCATTGTGGTTGTGGCACTTTTTTGGTTCAGCCACAACACAAAGGGGTATATTTACCAAAGGGTTGCATTGCCCTTGCAGAATGCATCGGGGTGAAGAGTGACTCAACCCTAAAGTTAGCTATATCAAGCAATGCAAGGCCACCTTGCTTGGCCCTGCATGGTTTGGTAAATCTAGAGTAACGCATCGAAGAGCAAATCGCTGCGTTGCGTTACTCCGCCCCAGGGAGTCATTCCATGGGTGGTGCATGGGTGTTCCCTCGCAACAACCATGGATTTTTGTGCTTTCCCAGATTCATCATTACTGGTAGACTTGGGAATAAGTCAAAATGCTACGCATCTCCAGGGAAGGCATAACACGGAGTAATGTCTTTATTTCTCCTCGGTTTCTCTTCTTTCTATATGTGCTGCATTCTGCAATACACATAGAAAGAGGAAAATACGGCAGGGAATTGTTTTTGATATATGTGTGCCCCAAAATGTTAGTCAGGATTACAAAGCCCTGCAAATCCTGATTTGCATGGCTTTGCACTACCTCATGTTTGAGAGGTGTTGCATGGGTGGGACATTAGTGTTCCTAGATGTTCTAAGGCTTTTGGGTTTGCTCCAACATGGTGCACCTACCCGAGGCTGGTGTAACAAGAATCAATATCCTTGTTTCTCCTTGCTACTTCTTCTTCATGTGTACTGCATTCTGAAGCACACATACAAAGAGGAATAAGGCATTCTGGAAGGGATCCCTTTCTGCATGAAAACAATCCTGACCACAACACAGGCACACTTCCACCATGGAGCGAGGGTGCCTGCATTGGCGCAAGGCTGCCACGAGAACGCCAGCACAAGGAACGTGCAGAAGTGAGCCGTATCTTACAAATTGGAACCTGTTCTTTCTAGGGTCAGATACAGCCCATGTTATAAGCTCCTGTAATACGTCTGCAGTGTCCATGTTAAAAGAATCATCGCCGAGCTAAAACATGTGTGACTGGACCTTGGATTATATATTACCTCTCCTGAAAGTGTGATGATTCTGAGTCCCTTCTGGTGGTTTTAATCAGTACTTTATACTCCTTATCTGTGTTTTCCTATTTGCGTGAGTCCCTATTCGACTTTCCCTAGTAGTATCCTATACAAACGTGTGTACATGGAAGACCTGTGCTCCAGCTGCCTCAAGCTACCGATGCCCTATTGCCTTGTCTGTGAGCATTCTTCTTCCGTTTATCTATTGTGCTCACAAACAATAAAATTACCTTTCCATGAACTGTATTTTAAAGTAAATATGGTAGTACATGTCGAATTCTGAATATCAAAGTACTGTATACCATATGGCCCAGAAGCAAAGACCGCCAAGCAAAAGCTAACAGAATGAACCATCTATAGCCAAGAACATGATAAAAGAAAATCACTGCTCTGCTTTCAGAGACATAGATTCCCTTCTTCTCACAGTCTCCCATATCAAAGAGGGACTTTGGCCACAGATAGTAGGTGATCATGTTCCAAAGAATTTTTTTAGGAGATAGACTTAGTCAATAGATTTCATAATCAATGAAAAGATGGTGGGGGAATCTAGCCTGCAACATTTGCAATGGCCATATTGAACGGACTATGGCATTCATCACAATGATGGTCAGACAAGTTTCTGACCGCCATTGCCTTGGGCAGGTGGTTATAGATGTTGGCGGTCCCACCTGCCCGATTTCAATGCAACCGTCATACAGGTGGTTGGAAAACTGCTTTTTTCCATTGAGGCTTTTGCTGCGGCCCTAGAAGCCGCAGTGGAAAAGGGTAACTCTTAAACATGCATGCACCATGTTTACACGGACAGTCAATGGATGTTTGTAAGGGCACCACATTTGCTCCTAGGCCACATTCCAGTGGATCACAAGGGACGGGGGACCTGCTTGGGGTCTCCAAAATCCTTTCCCGTCTGCCTTTACATGGTGGTGGAGCCGTCATGTAAAGGCTGAGGGAAAGGGACATCCTAATCCCTAAGGTGGTACCTCCGCAGGCACTGCCCCCATTGTAGGAATTAGGCTTCGACCACTACCCGAGGGGCTCCTTGAGCCTGTCAGAGGCACCAGTCATTCCCCCGCCCAAATCGCACCAAAAATTTACCCTTTCGCTAAACTAGGTTTCGTCATTTTAAACCCTCTTGATTCAATCCCCCAAAAATCTCTTTTATTTATCATAACTCATAACAAAATCACATAAAATTAAGTGCTTAACCTAGATGTCACCCAAACTACTGGTCAAGTTGATAAAATTACATTTTAACGGGCTAAGGATTTTGTGTGCTAAAGGATTGTTCTTTAAGGGAAAGTCAACTGAAAAAAATGCAATCTTGTCCTATGCTTGCATAATCTTTCTGTGAAATTAGTGTATTCAAAGCCACATTTATAAACTTGATGCTTACTGTACTTTCAAGGTTTCTCTGTGACATAACCATGCAGCTTCAATATTTGGAAGCTGTGAAAGAACATAGAAGATGTTTGATCTCCATTAAGTAATATTGTCTCTCCAAATCACAGGCCTGCGTGTACACAGATTTTGCATGTTTACAGTAAATCAACAGGTTTCTGCCATCTCTTCAGGAGATATTCTCCCCATTTTGTTTGCAAAATATTCCCAAACCTAATATTGTGCCTTTAACAATACTTCTATATTGATGACAGCCACTATCCAGTCAAGCTAGATGTATTGACCTGTCTCTTAACTACACCTCCTGACTCCAGTAGATATGCATAAATGCTTAAGAGTCCACCAGACGACATTAAAATGGAATTTTACTGCTATGTGTTGTGTGCATGGATTACATGTGTTGATTGCTCCACTGGTCATATCTACTGTGTGCAGATTCACTTCAAAATGTTGAACGTTGTGGTAATGTAGCCACTTGTAAGCATCTATAAATTGACACCTGGAAGGATTGGTAGCAACACCTAAATCATCCATATGCTGCTGGGAGGACTGGACATGTGATCAGAGGTTGCACATATTACACCAATCCAGATATGTGGAAACCACTTATCCCTGTCCGGCCCATCCCCGATATGTGAAAATCCTATTTTCAGGCATGATTGTTAGAAATGGGGGTCTCTAGTTGGCAATGGTTTGCACCTTCCTCCAATGTAGAGACCCTCGCTTCTAGTCAGGGTCAGGGAGTTATGCCTATAGACAACCCCTGCCCACTCCCTTTGCAGCTTGGCATGAGCAGACAGGCTTATCTTAGAGGTAGTGTGTAAAGCATTTGTGCACAAATACAGTAATACAGGGAATACACTACAAGTGGACACCACACCCGTTTAGAAAAAAAGGAAATCTTTCTCTAAACCAAACAAGACCAAAATGACAAAAATCCACAATATATATATTTAGTTATCACCAAAAACGGTTATTCACACAAATAAAGCTAATCAACAAATAGCTCCACCTGGGGTTATTACAACATCGTGACAGACGGAACCCCAAAGAACAGTACCTTGGTGAGCGATGAAAACAAAGACGGTGCACGTTTTTGGGGAGGTGATGCTTAGTTGGCGCCAGGCGGAATTGATTCCTTACGACCACAGGGGAGGTGAGGAATCAGTTCCTTACTGCTGCCGGGGAGGTGACATTGGGGTGGTACAGAGGTGTCGGTTCCTTACGATAGTGCAAGGTCGATGAATTCGGAAAGCCACCCGCATCAGCTATCAGCTCCATGAGGATGAAGCACCAGCATAGGTGAAGTCGGGCTGCAGTGCGAGTCGGAGCAGTGCATTGTGAGCATCACAAGAGGAGCCCTCAGCTTTGGTGTAGGCATTGGCTTTGATGACAGCTTTGGAATCAATACGGTGCTGCGTCAGCAGGTGTCAGGGCTACGGTGCAAGTCAGGGTGGTGTGTCGTGCACTTCATGAGCAGTGCCCATGACTTCCGTTCAGGTCAAGGCATCGAGCGCCAGTATCAATGTTGCTTTTTCCCTCTGTGGCAGCTGAAACAGCAGTTCCAGGTGCAGGAAGACAGAGGGGATGAACACCTTGTGCCCCTGAGACTTCAGAACAGGAGGCAAGCTCTACTCCAAGCCCTTGAAGATCTTCTTCAAACAGGATACACAGACAGTTCCTCTCTTTGACAGAAACAGCCACAGGCAGCACAGAGCAAAGGGGCAGTACTTCTCCTTGAGGTTTCTCAGCTTTTCTCCTTGGCAGAGGGTCCTCTTGAGTCCAGAAGTAATCTAGAATTCTGGGGTCTGGGCCTTAATATTTATACTCACTTTCTCCTTGTTCTCTTGTGGCAGAGAGGCTCTGTGCTCAGTCGAAACCAGTACTGCCCTCTCTGGTCCAGCTTCTTGGCAGGAGGTGGAGACAACATTGTATTTGGCAGGCCAAGCCTTTTCAGGTGCAAGGAAATCCCCTCCCCCTACTCTAAATGCAGCCCGGTCTATTCAGCCCAGCCCTGACTCATCCAGAAAATGATCTACCAGTATTTGGAAATGAAATGAAATGAAATACCAGTATTTGTAAAGCGCACTGCTACCTCCGAAGTGGTGTCCCGGCGCTCAGGAAGATTAAGCGAGCTATTGCCCAGAGTCACATGGTGCTGGGCTAAGCTGCCACCGGCGAACAAACGTGAATCCTGTAGTCCGGAATCAGGCACCCTGACAACTGCGCCACAGGAAACACCTCAACCCCCTCAGTGGCTGTCTGAAGAGAATAGACATCCCCAGACCCTGTCACTTCAAATCCAGACAGACAATCCACAAACCAGAAGAGGCACACGGTATGGCTAAGCAAGAAAGCACACACTTTCTAAAAGTGGAATTTTCAAACACACAATATAAAAATCGTCTTTACTAAAAGATACATTTTTATATTATGAGTTCAGGCATACTAAACTCCATCTTTCTAACATGTGCCAATGGAAAGTTATACCTATAAAATGTTATAAATAATCTCCCATTCTATCCTATGGGACAGATAGCCTTTCCATAGTGAAAAACTGAAATGCACTGTTTTTGACTACGAAGAGATGTCACACACATCAGTACATGTCATACCTTTCAAAAACACTACACCCTGCCCACAGGGGTACATTAGGCCTACCTGAGGTGTGCCTTACATGTAAGAAAAGAGAATGATAGGGACTGGCTTGTGGGTGCACTTGCCAGGTGGACATGGCAATTAAAACTGTGTGCAGGCACCGCAGTGGCAGGTCTGATAATGTTTTGCAAGGCTACTTATGTGGGTGGCACAATCAGTGCTGCAGGCCCATTATCAGCATTTGATTTACTGGCCCTCGGCACACACGGTGCACTGTACTAGGGACTTAATAATAAATCAAATATGCCAATTATGGAACTACCAATCCATAATAACACTTTACACAGAGAACAAAAGCACTTTAGCATTGGTTAGCAGTGGTGAAGTGCCCAGAGTAATAAAAACAACAAAAACAGGATCAAAAACAGGAGGTCCAAAAGCAAAAAGTCTGAGGATAAACTGACTCGAAAAGCCAGATATAACAATGATGATCCTAGATGCTCAACTGGATAATGCTGAAATTAGGTATTCAGTGAGGTATCATCATGTCCACAGAAGAGGGCATCTTGGCAATCCAAACTTCACCACTCTACATCTGTCCCCTCCTTGCTTATGTATTCGAGCTCAGACTGAGGTAATAATGAGGGCATGAGTCTAAAGAAGTGGTTATAGAGATGGACAAGCACAGAGGGTGAGAAAAAAGGAATTAAGGACTTAAACTGAACATCAAGTTATATTGGTGTCATCAATATTGCTACCATCAATGTTGTACTATGGAAACATGAGGGAAGCCTGAAATGTGTAGGGTTTCTTTAATTATGTCTGCATTAAGGCATCTTGTGCCATGATGAAAGCAAAATCTGCATTTGCGACATTCAAGTAGATAGGTGCCTAGCTAGCACAGTAGCAAACATAAGGCAGTATCTATTTCTTAGAAACCACAAGTGGTGTAATTTACCAACAAAAATACAAGTGACACAAATGTGTGTTGTTTAGGAACAAAATCATACACATGTTTATGTTTGTTTATGTTTAAGAAATGTATAGAGCGCACGTACACCAAGGTTTCATGGCGCTGTTCTGAACTGGTCACATCTGGGGAAAGATATTAGCCGTGTGCTAGTTTGAAAAGCCATGTTTTAAGCATTTTCCTGAGACGGATTAAATCGGAACAGGACCGGATTTACAGAGGGAAAGAGTTCCACAGCTTAGGTGCCAGGTATGCAAATCTGCACCCACAATGGCGTTTCCGTTTGAATTTAGGGATGGTTAGCAGATGGAGATGTTTGGAGCGAAGGTCACGAGTGAGGGTGTACCTGGTTAGGAGATTGTTAATGAAGGTGGGGCTGTGGCTATTTAGAGATTTAAAAATTAGGCAGCCTGTCTTAAAAACGGACCGCTGAGGCATTGGGAGCCAGTACAGTTTTTTTAGAAGTAGTCTGGCTGATTGCCACCTAGGTTGCTGATGAATCAGTCTTGCCGCCTGGTTCTGAACCAGCTGGAGACGTTTTGTCAGGCAGAGTGGTAACCCCAGGTAGATCGCATTGGCATAGTCCAGGTGGAACAATACCAGACATAGCACTACCTGAATTATTGCTGCATGGGTGAGCAGGTGGGAGATCTTGCGTATCTTTCGTAATTGAAAGAAGCAGGTTGATACCACTGCCCCTAACTGAGTTTTCATAGAGAGATCTCTATCTATGGTCACCCCCAGGCATTTTACAGAGGTAAAGGGCTTAGGCGGGGGCCCCAATTCTGCTGGCCAGTATTGTGGGCCCCAGAAAATCTGGCTTCCCCGATCAGCAAAACCTCAGTCTTGCCCGGGTTGAGCTTCAAATGATTCGAGGCCTTTCAGAACCGGATGTGTAACATAGTTTTTTGAAAATTGGTGATAGAATTGGGGGAGTTGTCTATAGTAAAGGATAGCTGGAGATCATCCGTGTAATTGAAAGTTGTCACATTCCTGTCTTTTAGGAACTTGACTAGGGGGAGAAGGTACAGGTTAAACAGGTGGGGAGATAGAGAGGACCCCTGTGGGACCCCGCAGGTGTGTGTTAGCTTAGGTGCTGTAAAATTGCCCAGGCGCACTGCTTGAGAGTGATCCTCCAGAAAGGATACCAACCAATTCAGGGCCGGGCCCTGGATGCCAGCCTGTCTGACACGGTCGCCCAGTATCCTGTGGTCGACCGTGTCAAATGCGGCAGACAAATCCAGGAGCACCAAGACCTGAGGGTTGTCCCTGTCTGCTTTCCTGCGAATGTCGTCCAATACCGACAGAATCACTGCCTCTGTGGAATGGGCTATCCATTAAAGTAATGGGGTAACCGTGGAATCCGTGGAATGGGCAGCGTAAAATCCTGCCTCATAGAGGTCCAAGTAACCCGACTGTTCCAGGAAGTTGGAGAGGCATTTGGCCACGTGTGCTTCCAGTATTTTAGCTAGGTAAGGGAGCAGGGATATTGGGCGGTAGTTAGAGGGATTTGAGGGGTCTGCTCTGGGTTTTTTTAGCAAGGGGACCATGATAGCATCTTTGAATGGTTTGGGGACACTGCCCTGTGATAATGATATATTCAAAAGAGTTAGAGTGGGCTGTGGGACAGTGGAAAGGATTTCCTTCAAAATATATGGCGGACACTGGTCCAGTGGCGAGCCAGATTTTACTTTAGACATTAAGAGTGGGAGCGCCTCGGCGCTGATGGCTGGGAAATTTTCCAACCGGGCATGATTCAAGGGGGTGGCCACGGCTGGTTCGTTGGAGAGGGAGTATGGAATACTGGCTTTGATTGTAGCAATTTTCTCTAAGAAGAAGTTGTTCAGGTTGTCACAGAGCTCCTGGGTAGCGGTAGGTTTGAGTGAAACTCTGTCAGCGTTTGAGAGCTCATTGACAATTGAGAAGATTTCCTTTGACTTATTACTGGAATTCAGAATTCTTGCTGAAAAATGAGCCGTCTTTGCCGAATTGATGTCTGCTTTATAGTTTTTCAGCCCTTCAGCGTAGAAGAGCTTATCTTCGGGGGTGTATTTGAGTCTCCATTTCCTCTCTTTTTGTCGAAGTGCTAGCTTCTATTCTTTTAGTTTACTGTTAAACCATTTGTGTGCTTCAGCCCCCCGGTTTAGCTTGAGTTTCTTAAGGGGGTCAAACTTATCACTGGCAGTTTTGAGCCAGGATGCGATGTGGGTTTCATAAATATCTAGGTCCAGAGTAGGCGCTGGAATAGAGCTAGCTAGTGAGTGCAAAAATTCATTTTTATTGACAGTGCCCCAGCTTCTTATCATGCCCCCCTCATCCGCGGGAGACTTGACACTGGGGGGAAGTATTATTGAAAATGTTCTAAGATAATGGTCCGACCATAAACAAGGAAGCATCGTGGGGGTGGATATAGAGAGGCTAGTGGTCCAGACTTGGTCGAGTATGTGACTCTTGTTGTGTGTCGCAGAGGATAGATGCTGGGTGAAGTTCAAGTTAGTTAGTAACTCAGTGAGTTCAAGTGAGTGAGGGCCACCGGACATATCATTAAACCAGTAGTTAAAATCGCCGATGAGAATAATATTTGTGTAGTTAGTTGCTATGTTTGCTATTTGCTCGCTTAATGAGAGCAGAAATAGAGGCATATGCTGGGGGGGACTGGAGATTACAGCACAGATCAGTGGGGTAGTGTCCGATTCTAGTCTAATGACCAGGTTGTCTACTGCCACCAGGTTCAAGGGAGAGACTGCCGTAAACGTATGGTTGCGGTGGATTATTGCAGCCACTCCTCCCCCTGATTTGCCAGATATACGGTCCGCCTGAAGAATGTAATACTCAGTGGGTAATGCGGCCAGTATATCAGGTGTAGAATCAGGGGTCAACCAGGTTTCGGTTACGATCAAGATATCAGGTCTATCAGTTGTGAGTAACATAAAAACCTCTAACTGGTGTTTAACAAGAGAACGTGTATTTAAATAAAATACACGTAAGGCTACCTGCTTCGCAGAGGTCGAGTCAACTGTCTGCTCCATACATATAGATATTTCAGGAGGATTTTTGCGTGGTTGATAGTTCTTGTATTTATCCGGCGAGTTTTGGTAGCAGGGTTAAGTGGGAGCGACGCCCTGTAGAGCCCACGAAGTTCCTGAGCAGAGTATTTGAGAAAAAGGGCAGAGTGGCTCGCCCCTCGGCCCGTCCAGATGCGGACGGGCACAGATGGGCTCGCCTTCGGCGTGCCATCGGCGCACGCGCTGCGCGTGTCCGCTGCGCTCCCGCACCATTATTGGTTTAAGTCTTGATTCCCCGCCTAATTCTTCGCCCCCTCCCTTTGAGATTGGCTGAGCAGAGGGGAACACCGTGACTCGCTAGAGAGGCGGCGCCGACTGTATCGGTAGCAGTTTTCCAATTTTAAAGTGCAATAAAGTGCAACACATCAGTTTTAAAAACAACAGTTAAAACATAGTGCAAACATGAGCAAATTCCCTTCCGCAAGGTAGCGGCACAGTTTAAAAAAAAACATGCATATTTCTATGATAACGTGCTCCTGTTTGCACTAGAACTCATATATATATATATATATATATATATATATATATATATATATATATATATATATCTGATCTGGTGTATGCATGGACATCTGTGTGCAATTTGTGCATATGCTCATTGCACATATAATAACTCTATAGGCATATTCACGCACAATGAACACAGAGGGGCAGATTTACAAGCCCCCTGCGCCTCTTTTACGCCACCGTTGCGTCATGGTGAGGAGTATTTACAACATGACGCATCTCCCAGATGCGTCACGTTGTAACGCCCTGAGCCAGAAGGAGGCGTTCCATCGTAGGGGGGGGGCGTTCCGGCGCAGGAACACCTCCCAAAAGTGGCTGAGTGAAATCTACGAGGTTTCACTCAGTCACTTTTGGGCCCATGATGGTCAAAACCCTGTGCCTGCTTGAAGCAGGCGTAAGGATTCACGCAGCATTGTATAGATATGGACTCCCAGAGCATTGCTAGTGCTGCGTCGCGCTTGCGACGCAACTCCAGCAATGCGCCGCTTTTCCAGCACAGATGCGTGACGCATCTGTGCCGTTTTTGCCCCATGGTGCGCCGCATTGTAAATGTGGCGCATTCAGGGTGGCGGAGCTGCGGCGCACAAAATAACTGGCGCATCCCTGCTGATATGCAGGGATGCGCCAGTTATTGTAAATCTGCCCCAAAAGGTTTCCGCTCTCATTTACAAAACATCTTCCCAACACTCAAAATGCATGACAAATATGTCTAGGAATACAATAAGAGAAAACTCTTCCTTGGTCGGGCCTTTGAAATATTGCTATTGCAGGCCCGATATACTATTATTCTGTTCCCAAAACGTGGTCCCAAATTGGGCACTGGCTTTTTGCGAGTCGATAAGTATTTTGTGAACCTACCTATGTACTAAGAAGTACCAAATAAAATACTGAATTGCATAGGATAGTAGAACGACGTGCCTAATTCATATTTAATTGGAAGGTCTTAATTTTCGACCTTTTGTAATTGGCTACATTGTTAGAGATGGTGGCCTGCAAGACTAACAACACTATGATTGCAATTCCAAAATGGTTACCTTTAAATAAATAAATAAATAAATATTACGTGTTCCATAAAGGAACCAGTGCTGCTTTTACATAAACCAAGATTCCAGTTTTGGAAAACCAAGTGAGAGCACACACTGGTCCCCTGGATCACTGCCTACTATCCCCGATGCTGCCAAACAAGGGGATAGAAAATTGATGGAGATGCCCCTTTCATGCCTTCTCCCATTTCTGATTTGGAAATGATGATACAAGTTCTTTTACGAGTTGAAAATATTTTTCTACCTTATTAAAGGTCTTTTATGCATAAAGAAAAACCTTTTGTTGATGCAAATCACAGGGTTTTGGGATTACCAATAGGACTTTGCACATTAGGGCCTTGGGTTTCTATTTCTCCTGGGCACCCTATAAAGAATGCTTTGTATATCTGGCCCGGCAGTACAGTTGTTTCCAGGACCTATTGTTATCAATATTTTAACACATATGTGGAGTGGGCTTTGGCTCCACCCCAGAGGAGCAATAATGTTATTTGCTTTTTAGATGTATTCGTCCTTCCTTTCCTTGTAGTTCTATTTACTATGCTATGTGCTTAGATTACCGCCTTAGATTGTGGAGACCTCAGCACATAGGTATATGTTTTTCTGGTTAATGTCAGAGGGATACAGGGAGCTATTGTAACCTGTGAATATCTATGACTCATTGGAGGGGTTAAGGGACGAATAAGGAGGCGTTTAGTGAGGGTTAAGGAGCAGTTAGAAAGGTAGCAATTGCTATTCATAAAATGCACTTTTATAGTTACTACATCAAAAAAGAAGCCTACTCCTGCTCAGTGCTCCAATACCAACCATGGGCAGCCACTGGTTCTGCAACATCTTCTCAAAGAAAATAATGAATGAAGGAAATATAAAAAAAAGCCTCTAGGAAGTTAGGTAAAAATAAATTGCCTTATTTTAACTTTTTAAAAATAAAATATAAAATAAATGAAATTGAACTATATAGATACATATCAAATAAGTGTTTATTATTCAATATATTAATAACATGTTTTAATTTTAATAATAATGTAACTTTCTTTTTCAGAAACATATTTTATTTAATTTGAATACTTGTTACATAAGTTGTAATATTTTTCTTTATGTGGAAGTTTTTTTATTTACATTTTAGGAAAAATATTCATAATTTAATGTAATTAATTCAACACATTTAAATATTTATTTAAAATTGAAGGTAATAGTGCTTTAGCATATTTGCATTTTGTTCTGCATTTTAAATAATTATTTTAAGTTAATTTTCATTAAATTATAATTTTGAAATGTTACCTTTTTTTAGTTTAATAAACTTTTAACATTTCTACTTTACCTTCAGGAGAACTCCGTTCCAGTGGCTTTAACATCCGCCTACGTGTGAAAAGTTACAAGTACTAAATTAACCCTCATGAATTAGGCCCCACCCCCAGAATTCAAGTAGTGGGGCAATTAAGTTTACACTTCTGAGCAACTTTAATCGTAAATGGTGAATAGCCAAAAGTAATAAAGTTACTCAAAAGCATAAGAGAAAACGTACCTGTAAAGATTTACTCACAAATAAGTTTACTTTTGTGAATAGCCCCCCTAGGAAGGCCTATGAGAAAGAGCAGGAGTATGAATAGGATCCAGAAGAATTAAGTAGAATTTGAAGTATGAGTAAATTGGAGTAATAGTAAGATTAGGCACATGTACGAGTAAGTATAGATGTAAGTAATGGTAAGAAAGGTAGCTAATATAGTGGTGGAAGTATCAGTAAGAGATAATGTGTAGGAGTATATGGTGTGGTAATAGTAGAGGTAGTAGACATCCTGGTAGGAGTTGGAGTGTAAGTAGAAGTGGAAGTTGGGGTTTGGACTAGGGGTAGTCATGTGAATATGAGTAGACATAGGAGATACATGAGTTGGTGTAGAAGTAGTATAGAATTGGTGGTAGGAGTCAGATTAGGAGTAATTCTATGAGAAGGAGAGGTCTTAAAAGTGTGCAAAGGTGTGTGATCATGGCTGGATTGCAGGTTTGGAGTGGTAAAGGAGTTCAACTCAATTGTAGTGCTTCATCGTTTGTCCTTCGCAATGACATCACTCCTTACTTTGACTAATACATGTATTATCAAATAGCATGATAATAAATAAAAAATTACTACTGTGAACTGATCCAAAATTTGAATGACACTTTCAAAAAGCAATGGCTGAGGGTACTGATCTAAAGAGAGCTAACCCAAAGCCCTTCTCTTTGTATTTTTTTGTTCATCACATGTCCTCTGCCAGAAATTTCAAGCTGTCTTCTCTAGGCCAAAGCTAACATGAGAGTAAAAACACTCTTGCTAACGCTTTTTCTGTATTTCCACAGGTAAAACAATTGCATGTTAGAAATACTTTACACTAATTTATACAACTTGAACATTGCTGAGCTAGCCGGCTTTCCTTTATTTTCGCTCTACGGTAAAAATGTCAAATATTTTGGTAACTGAATAACTACCAAAGTAGATTCTCGTGTTCCTACCACCAGGTATGTGTTAGAGAACGGATGGCTAAAAACTTGTAGTGAATTTAATATGTGGCAGTCCCTGTCATTTCAGGACCTTTCTCTGCGTTTGTATTTTTTGTAACTTGACCTGTTTATGATTCGGACTCGCTTCAAAAAACGAAAACACTAAAAAGCAGAGTCTTTATGTCATATAACTGGTTTTTTTTTGTTACAGATTTGATATGCGATCTTTCATTCGGTCGCTTGCCTTTATATACACCGTTGAAACCATCAATAAATCCCCGCTGTTGCCTAATATTACTTTGGGCTATGAAATGTACGACACCTGTGGCGCTGCTTTCACAGGCCTCCAAGGGGCCATGCGGTTCATTACTGCGCGCAACTCATCTGAGGGAACTGTGAAGGTGATGTGCAACTATACGGAATACATACCATCAGTGAAGGCCGTGGTAGGACCTGGCTTCTCAGAAGTTTCCATTACAGTAGCCAAAACATTAAGCTTGCTCTTGATACCCCAGGTAAATTGTTGTCAATGTCTAAATAAAAAAAATATTTGTATAGCAGTCACAATGTACAAAGATTCTGATGAAAATATTGAAAAACTTAAAAAAGACAAGTTCTGACCATCGAAATCATTGAAATGATTACGTAATCAAAGGGCATACACACATGTATTGAGGTTTTTTCGGGGGAGCAAACTTTGGGGTACAGATTCGCAATGGCACTATTAGGCACTTGAAGCCTCCTGAAGTGATGACTTATATTACAACGAAAACATATCTAGTGCAGAAAGGACTGAAATTCATTTATATGTTTGCTGTTCCATGCTACTGTTATCTACTCTTTCTGAAATGTATCTTGGACATGTGACACATTGTAGTGCAGCATATGTATGATGTAATATAGAAAACATGGGTGAAAGTAGCCTGCAGAACTCACTAGAATTTTCCCTACAAAGAATCATTCCAAAACAGGCAAAGATTACATGGGTTTAGAAAGTGAAAGCGGATAGTGTGATTGACGGTATGTATGTATACCGGTCTGTGTTAACCTATGGGATGAGGGACTAGAGCCTGGCAGACGCATTCCTGATTTGCATAAGGTAAGAGGTGGAAGTTGTCCATTTGTTATGCACTGATTATCGTTTTCTACTTAAGCTGTTGACAAACCAACTGAGGACTGCATTTTTCAGTTCCATTTGTTCTCAGATGGGCAGATTTACAAGCCCCATGCGCTACCAGTATGTCACTTTTTGTGACGCACTGGCAGCGCATCACCCTGCGTGGCTTTTCCTGTCTTTGTAAATATGGCCCCTTTACACGCAGCACTTTGCATGAAAGGAGCATTCCATGGGTGTTGCTGTTTCTGTTCCGACGTAACACCCATGGAACCAGACACATTGCCAGATTTCCGAGGAATCGTGAATTTGGAAATGCGTCTTAATGCTACGCCACCCTCGGGGTGGTGTAGCGAGGCGCAACGAGGAGTAATGTTTTAATTTCTCCTTGTTTTCCCTCTTTCAATGCGTGCTGCAATCTACAGCACGCATTGACTGAGGAAAATGCCTGTAGTGATTGTTTTCGTTCAGGAAGGTGCCCCTTCCTGCACAAAAACAATCTCCCCATGAAGCAGGCTCCTTGCATCATGGTGTAAGGGTGCCTGCGCCGGCGCATGGCAGCAGTTTGTGTGCCAGAAAAGGGAGAGCACAGGAATGCAACATATTTTTGTAAATATGTTGCATTCCAGTGTTTCGGAAGTGCTTCAGCTTTGCGCAGCAATAGGGCTTGCGTTGCCGCGCTACAACACTTCCTTGTAAATCCGCCCCAAAGTGTTTCTGGGAAAAGCGCCTGGTTCACTGTGTCAAAGGTCACTTACAGGTCAAGGGTGATAAGGAGCCTCAGCAGAAGGTGTTCTGATCTGTGGGTTTGCCCAAAGTTGTTCTCAATAAGGGTGAGATCTGGCCAGTTTTTTTAGCATGGAGGGACTGTTATTCAAATAAAGAGCCAATAATCAGGTAGTTCCTGTCTGGAGTCCCAGAGAAATTCTATAGTTTAACACAGTAAAATGGTGAGAAATTTGGAAGATGAATGCAAAATCTTTATTAAGTTGAAACGAAAATAGATCGTATTAAACCTAGAGCAGGTAAACTTCTATTCTTGAACATAGAGCCACTGGCTGATTGATCACGTGGGACTTAAACCAGACCCTTCCTTTTTTTTAATGTTTTTATTGAATATAATCAGAGCAAGAAAGTTGCATTTACATCTTGAAAAACACAAATATTGTGCAGTCAAACATAGTCAGAGGTTACAGTGCTTTCTATCCGTAAAACATAAGAGGAGATTCCATTTTTCCATTTATTTTCAACTATTGGCAACAGCAACATAGGTGTACATCAAGGCAGACATTGAGAAATACATTTCCAACAGAATGCGTGTATGGAGGCAAATAAATACATCGTTATTCCAATGCATGGTCGGGATAGCAAGCATACAGTACCCCCAGCAGTGGCGACAATATGGGCAGAGGCCCGGATGCAGTTTGCAAATCGAATGTCGGAGGCTAGGCAACCAGCACCAATGTATTCGGCGGTCGTCCACGCTATAGTGTTCATGGGTGGGAGAAGCAGACAGATCCGAACAAGCAGGGCAACCACCCAGCAAGTCATGTGTGTCCAATCGGGCTGCCAGGAGGTGTCACGAGTGGAGACTGTTTGCTTCGTGACCATAGCAAAAAGGGTTCCCAGATGTCCCTATGGGCGCGCAGCAGCAGGCATCAATTCCCAATAGGACCCCAGTTGAGCATGGCCATATGTCACATCAGATAACCAGTCTTTCAGTCTTGGTCTGGATTTTCGCCCCCATGTGATAGCCACTCGCCTCTTTGCGTATAACAGCAGAAGCGCGTGGAGCTTACGGTGCACAGGCGCTGTGTCCGCAACCCAGCCCAGGATGCCCAGTAATGGCGACGGGGCGTCATACCTCCCAAGAATTTGGTTTATTGCTCCGAATATTTCGATCCAATACTCAGAAAGCGCTGGGCATTGCCAAGCTACATGTAAGAAGGAAGCCCCTTTCACCCCACACTTCCAGCATCCATCATCGTCTCTGAGGCCCATACGGTGCAGGGAAATGGGGGTGCGGTAGAATCTGTGCAGGAATTTAAAGTGCACTAGCCTGAGTTTATAGTTAGGGGATAATGCCAACAACTGTCCACAACAGAATGCCCATCGCTCATCCGTTAGCGGCTCCCCGAGGTCATCTCCCCACAATTGCTGCGATTTGGGTACCAGCAAGGGGGATTGCTCCTGCATTGAGTTATAGAGCCTGGTCACTAGCTTTTTGCGGGACGCCCTGGCGAGTATGTTCTGCAGCGCGGCTAATTCCGGTGGCTCTTCCGGAAAACCGCCCCCCAAACGCCCTGCACGCAGCCCTGAGCTTGTGGTATGTGAATTTATCAGCGAAAGTTATGGGGCTCTCTGGTGTCTCCGGGGGCATCTCCAGGAACCTGCCCCCTGGGTACATGTCTGAAAACGTGCGCAGGACGGTACCAGCAAGGGATACATCACCACTATTGGACTCCAAGCAAGGGATCATGGGGTTACGCTTAAGAGGAATCGCGGGTGCATATAACATGGGAATGGAGGATCGCTTCAGCAACTCCCTCCAGGACCATCGAAGCATGTCCGCCGTGTTCACATCCTGTGTAGGCCTCGGTGCTTTGTGATAAAGTGCCACAGTGAGAGGGAGCGGAGAGATCATGTCCGCCTCCACCGCCACATGCGGCTGGTAAGGTGTGGGGTAGATCCAAAAGTGCAGGTATTGGGCCTGCGTGCAGAGTGCATACAAATGCATGTCTGGTGCACCTAGCCCCCCCCTGTCGCAGCGGAAGCGTCAACAGTGCCCATGAGACCCTAGCTTGGCTTCCCACTCAAGCAAGCGCAAGCAGGCTGGATCGCAAGCGTGTGAAAAAGTGTTGCGTCAAGGGGATTAGCACATTAGGAAAAAGATAGAGGAATTTGGGCAATACAATCATTTTTGTTAACGCAATTCTGCCTGCCAAGGAGAGAGGAAGTTTGGACCAGATCGCCACCCTGCCCTCCAACCACACGATTGCCTTGCCAAAGTTCAGGTTCCAGAGCTCTTGCAAGTTCCTGCTCACCCAGACTCCCAAGTATTTTACTTAATCCGCTTCCCATCTGAGGGGGTAATCCGAGTGCACCTCTGTGCTGTTATCGGTGAGCGGGAATATGACTGATTTAGACCAGTTAATGGAGATTCCGGAAAGGCCACCAAACTTGACGAATTCGCGGAGTAATGGGTTTAAGTTTTCAGTTGGTTTATGTACATACAGAGTCACATCATCAGCGTACATGGAGACTAGGAGGCTACGGGAACTGAAGGCAATACCCCTTGCCGTGTGGTGTTGGCGAAGTCGAGCAGCTAGCGGCTCCATAGCGATGGCAAATAAGAGGGGGGATAATGGACATCCTTGCCTGGTGCCCCTGGAGATCGGAAAGGACTCCGAGATCATACCATTCAGTCGTAATCTAGCTCTGGGGGCGGTGTACAATAAGCGAATTAGGTTTATAAAAAGAGGGCTGAAACCCATTTTTGTTAAAATGGTGAAAAGGAATGACCACTCCAAAGAGTTAAAGGCTTTTGTCGCATCCAGGAACACCACGGCAGCCTGGGTGTCGGGGTGGAGATAGTGTAACGCAGAGAAGACCGTTCTCAGATTGTGTGTGGTGGAGCGCCCTGGTATAAAGCCCGACTGATCTGGCAGAGCCACATAGGGCAGCAGAGGTTGCAAGCGATCAGCAATGATCTTAGCGTAGATCTTAACATCCACATTTATGAGGGACAAGGGGCGGTATGAGTCCACATATTTATCATCCTTGTCAGGTTTGAGGAGCGTGACAATCAATGCCTCCCTCATCGAGTCTGGCAGTATCCCCACCTCCTGTGCCTCCACAAAAACGGCGTGCAAGCGGGGGGCCAGTTCCTCCGCGTATGTTTTATAGAAGGCGGCTGTAAGTCCATCCGGACCAGGCGCCTTGTTTTGGGGCAGCGCTTTAATGGTGTCAGCAATCTCCTTCACCGTTACTGGTTGATCCATGTACTGTCTGTGCGCATTGTTGAACCACACTAGCGCTATGGATTCCAAAAAGGCCTCAAGTGTTTCGTCTGAGGTAGTGTGGGTGGATTTGTACAGTGTGGCGTAGTACTCAGTGAAGGTTTCCAATATCTCCCTCTGGTCTGTCAGTGCCCTCCCTGTGTGATCCATGATAGTGTGTACCCTCGTCGGTGTGGGGATTGGGCGAATCAACCTGGCAAGCGTGCGGCTCGGTCTGTCCCCCTCCCCATATCTGCGGGCTTCGGCGTGCTTCCCCAGAAATTTGAGCTCACGCTGCGCCTCTTCACTGAATTCTAGCAGTTTGTCTTTAATCTGGCCCGCTAGTGTGGGTGTAGGAGACACACCAAAGTTCCGGTCCAGGAGCTGCAATTCACCCTCAAGCCTTGCCAGTGTGCCTCGGATTGCCTTCAGGACCCCCGCCCTGCGTGCAATGCACTGCCCCCGAATAACTACCTTAAATGCATCCCACAGCACAGCATCTGTCTTGACCGTACCAGTGTTATTGTCAAAATACTCTACAATGTCCTGCCGGATTTCTGCAGTGAAAGCCGCATCAAGGAATGCATCCGGCGGGAGGCGCCAGGAGAAGGCGCCACGCAGATTACCTGGGATTGTCAATTCCAGTAGGCATGGGGAATGGTCAGACAGGGACCTGGCCAGTATGTCCACTCGCGTGGTCCAAGTGGCTAAATCCGCCGAGACTAACCAGAAATCCAGTCTGGACCAGGCCGCATGATGTGCAGATATACATGTGCCTACCCGAGCACCCGCATTTCTAGCTCTCCACACATCCAGCAACAAACCATCACACATGATATCCGACAAGGCCTGGCGTGCGTTTGGGTGCATGGGTCTTGAAGCGCCCTGTCTATCCAGTGACCCGTCCAGTACAACATTGAAGTCGCCTCCCCAAATTACAGTGGAACAGCCAGTGATATCAATCTTTGCCCAGACCTTCCTGAAAAATTCTGGGTCATCCACATTTGGGCCATACACTGCAACTAGTACCACCTCCTTGCCCAGCAGGACCCCATGTAAAACTACATTTCTCCCGGCATCATCTAGCATTACTGACGTTTTCCTCCAATCCACGCCTCGGCGCAGCAGGATGGCTACCCCCCTGGCATAGTTAGAGTAAATGGCTGAGTATGACAAGCCCCACCTGGAGTGCTTAAGTCTGGGGGAGCAGGAGGAATTGAGATGCGTTTCTTGTAGAAAACAGATATCTATGTTGTGTCTAGTGAGGTAGCTGTGCATGAGCCTTGATTTCCTGTGGTCGCCTAGGCCTCTAATGTTCCATGTTAGGAGCCGGGTTACTTCCATTGAAAATGTTGAATCAGTTGTCATACACTCAATCAATCAATCAATCATGCCATTTGTATAGCGCACTACTCACCCGGGAGGGTCTCAAGGCGCTTGGGGGGAGGGGTATGCTACTGCTCGAACAGCCAGGTCTTGAGTTGTTTCCTGAAGGCGAGATGGTCCTGGGTCAGCCGAAGGTGGATGGGGAGGGAGTTCCAAGTCTTGGCAGCCAGGTAAGAGAAGGATCTTCCTCCGGCGGTGGCTCTTCGGATGCGTGGTACGGCTGCGAGGGCGAGGATGGTGGACCGTAGCTGGCGGGTGGGCGTGTAGAAGGTCAGGCGGTCGTTGAGGTACTTGGGGCCCAGGTCGTGGAGAGACTTGTGTGCGTGGGTGAGGAGCCGGAACGTGATCCTCTTGTCGACGGGGAGCCAGTGCAGGTTCCTCAGGTGGCTGGAGATGTGGCTGCGTCGGGGGACATCCAGGATGAGTCGGGCGGAGGCGTTCTGGATGCGCTGGAGTCTTTTCTGTAGCTTGGCTGTGGTTCCGGCGTAGAGGGCATTTCCGTAGTCCAGTCGGCTGGTGACGAGTGCCTGGGTGACAGTCTTCCTGGTCTCGGTCGGGATCCAGCGGAAGATCTTGCAAAGCATACGCAGGGTGTTGAAGCACGATGAGGAGACGGCGTTGACTTGTCTGGTCATCGAGAGGGAGGGGTCCAGGATTAAGCCCAGATTGCGTGCGTGGTCGGTTGGCTTGGGTGCGGTGCCCAGGGCTGGGGGCCACCAGGAGTCGTCCCAGGCGGAGGGTGAAGATCCCAGGATGAGGACTTCCGTCTTGTCCGAGTTCAGTTTCAGGCGGCTGTCCTTCATCCACTCGGCGATGTCTTTCATCCCTTCGTGTAGGCAGGTTCTGGCGGTGTCGGGGTCTCTGGTGAGGGAGAGGATCAGCTGGGTGTTGTCAGCGTAAGAGATGATGTTGAGGTTGTGCTGGTGTGCGATGGCTGCAAGAGGTTTCATGTAGATGTTGAAGAGGGTGGGGCTGAGTGAAGATCCTTGCGGGATGCCGCAGATGACTTCGGTGGCCTCGGAGCGAAACGGGGGGAGGCGGACTCTTTGTGTTCTTCCGGCGAGGAACGAGATGATCCACTCCAGTGCCTTCTCTTGGATACCGATGTTGCTGAGGCGCTGGACTAGGGTGCGGTGGCAGACCGTGTCGAATGCAGCGGAGAGGTCCAGGAGGATGAGGGCCACTGTTTCCCCCTTGTCGAGCAGGGTCCGGATGTCGTCGGTGGCTGCGATGAGGGCGGTCTCGGTGCTGTGGTTGGCTCTGAAGCCGGACTGCGAGGGGTCGAGGGATCCGTTTGTCTCGAGGAAGGCGGTCAGCTGTCTGTTGACGATCTTCTCGATGACTTTAGCAGGAAAAGGGAGGAGTGAGATGGGGCGGAAGTTTTTGAGATCGGTGGGGTCTGCTGTAGGTTTCTTCAGGAGGGCGCTGATCTCGGCGTGCTTCCAGCTCTCCGGGAAGGTGGCCGTGTTGAAGGAGTCGTTGATGATGTTCCGGAGTTGGGGTGCGATGGTGGAGTCGGCCTTATTGAAGACGTTGTGTGGGCAGGGGTCGGTCGGTGATCCGGAGTGGATGGTGTTCATCGTGCGGGCTGTGTCTTCGGTGGTCACCGTGGTCCAGGTGCGAAGGGTGGCGGTGGGGGGCGTTGCTTCGACGGTTGGGTGCGTGGGTGGGGCACCGAAGCTGTTGTGGATGTCGGCGATCTTGCGGTGGAAGAACGAGGTGAGGGAGTCGCAGAGGTCTTGTGACGGAGTGATGTCGTTGGTGCCGGTGCTGGGGTTGGAGAACTCCTTGACGATAGTGAAGAGCTCCTTGGTGTCGTGGGCGTTGTTGTCCAGTCGTTCCTTCAGGGATTTCTTCTTGGTGGTGCGGATGAGCTGGTGGTAGCGTGTTTGAGGGCGGTCATGTTGTCGGTGGTCCGGTCGAGGAGCCAGGCTTTCTCGAGGGTGCGGCAGGTCTTCTTGGAGTCCTTGAGGTCGTCGGTGAACCAGGATGCCTTCTTGCTTCTGGGTCTGCTGGGAGGGTTCTTTAGTGGCGCGAGGTCGTCGGCGCAGGCGGTCAGCAACTGTGTGAAGTTGCGGGCTGCTTCTTTGGGGTCCGTTGTGTTGGCGGGTGGGCTCTGGCTGAGGGAGGTGGTGAGCTGGTCTGCGGTGATCTTGCTCCAATTCCTGTGAGGTACCTGTTGCGGGTGGTGGTGGGTCATGGATCTTTTGAAGCTGAAGTGGACGCAGCTGTGGTCGGTCCAGTGCAGTCCGGTGGCGTGGCTGAAGGTGATGTACTTGCTGGAAGAGAAGACGGGATCAAGCGTGTGGCCGGCGTAGTGGGTGGGGGTGTTGACCTGTTGCTTGAGTCCGAGGTTGGCGAGGTTTTCCAGCAGGGCGGTGGTGTTGCGGTCCTTGTTGTTCTCCAGGTGGAAGTTGAGGTCCCCGAGGAGGATGTAGTCAGTGGAGGGGAGGGCGTGCGGGCTGATGAAGTCTGTGATGTCTTCGCTGAATTGTGTGCGTGGTCCCGGGGGTCTGTAGACGAGGGTGCCTCTGAGGGTCGTCTTAGGGTCGGTGTGAATCTGGAAGTGGAGATGTTCGGCTGCGGTGAAGGAGTCGTTGGCGTCGGTCGTGATGCGGATGGTGTTCCTGTGGACGATGGCGATGCCACCTCCGGTCTGGTTGATGCGGTCCCTCCTGATGATCTTGTACCCGTCCGGGATGGCGATGGCGATGTCGGGTGCAGAGAAGCGTTCATCCAGGTTTCCGTGAGGAAGGCGACGTCCGGTGATGTAGCGTCGAGGAGGTTCCAGAGTTCCACGGCGTGTCTGTGGACGGAACGGGTGTTGATCAGGATGCACTTGAGGTGGTTGCTGCTGGTGTTTGTCTTGGCGGGTGTGGGGCAGGTTCGTAGGCAGGTGAACTTGCAGGTGCAGCAGGAGAAGGGTCCGTGGGTGCGTCTCGGGGTGGCTCGGCAGCAGGCGTGGGTCCGGCCGGCATTGAGTGCGTTGAGAGTGGCGGCGTCGTAGGTCAGTCGGGTCGTCTTGCCTCGGCGGGGAGGGTCAGGGGTTCTGGCGCTGGGCGCGGGCCAGGCGCGGACGGGCGCAGACTGGCTTACCTTTGGCGCACCTTCGGAGCTCAATCGGCGCTCCCGCTGCGCGCGTCCGCTGCGCGGTCGCTCTGGGGGCGTCATAAGTAAGGAGCCGGGAGGGAGGAGCAGCTGGGTGGCGGGAGCGGGGCGGCGAATGGAATCACAGGGGGGCGGGGCCGCAGGGAGGCAGCGGCGGGAAATTCCAAGAAGCAGCGGGCAGCGGGAAATTCCCAGGAGCAGCGGGAAATTGTCAGGAGCAGCGGGCAGCGGGAAATTCCCAGGAGCAGTGGGAAATTCCCAGGAGCAGCGGGCAGCGAGCGAAGGAATCTGCAGGCAGGAGGCGGCAAAGGCAGGCAGGAGCGGCAGCAGTGAGTGGGGCGACCAAGCCCTGTGGAGGGCTGAGCGGTCACTGCCCACCCGACCTGCAACATGCATTCCGAAAATCAACAGTATGTATACATTGCAATGCGCCCAATAGTACACCCAAAAACACCCGACCCAACCCCACCCTCCACCCACATCAACCCCCCAATCAGGTTGCGTCAATACCCCCCTAACGCGCCAGGTCTAAACACCAAAAAGGCGCAAAAACAGTAGATCAACAGTTTAGTGGGAGACACCCCTCGGAGGCATGGCATCCCCCCGTTTGCACAGGGTGGCTGCATTAACTAAGCTATTTCAGCAAATGTCAAAACAGAAGAAGAAAACAGTACGCATCTGTCCTCTCAGTCGCACTCCGCTAAGTAGATAACACAACCCAAGGTCATAGCGGAGCATGTGTTCCCAAAATGTCGCAGACAGGCAGGTGGGCTACAACCAACCATCACCACATGGCGCCACGGGCCTGCCGTTTAATCATTGTCACTTAGCTGGCTCGCAGATTCAGTCCCAGTGTCCGACCTCCTTCCTGACCTGGGCTTGCATATGTGTTTTGCAAACTTCAAGGCAGAGCCTGCATCTAGGAAATGATGTGTCGTGCCATCATGCACCACTCTGAGCTTCGCCGGATACATAAGAGAGTAGGGGATCTGCGCTTGGAGCAGAATCTTTTTAGCGGGCAGGAACTCTTTGCGCGCTGCCTGAACCAGGGGCGTGAAGTCGGGGTAGAAGGATATGACGTTTCCCTTGTGCGATATTTTCCCCTTTTCTCTGGCCAGTCTCAACACGTTGTCCCTGTCTTGGTATTTCAACAGCTTGGCCAATATGGGTCTCGGTGGGGCCCCCAGAGGCGGTTTCTTCCCCAGTGTCCTATGGGCCCTTTCTACAGTAAAGACAGGAGACAGATTGGGATCAAAAAGTTCATGCAACAGGTCAGTTACGAAGGTTTCCATTTTACCCATTGCTGTCGTCTCCGGAATGCCCGTGATTCGCACATTGCATCTCCTGGACCTCACCTCAAGATCGTCAGCTTTGGCGCTGAGGGCGTCTAGTCTTTTCTCCAAATTGCTGATGTGCGTCTTGGTTTCCTGCTGAAATTCACACCACTCCGTGTGCCGATTCTCAAGCACATCAATGCGCGTCTCATGGGTGGCCACCTGCGTCCTCACTCCGTCCAGCTGAGCGGCCATGCTGTCGACTTTTGCGTCAATGCCCTTCAAGCGGGTCCGTACCTCCAGAAGCAGGGCAGGCACGTCGATGTCCTGCTGAGGGCCCGCATCATGGCCTCCGGACGCAGTAGCCTCCTGTTCCGCCTGCTTGGCTGTTTTTTTCTGTTGCTCAAACGTGAGCCTGGGGTGGCGAGTGTCTCCTTTCCCCATGATCCACGCTCAACTGACCAGCGCGCACGGGTGGCAGGCAGGGTAGTTCAATCCAAGGATCACCAGCTCCTTACAGGATTGTAAGTTGAAACGAGGGCACAGAGCCTCAGGGCCACGGTACCCGGGCCGTCAAGGACAGGGCTAGCTGCTCGTATCTCCCAGCGTAGGCGGCGCAGGTCTCAACCCCCCAGCTGGGAGGGCGTCCGGCACCTGGCGATGTGTGGTTGTGCAGCGACGTGTGGGCCCAGGCGGACAGAGTCCGTCACCACAAAAGCCGCCTGAAGCATCCCCCGCCGCACCCTAGCAGGTAGGGAGGAGCGTACCTTCTCGTGATGGCCTCGGTCACCGGTAAGTGGTATCCTATCAGGGGCGCCCACACGGCTGAGGATCCCTCGATATGCAGGACTCAAGGGGGAGATGAGCGCGGGCAGCACATCCAAGGGGTAATGTCCATGCAGGTCTGGCCGGCAGCGGCCTCAACAGTGACGCGCCAGCCTCGCACAAAATGGTGGCCTCCAACGCCGATGCATCGGCCGGCCGGGGCCCACCCCCGCGCCGGAGGCTCCGCAGGTACTCACCGAGCAGTGCAGCCGGCGACAAGGCTCAGGACGCACCAGGTCCCCCTCCGCTCCGGTGGGGATGCGGACGGCGGGAGAGTTCCGCAGGCCGCAGCGATCGTCAGCGCGCCGGGCCTCTCGCGCCGCGCCCTCAATTTGAGCACCGTCCCCCACTCTGACCTCCAGGTCCGACGGGTGTCTTTCGCGGCGGGGACGGCGGAGGTGTTCTCGGGATGTTGTCGGTGCCGTGCTATGCCGATTTTCCAGTCGGGTCCGTCGCAGCCCTTCAGCAGTCTTTGCAGACTTAGGAGTGCGTACTTTATGAAATAGCAGGATTAATTAAGGATTAAGAAAGCAGCCGGCGGAGCTCGCTGTTTAGGCGGCCATCTCGCAGCTCGCTCGGCCACGCCCCTGAAAACCAGACCCTTCCTTATTCCAGAAGATGGCTGATTTATGCGAATCAGATGTTTGTTTTTCAGTTGCTAGGCCTTGATGACCTTTGTGAAGTCAAATGGTTGAAAAACTGAGTGGCATTACACTAAAAGTGGTCATGGATTTCCATTAGAGATGGCAGAATCCCTGATGGTTTACAGAGCTTTTGAAGACCTATCTGTCTGCATTTAATGACAGTTCTTTTTGGGATTATCAAATTCATCTTGGAATTTCCTTGGGTTTTGGGAATCATCTCGTTATAATTCAGACTCTTATTGAAATTTGATGAGACCAATAATGCGGTTGTGCGCTGTGGAGTTAATGATTGCAGATGTAGTTTGATGACTAGGTTAGCTGCGTAACTGGTTGAGATTTCCCAGGGAGTCCATGTCAACCCAAAATTTTCAAATCCTCCATTAATAGGACTCTACCATAGTTAAATGAGATGGACACATTTTACTAAGGTTAATTACTCCACCATGGAGAGTATATTTGTTTTAGGGAATCTGATACTAGGTTCACGTGAAAGAGATATATGAACTGGTGATCTATTTTGATAACATTGTTTTGAAGAAGTCGAGTGATGGGGCTGGAATGTCCTTGCTTGTGACAAATGACCGATTGTCTCAAGCAATCTATTATGGGTCACCTCACTGCTGCAGAGGAGCCTGGGTGGGAAGAGGGCATCTATAGTTATGAGAAGTTGGTAAACCAACTTTCAGTTATGCCAACGAGGTGGAAACACATTCTACAAGTAATACAAAATAATGACAATATTACGTTTTTTAGAAATATAAAGCGGTTTCAAGAACAAACAAATAAATGATGCAATTACTGTGATTGGGATAGATGGTTGGCTTGACCACATAGAGGCCATATATGGTACAATTAAAATCTCCTATTGTGAAATTATGAAAGAATAAGCTCTGGTGGTCCTATTATCATAGGTATCACTTATCAGATAACTAGTACAATCTAAATATTTAGGGGTAGAAGTGCTTTCAGATAAATCTTTATGTGCTTTACGTAGGTGGTGAATATCCATTCCTCAGTCGTACTTGTTGTATAGCAAAATTATTTTAAATCTGGAAAGGAGATATTTTGGGACAATATTTTTTTTAAAGAAGCAAAGTCTTTGCCATTTAATTATAGATGGATAGCCTGTTTATGCCGGTTAGGTAAGTTGTTGCCAGGGGACTGCTTTTTCTTCATTGAGAATAAGTGGCAGGAGCACACACAGTCGAATTTTAGACCAGCTTTAAGCTTCACCTTTTCATAATGCACAATGTAGTAAATGCAGCATGTACTGGAGTGTGGTGCAGCACCTGTATTCTATACTTTTTGTCATTGACTTTGTATCTGTGGGCTAGCATTAAGCCCAAGCCAGACTGAGCTAGTTTGTGTGTAGGATGTTAAACTGTTCCACAATATAATTAATACGATTGCACCATGGCACTCTTAATTTCTATATTTTCAATCATGCATGGTAAAACATTTCTTTTGATTACAAATCAATGTAACAACTCACAGGAAAGACGATTTTAAATTCCTATTTATTTCCTATCGACAATTACACTCCAACAGTGGTATGCAAAAGTACAATGCACAACATGAGCCAATTTCACACACAAAGACCTTAATCAGAAATCTTCTTGGTTGACATATGAAGATGGCAGCCTCAGTACTCAATTGCTGTTTATTAGTCTTTTCTGTAGTGCCTGTGAGTAGTTCCACAATATCCAGGATGGTCATGTAAGTGGGACAAAGCAAGTTCAGCCTCCAGGATAATTTTCAATGCTTGCTTCATCTTCACCTAAAAGTATTGTGTCCGAGTAGATAGTAAAATATTCCCTCTTCATCATTACAACCTATACTGACAGGGATTACCTAAGTAAGTCACCTAGCATCTCTGCAAGGCCTTTCAATGTGTGCGGTAGTTTACAAATTAGGGTAACATATGTTTTAGAGGCTATCTTGGCTAATAATTCCTCCATTAGCGCCCTAGCCTTACTCTGGGAGTTATGTCCATGCAAAGGCAGTGTCCATTTGCTATTCAGAAAAGAGCTTTCTCTATCTCTCCCATAAATGTCACCCATCTTAATCATGTGCCAGGCTCCATGACCTCTAGTCCACAACCTCTCTGATCACTTACCCAGGGTACAGAGTAGTTTGTTTCAGAAACCTACCCCCATCCCATTAATTTCAATGCTGCTTTCCAGGCCTCAAGTACTGCCACCATAGCACACACCAGATACTCTACACCACTCCCTCCATAAATGAAGTGCGAATAAGTTCTACATTGCTTGGGCAACATATCTACTCAAATCGAGAGATCCTACTGTAGAGAGAAAGTTATCTGATTTAAGTAATATACAGATGGGCTGCCCCGTAATCCCACTACCTTATGTTGAAAAGATGCCTCCTTCTGCAACCAAAATTATTTAATTAGTGGCATTCTTGGAAAATTACACCTAAACAATAATATGTGCAACCTAAACATTCCAGAAGAATGTTTAAAATATGGGGGATCATTGAGGAGAAGCGAGAAAAAGGGGAAGGGTAGCATTCTAAAGAGCGCGCTCAATCCTAGAGTGACCGGGCAGTTACCCACAGTGTATGACACTGAATTTGTCCAGAACCGTCATTATATCACACTCCAGAAACAGATCATGTTTAATGGTAATGTCATCAACATTTATATTAGTGGTACAGTATAAAGGACTTGATGGGCCTGTTTTGCACAGAAAACAAGGTAGATTTGTCCTAGTTGATGCTGAATACAAAGTGTAAAAACGCCTTTCCTGGGCCCCGTCTCATCAGAAATGTCTCTGACATAATTCCATTAATCCTGACTACCACTGTGGGATAAGCAATAGTCAGGGCCACTAGAATTATCCTATTCCACTGCTGCAGGTTTTTTCGCATAATTGATGATTTGCTGCATTTGCCACATAATCCATCCTCCGCTGAGCAATCTGCGGATTTTAACAAAAAAGATGTGTTTCTAGCTCAAAGAGATCAAAAGTTACAGAACTCTTGGCGATATGGGTTTGCTCACAGTGGAATGCCCTTTGCAAAGGTTAACTGGTCATTTTTTGTTGCTTTTTTCAGTATTTGGTTGCTGAATTTGTATTAGTAAGGTCAAATCTTTACTGTGACTGTATTACCATGTATAAAAATGACAAAATAATGAAGACATAGGGCCTCATTAGGATGGCGGGCGGGCACCCTAGCGGAAATCGGGACCGCCCGCCGAAAGGGCGGGGGTCCCGACATTGCCATTAGGATGCGCCCGCCACAGTGGCGGGCGCATTCCTCAATTTAACATTGTGGCGGCCGGTGCACACTGCACCGCCTGCCACAATGTTAAAAAACAAAAGCACGCCGTTGCACAATCGAAGCGGCAGGCACGCGGTGCCTGCCTCTTCGATTGTGCCACCCTCATTTGGCCTTCACTCTGGGGCCCACAGGGGCCCCCAGAGTGAACACCGCATGCCTTTCCGTGGCGGCAATGGGCATTGCACAAAGCCCATAGTAATATGCCGGGCGGTGTCTAACAGACACCGCCTCCATGTTACTCGTTTTCCGCCTCGGCCGCAAGGCGACCGGGGCGGAAATCAGGCGGGCGGTGTTTTTCACCGCTGCCTTCCCCTCCGCCATCCTAATTTGGTGGGGGGGATTTGGGCTTGCGATGTCGGGCGGTTTGCCTCCACCAGGCCGGCGGTGGCCACCGCCAGCCTGGCGGAGGCAAACCGCCCGACATCGTAATGGGCCCCGTAGTCTCATAAAATGTGATGCATTATGCTGCATAAGTTACCTTTTCCTGACACATAATTTGGTGCTCTCCTGCTGTATAATTTAAGTGGCCCTGTGAAGGAATCTGGCTCTGTACATACTATACCAAAGTAAGGTATAGTGTGCACAGAGTTCAGTGGATCCCGAGAGGTACAGCAGAGGCTAAATTAGATAATCACTAACAGCTCAATTTGTGAAAGTGAGGGCGAGCAGTTAAGCTTCTCAAAGTGTGTGTTAAGCATTTATCGTATTCACTCAGTCAAGAAATGATGGCACACACTCAGAGACTGAATCCAGGCCAATGACGTAAATATTAAAAGTTATACTTATGTTTTATTTCTATAACCAAGCAGAACTTGGCACAGGTAGGTAAAACATACTTCCAAATAAAATGCAATTGCAGATGAAATTGGCATTGTTGCAGGTTAGTATTTGCTTTAAAAACAGTTCAGAATACTTTGAAATTACTTTGGATTACATTGTTTTACTTTTTATTTACATCGACTACTTGGGGTGCTATGCTTGGATATCAAACTTTGGGGTATGCAATATAGAGATAAGTAAGACAATTTACTTTTTAAAGCACAGTTACTTTTGTTTAATATAAAATGTAGGTCGACAGAATATTTTCAGAGGAAAAACCGAAACATGGCTTCCTATGCATAAAAAGAAGGTTATCTGTTTGCCGGTAAGTAAAAGACTTGCAAGGCTGAGTGTTTGGGGTTAGAACCAAGATTTCCCAAGGTTTAAGGAGGCACTCGAGTTGCACCACTAATGGCAGCAGGGCGGCCAGGTGCATAGTGCAGCGACCAATGCTAGACAAAGTACCTAGGGGACCTTTGGTTGGGGGATGCTCACGAGCAGGCTAAGTGGCTGTGGGAGCAAAGCTCCTGGGATTAAGATCAGTCCTGCGGGGTCAACAATCACCATATGAGCTGCACCACCAGTTGCAGAGTGGCTACCGAACACAGGGCGCCAAGGAGACATTGGGAGCCCTATTGTTTCCGGTTCGGCAGAAATGCTTCCAGACTCCGACAAGGAGGTTTTCTGTGGGCGACCCCTGGCAAGAGAGGTAAGTTGGATTGTTGGGGTTGCCTGAACACCATTGGTTGGGTCACCCAAGGCCGTGGGGTGTCGGTGCAGGAGTGTCTTTAGGCTTCAGGTTTTCTTACCAGCTCCGGTCATGGTCAGGGGTACTCCTCATGTTGAGGCTACAGGCGTCGGGTAGCAGATCAAGGCAGCTCAGGGTTCACCAGATACCAGATCAGGTTCACTGGAGAGACCTCCTCATGGTGCTGAGCCACTCAAACTCGGGCTGTGGGCATCGGATGCAGAGTGGTGCAGAACCGCAGAGCTGGCTGGATCTGAGGTCGGTGTTGGAGTCTTTGGTTGAGCAAATGCGGTGCACACAGGAGACAGTCTTTTTGGTGAAGGCAGGGCAGGTCCTCCAGGTTGTGGATGGCTGCTGGCTAGTGGACACGCCGGGGTATCACTGGTTGCAGGTTGAAGTTGGGACAGGCCATTACGGCTGGGGCCAAGGCAGTTGGTGTCCTATCCTTTCTCGTTCAGCATGGCTCTTCCACCCTTCTTCTTTCTTCTTCTCAAATCTGAGGAGGCAAGGTTTAAGGTCACCCCTAAATATTAAATTTAGGTGCGTTCCAGGGGTGTGCAGGTTGGGACCAATGGGTCCCTTCATAGGGGTGTGTACACACCCTATTATGCCACCCACCAGTGGAAGGGGGCATGAACATCTCTCTGAATGGCTGTGTCCCCTCATCATCAAGATATAGGGGACTGAGATGTGTACTTCACCTAGCCTCAACCACCTGAGAAGGGGGGCATTGGCAAAGGTGGGCACGCCTCTCTTCCTGACTTGGTTTTCCTGCTGATTCTCCCGCCCCAAGTGGGGGTCAGAACGGGAGCCAGTTGAGAGGGGCAGCAAAAGGCAGGATTAGTGCACAAAGGCGGCAGACCTTTGAAGCTTCCCTTTTGTGGACTCAGCCCATCCTGGGGGAGGAGGCATGACACATCTGACCAGGGTGGGCTTTGTTCCTGGACCCAGAGAGTGGAGGCCCTCTACCCAGGGGTCCATAAACCTGTCTGATTGTGGCAAATGGTGGGAAGCAATTCAGGAACCACACCAGGGCTGGTAGTTTTTCAGGGGGCATCTCTAAGATGCCCTCTGTGTGCATTTTACTTTAAAACCCACACTGGCATCAGTGTGGGTTTAATGTGCTTAGACGTTTGCTACCAAACATCCCAGGTTTCAGTATAGCTGTTGAGTACGTAATGACCAACTCCCAGACCATATACTCTTTATGGCTTTTCTGAACTTACATTGCCCAACAATGGACTACAACACTGTAAGAGCAAAGTGTTCATGCAACTGTACTCTCACCTATGGTCTAGTGCACCCTGCTAGAGGGGTGACTTAACTGAGCCGTAGGCTGTGGGTTGCAGACATAGCACACATAGATGTGTGCCATGTCAACGCTTTACTTTTCTCTGTACCAAAACATACAACCTGCAATGGGAGTGTGTGGGTCTTACGGTGCAGGGTCTCAAAGGGTGGCACAATAAGTGCTGCAGCCCTTAGAGGCCTTCCCTTGTCACTGTGCCCTTGGTATCCATAGCACCCTTTACAAGGGACTTACCTCTGGCCAGAGATGTGCCAATTGTGGGTACAAAGGTACTGTTTTGCTAAAGAATACAGTCCCTGGGAACCTAAATGGCAGGGACCCAGGGCACATTAAGTCAAAGTGCATCAAATGTCAGGCAAAAAGTGGGGGGTAACTATGCCAAAAGGAGGACTTTCCTACACTACTCTCCGAAAGAGCACAAGACTAACTTTTCCCAAGAGAGTCTTCATTGTCTAAGTGGGAAAAATCTGTAAAGGCCATATGCATTGGCAAAGGCAGTCCCAGGTCTATGTTCCACAGTAAAGTCCATTCCCTGTATCGAGATGGACCACCTCAAATGTTTTGGGTTTTCACCTTTCATTTGCATTAGCCACCAGAGAGGTCTGTGGGCAGTTTGAACAATGAAGTTAGTACCAAACATGTATGGTCTCAGCTTCTTCAGAGACCAGACTATAGAAAAGGCCTACCTCTCAATGGCACTCCAATGCAGATCCATAGGGAATAACCTCCTGCTAATGAAAGCAACGGCTGGTCTTGGCCATCAGTGTTGGTTTGGGATACGACCGCTCCTATCCCTAGCTCAGAAGCATTAGTCTGCTTGGAGTTATCTGGAGCCTTGAGAATAGGTGCTGAGCACATTGCCTCTTTTAGGGTGTCAAATGCCCTTTGACAGCTAACTGTCCAGTTTATCTTTTTGGACATCTTCTTGGAGGTGAGTTCTGAGAGGGGTGTCACAATGGATCCATACCCTTTCACAAACCTCCTGTAGTACAGAGTCAAGCCAAGAATAGCCTGGATCTTGGGCTGTAGGGGTTGCACTTGGCCTCTACCAGCAAGGTGGCCTAAGTACACAACTGTGTCCTGCCCTATCTGGCATTTGGATGCCTTGATAGATAGGACAACATCTCCTATCCAAGTAGGATCTCTTCTTTCAGCTGCAGCTGCCAAATCTGGGTCTGCCGATGATCCATGTTCCCCTAATATCCTAAAACTTGTAAATCAGCCTATCGCCTCTCATCTTTCATTAGTATTCAATCAAATGTTCAAGCAAGGAACATTTCCTGTAATTTGGAAACAAGCTAATACTCTCCCTCTTATAAAAAAAGCCTCTCTTGACTCCAGTGATCTGGCAAACTATTGTCCATTTTCAAGATTTTCCTTGCCAGCTAAAATGGTGGAAAAATTAATTAATGCTGCACTATCAAACTGTATTCTCGAAAATCAATTTCTGGACCCCAGTCAGTTTGGGTTTAGAGTGAACCACAGTATGGAGACTGCATTGATAAAAACCACTGAAGAGCTAACAATGGCATTGGATGGCTGAGGGTCAGCAGCCCTTATCCTGCTTAACCTATCTGCAGCTTTCGGTACTGTGGACCATGATTTACTGGTCCGCCGTTTGAATGCCATAGGAGATAAGAGTAAAGCTCTCACCCTACTAATCTCATTTCTTTCAGCGAGATCTCAAATTCTTAATCTTGGTCAGTTAATATCCTCACTTTTTACTGTGCCATGTAAAGTGCCTCAGGGCTCCGCTCTGAGCCCAACACTCTTTAATATCACGTTTCAGAACTAGCCCCTTTAATACATTTTTTTTAATTTAATCCCAACATCCTATGCCGATGACACCCAATTGGTCTTATCAGCAGTAGATAATAATATTAACTATTCTCTAAGGTTACACAATTGCATGGCTGCCATTAGCAACTGTATGAGTAGACATTGCCTAGAGCTAAACTCAAGTAAAACAGAGGTTATTCTGTTTGGAAATCTCTCTCTAGTATGGGCTCACCAGTTTGGGCTCTTCTCCCACCCGGGTAACTAAAGCTACTAATCTTGGATTTATCATTGATGATAAGCTCAGATATGATGCACAGGTGTCGAAAGTTGTAACCTCCTCTTGTGTTGCAATCAAAACACTGCGGAAAATATTTCCTTTAATTCCCAGAGATACAAGAAAGACTGTTGTCACTTCACTGATGTTATCTAAACTGGACTATTGTAATGGATTGTATATAAATCTCCAGGTTAAACTACTTGATAAGCTCCAAGGGGTGCAGAATGCAGCAGCCAGATTGACTCTGGATATCCCCAAATACCAGTTGATATCTGCAGGCCTTCAGGAACTGCATTGGCTCCCGGTGCGACAACGGATTAAATTCAAGGCACTCTGTGTGGTCCATAAAGCCTTGCACTGAGAATGACCGAAATTCCTGTGGAAGGCCTTCAATTGGCATTTTCCAAGTAGACCTTTACTGTCAAGTAATGCAAAACTGATTACCACCATATGAATCAGGAAATTGAAATGGGGGAAGGAGTTTCAGCACAGCTAAGCTTTGGAACTCCATCCCACCGTATCTGAGGTCTCACTTTCAGAAGGGAACTGAAGACTTGGCTGTGTAGGAATCAGTAATTCACTAGCCTAGTAGCTCATGATCTGCAAGCGCCAAGACGCCTACTGGTAGACGCATGCCATAGAAGTATATTTAACATAACTTAATTTACCACCTTTGGAAGGTGGCAGGGGCATTCTTTAAACCAAAGGGCAAAACAGTAAGCTGATAATGACAATCAGGTGTTAAGAATGCTGTTTTCTATTTGGATCCTGAAGCCATGCCAATCCTCCAGTCCCTTATAGTTAAGTCAAAGGTACTGGGAAACTTGGAAGCCCCAAACTTATCTATCAGTTCATCAGCTCTGGGGATGTGGTGTGTATCTGTCATAGTGAAAGTATTGAGGCCTCTGTGATCCACAACAAACCTCATCTATTTTTTTCCAACCTGTAGATGAGGTTTGGGGACTAGTACCACTGGGCTGGCCCAGGGACTCTCATAAGGCTCAATGACCCAAAATTGCTGCTCTCCTTAACTTGGTCAGACTGGAGACAGATTTTGGTTTTGACAGGCAAGCTGTCTCCAGTGTCTGCATCATGGGTACACCAGGGGCTAAGGAGAAGAGCTATGCCTACAATAAGCTTGCTCTTGAGCAGAGCAGGTGTCTGAATTGACAACTTCATCTTCAGACCCACTTGGGGGCTGTAAGAGAGGAGGTCGGGGAGATGTTCACTCTCAGTCTCCTGATTCTCATCACTAACCATCAACATGGCTACATCAGCCCTGTCACAGAAAATGTTCAGGTGGTTCACATGTATCACCCTTATGGGGGACCCGCTGGTGCCCAGGTCTACCAAGTAGGTGACCTTGCTCTTCTTTTCTAGGATAGGGTAAGGGCAACTCCATTTGTCCTGGAGAGCCCTGGTGCCACAGGCTCCAAACCCCACACCTTCTGTCCCGGTTGTAACTCCACCAGTGCAGCCTTCTGGTCATACCAGAGCATCTGGAACTCCTGGCTGACCTCAAGATTTTTGGATGCTTTCTGCATGTACTCTGCCATTCTGGACCAAACGCCTAGTACATAGTCCATCACATCTTGTTATGGAACATGATGGGGTATCTCTTATCCTTCCCTTACAAGAGAGAGTGGTCCCCTTACTGGGTGATCAAATAGATGTTTAAAGGGGGAAAACCCTACTCTTTTGAGGCACATCTCTGTAGGCAAAAAGCATGCAGGGTAACAGAGCATCCCATCTCCTTTTGAGTTTTCAGAGAGACCCATTATCATGCCTTTCAATGTGTTGTTGAATCCTTCAACAAGGCCTTTCGTTTGTGAGTGATAAGGTGCTGTGAACTTGTAGACCAGGCCACACTCATCCCACATGTGTGTCAAGTATGTAGACATGAAGTTGGAACCTAGGTCTATACTACCTCCTTAGGAAACCCTACCATGGTGAAGATACCAGTGCAGGCCTTGGCTACTGCAGGGGCTGTAGTTGACCTAAGGAGAATGGCTTCAGGCTACCTGGGAGCATGCTCCATTACATCCAGTATGTATTTGTACCCTGATGGAGTGGGAGGTTCAAGTGGACCCACTATATCCACACCTACCCTTTCAAAGGGAACCCCAACAACTGGTAGTGAAATTAAGGGTGTGTTTAGGTATTCCAGCTGTTTTGTCACTGGCTTGACAGGTGACACAGGAGCTGACAAACTGCTTTAGTTTTTGGGACATCTGTGGCCAATTCAAGTGGCTGAAAAGTCTTTCCCAAGTTTTTGTCTGGCCCAGGTGTCCAGCTCGGGTTATATTATATGCCAATCTGAATATAAACTCTCTATACAACTGAGCCACTACCACTCTCCAAGTGACTTCAGGTCTGGGGTCTCTGGCCTCAGTGTAAAGGAGACCTTCCTCCCAATAAACCCTGTGGGAACCACTGACATCTCCCTGCTCCTGTGCATCAGCTTGCTGCCTCAAGATTTCAAGAGTGGGGCAGACCTACTCCCCAAGGCAGAGCTGTTCCCTATAAGGTCTTCTTGGGCCCAAGAGCTCTACCTCATATGGTTGAAGCTCCATGGGCTCAGTTCCATCTTGGACTGACAGGTCCTCTTCCTGGTGAGAGGAGCCCTGATCCTTTTGCTGTGTGGAAGCTGTTTCACCAGTTTTCCTACTCTTTCTGCTTCGGAGAGTGGGCTATCCTTTCAGGCTCCAACTCTCTTTTTTCACCCTGTACTAGGCATGGTGCTCTTGTTTTCACACACACTATATCAGGGATGTCTAGCATTGCTGCATTTGCCCTTTTTTCTAACCCAACCCATGCTGAGGTCTCCAGATCATTTCCAAACAGACAAGGGACTGGACATTTTGGAGAGATCACTACCTGTTTTAGCCAGTAACCCCTCCCCAATTTAAGGTTACCATAGCAAGGGATGGACTATAGTGTTGTTATCAGCATTATTGACTGGGAAAGCTTTCCCAGCTAGGAATTGTCCTGTGGAAACCAGTGATTCTCTCACCATAGTGACCCTGGCTCCTGTATCTCCCAGGGCTTCTACACTTGACATATTGGTCCAAGGTGCTGCAGGTAGATTAGTTTGTGGGCCACACAGCTAGGGTTTCCAGATCTACCCCACCCATGGAGACTAGTGTGGTTTCTGTGTGCACTCGGATATGCTCAGGGAACACTATTGATCCCATCTGGAGATTTGCCATTTCATGGATAGCTGGGGGGTACTAGGGGCTTGCTTATTGGGACAGGCAGGATCTTCAGTTGGGTGTCCCACTTTCTTACAGTAGAGTGACCTAGCTCTAGGACACCCCCGCGCCGCACGGCCACCAGCTGCTGTGTGCGTGTTTCCCTGCCTACTGCCTCGCTAGCCGAGTTCCGCCGCGTGGCCACGCCCCCTGCCACCTTGCAGCGTGGTCCGCGACCTGCCCCCGTGGTTTTGCTGTGTTTAACTGTTTATTGATTTTGTTGCCTGTCTCCCTGCAATTGGGGTCTTTTTCCTTCTGTATTTTCCTGCTGTTGGTGTTATTACCTTCTGTATTTTCCTGTAGCGCCAGCCCCTTCGTCCCCCCTCCCCGCTCCCCGCTTCCCGCCACCGCCGCTAACCCCGCCCCTTTTGCCTTGTCTTCCCTCCCCGCTCCCGCCTCCCAGCTGCTCCGCCCCCCCGCGCACTTGGCCATATATGGCGACCGTGCGACGCAGGTGAGTGTGACCTAGCTCTAGGACACCCCCGCGCCGCACGGCCACCAGCTGCTGTGTGCGTGTTTCCCTGCCTACTGCCTCGCTAGCCGAGCTCCGCCGCGTGGCCACGCCCCCTGCCGCCTTGCAGCGTGGTCCGCGACCTGCCCCCGTGGTTTTGCTGTGTTTAACTGTTTATTGATTTTGTTGCCTGTCTCCCTGTAATTGGGGTCTTTTTCCTTCTGTATTTTCCTGCTGTTGGTGTTATTACCTTCTGTATTTTCCTGTAGCGCCAGCCCCTTTGTCCCCCCTCCCCGCTCCCCGCCACCGCCGCTAACCCCGCCCCTTTTGCCTTGTGTTCCCTCCCCGCTCCCGCCTCCCAGCTGCTCCGCCCCCCGCGCACTTGGCCATATATGGCGACCGTGCGACGCAGCTGAGTGTGACCTAGCTCTAGGACACCCCCGCGCCGCACGGCCACCAGCTGCTGTGTGCGTGTTTCCCTGCCTACTGCCTCGCTAGCCGAGCTCCGCCGCGTGGCCACGCCCCCTGCCGCCTTGCAGCGTGGTCCGCGACCTGCCCCCGTGGTTTTGCTGTGTTTAACTGTTTATTGATTTTGTTGCCTGTCTCCCTGTAATTGGGGTCTTTTTCCTTCTGTATTTTCCTGCTGTTGGTGTTATTACCTTCTGTATTTTCCTGTAGCGCCAGCCCCTTCGTCCCCCCTCCCCGCTCCCCGCTTCCCGCCACCGCCGCTAACCCCGCCCCTTTTGCCTTGTGTTCCCTCCCCGCTCCCGCCTCCCAGCTGCTCCGCCCCCCCGCGCACTTGGCCATATATGGCGACCGTGCGACGCAGGTGAGTGTGACCTAGCTCTAGGACACCCCCGCGCCGCACGGCCACCAGCTGCTGTGTGCGTGTTTCCCTGCCTACTGCCTCGCTAGCCGAGCTCCGCCGCGTGGCCACGCCCCCTGCCGCCTTGCAGCGTGGTCCGCGACCTGCCCCCGTGGTTTTGCTGTGTTTAACTGTTTATTGATTTTGTTGCCTGTCTCCCTGTAATTGGGGTCTTTTTCCTTCTGTATTTTCCTGCTGTTGGTGTTATTACCTTCTGTATTTTCCTGTAGCGCCAGCCCCTTCGTCCCCCCTCCCCGCTCCCCGCTTCCCGCCACCGCCGCTAACCCCGCCCCTTTTGCCTTGTGTTCCCTCCCCGCTCCCGCCTCCCAGCTGCTCCGCCCCCCCGCGCACTTGGCCATATATGGCGACCGTGCGACGCAGGTGAGTGTGACCTAGCTCTAGGACACCCCCGCGCCGCACGGCCACCAGCTGCTGTGTGCGTGTTTCCCTGCCTACTGCCTCGCTAGCCGAGCTCCGCCGCGTGGCCACGCCCCCTGCCGCCTTGCAGCGTGGTCCGCGACCTGCCCCCGTAGTTTTGCTGTGTTTAACTGTTTATTGATTTTGTTGCCTGTCTCCCTGTAATTGGGGTCTTTTTCCTTCTGTATTTTCCTGCTGTTGGTGTAATTACCTTCTGTATTTTCCTGTAGCGCCAGCCCCTTCGTCCCCCCTCCCCGCTCCCCGCTTCCCGCCACCGCCGCTAACCCCGCCCCTTTTGCCTTGTGTTCCCTCCCCGCTCCCGCCTCCCAGCTGCTCCGCCCCCCCGCGCACTTCGCCATATATGGCGACCGTGCGAACGCGCAGCGTTGACGCGCAGCGGGCGCGCCGATTGTGCGCCGAAGGCGCGCCAAAGGTAAGCACGTCTGCGCCCGTCCGCGCCTGGACCGCGCCCAGTGCCAGGACCCCTGGCCCCCACCGACGGAAGACGACCCGACGCACCTACAACGCCGCCGAACTCATCGCACTCAACACCGGCGCCATCCCGAGATGTCACCGCGCCTCCCCGAAGCACACCCACGGACCCTTCAGCTGCCACGCCTGCAAGTTCACCTGCATCCGGAACTACCCTGCACCAGCACTCGCCAAGCCGAACACCAGCAGCAACCACCTCAAGTGCATCCTGCTCAACACCCGCTCCGTCCACAGACACGCCGTAGAACTCTGGAACCTCCTCGACACCACAGCCCCTGACGTCGCCTTCCTCACAGAGACCTGGATGAACGCCTCCTCAGCGCCCGACATCGCCATCGCCATCCCAGAGGGCTACAAGATCACACGGAGGGACCGCACCGCCAACCAGACGGGAGGAGGCATCGCCATCATCCACAGAGACACCATCCGCATCACGACCAACACCGACGACACCCTAACCACCGCCGAACACCTGCACTTCCAGATCCACACCGACCCGAAGACCACCCTCAGAGGCACCCTGATCTACCGACCCCCGGGTCCACGCACACGATTCAGCGAGGACATCGCCGACTTCATCAGCCCGCATGCCCTCCGCCGACTACATCCTCCTGGGGGACCTCAACTTCCACCTGGAGAACAACAGCGACCGCAACACCATCACCCTGCTCGACAACCTCGACAACCTCGGACTCAAGCAGCTGGTATCCACCCCCACCCACCTCGCCGGACACACACTCGACGCCGTCTTCTCATCCAGCAAAGACGTCACCTTCAGCCACGCAACAGGACTCCACTGGACGGACCACAGCTCCGTCCACTTCACCTTCAAAAGAACGACGATCCACCAACACCAGCAACAGGTTGCCCGAAGAAGCTGGAACAAGATCACAGCTGACCAGCTCACCGCCTCCCTGAGCCAGCACCCTCCTGCCGGCTCAGCAAACCCCAGCCAGGCCGCCGACAACCTCACGAAGTGGATCAGCAACTGCGCGGACGAACTCGCCCCTCTGAGAACCCCGCCCAGCAGACCCGGCAGCAAAAAAACCCCATGGTTCACCGACGAACTCAAGAGCTCCAAGAAGAACTGCCGAGCCCTCGAGAAAGTATGGAGAAGGGAACCAACAACGGACAACATGACCACCCTCAAGCTCGCCACCCGGAAACACCACCAACTGATCCGCGCCACCAAGAAAAATACATACAAAGTCCGGCTGGACAACAACGCACACAACTGCAAGGAACTCTTCAACATCGTGAAAGAGCTCTCCAACCCCAACGCCGGAAACAACGACATCACCCCGTCGCAAGACCTCTGCAACTCCCTCGCGTCCTACTTCCACAACAAGATCGTGGACATACACAACAGCTTCAGCATCCAACCGACGCACGCCACAACCGCAGCAACGCCACCCACCACCACCCTCCGCACCTGGACTCCGATCAGCACCGAAGACACCATCCGCACAATGAACTCCGTCCACTCCGGATCTCCAACTGACCCCTGCCCTCACCACATCTTCAACAAGGCCGACGCTGTCATCGCACCCCACCTGCGGGACATTATCAACACCTCCTTCGACACCGCCACCTTCCCAGAGAGCTGGAAGCACCCAGAACTCAGCGCTCTTCTAAAGAAACCTACAGCAGACCCCACCGAACTCAAGAATTACCGGCCCATCTCGCTCCTCCCGTTCCCGGCCAAAGTCATCGAGAAGACCGTCAACAAACAGCTGGCCGCCTTCCTCGAGACGAATGGATCCCTCGACCCCTCACAGTCTGGCTTCCGAGCCAACCACAGCACCGAGACCGCCTCTTTCGCTGCCACCGATGACATCCGAACCCTGATGGACAACGGAGAAACAGCGGCCCTCATCCTCTTGGACCTCTCCGCGGCTTTCGACACTGTCTGCCACCGCACCCTAGTGCAGCGCCTCGGCAACATCGGAATCCAGGAGAAGGCACTGGAATGGATCAACTCCTTCCTCAACGGAAGAACACAGAGAGTCCGCCTACCACCGTACAAGTCAGAGGCCACCGAAATCATCTGCGGCGTCCCTCAAGGATCCTCGTTGAGCCCCACCCTCTTCAACGTCTACATGAGCCCCCTCGCGGCCATCGCACGCCAACACAACCTCAACATAATCTCCTACGCCGACGACACCCAGCTGATCCTCTCCCTGACCAACGACCCCGCCGCCGCCAGAGCCAACCTGCACGAAGGGATGAGAGATGTAGCCGAATGGATGACGACCAGCCGCCTGAAACTGAACTCAGACAAGACGGAGGTCCTCATCCTGGGCTCCTCGCCCTCCGCCTGGGACGACTCCTGGTGGCCCCCCGCCCTGGGCACCGCACCCAAACCAACGGACCACGCACGCAACCTGGGCTTCATCCTGGACTCCTCCCTCTCCATGACCAGACAAGTCAACGCCGTCTCCTCGTCATGCTTCAACATCCTGCGCATGCTACGGAAGATCTTCTGGTGGATCCCCACCGAGACCAGGAAGACTGTCACCCAGGCCCTCGTCACTAGCCGACTGGACTACGGCAACGCCCTCTACGCCGGAACCACCGCCAAGCTCCAGAAGAGACTCCAGCGGATCCAGAACGCCTTAGCCAGACTCATCCTCGACATCCCACGAAACAGCCACATCTCCGGACATCTGAGAGACCTGCACTGGCTCCCCGTCAACAAAAGAATCACCTTCCGTCTCCTCACCCACGCGCACAAAGCCCTACACGACCAAGGCCCGAGCTACCTCAACAACCGAATCAACTTCTACACTCCCACGCGCCACCTCAGATCAACCAGCCACGCCCTCGCCGCAGTCCCCCGCATCCGAAGAGCGACAACAGGAGGAAGGTCCTTCTCCTACCTGGCCGCCAAGACCTGGAACTCACTCCCGACCGACCTGCGCCTGACCCAAGACCACCTCTCCTTCAGGAAGAAGCTCAAGACCTGGCTGTTCGAGCAGTAACGGCACCTCCCCCCCACCTAGCGCCTTGAGACCCTACGGGTGAGTAGTGCGCTCTACAAATGACTTGATTGATTGATTGATTGAAAGACCAGGCCTTAGCAGGATCAAGATTTCCCCCCTTATACCCACTAGTGGGCTGGGAATAGTTCTTGGACCCTCCCCCTGAACAGGTTTTTGGGGGTCTTTAGAAGACTCTTGGTTTTTATCTTTGGGGTTTTTATCCTCTTTCCCCTGGGGAGGTTTTGTAACCCCTTTCTTTTGGCCACCCCCAGTGGTTGTCTTGGCCACCCTTGTCTTGACCCAGTGGCCTGCCTTCTTTCCCAACTCTTGAGGAAAAATTGGTCCTAGGTCTACCAGATAATGATGCAACTATTCATTAATGCAGTTGCTTAAGATGTGTTCCTTTATAAACGAATTATAAAGTCCACCATAATCTTGCACTTTAACTTCCAGTTAACCAGCCACCGAGTGTTTTTACCGAGTAGTCTACAAATTCCACACAGGACTGAAGCTGTGCTTTCTGAGCCCCCCTGAATTGAATTCTGTCCTCCTCAGTTCATCTGAGTCCAAATCCCGCTATCAGGGTGCCCTTCATGAGTTCATAAGACTAAGCCTCTGCCCGAGGAAGGGTAGGGAGTCTGTCTCTACGCTTACCACTGAACAGTTTCCAAAGGAGTGCCCCCCCCCAGTGAGTTTTTCTCATGTTCCTGGCTACACAAGCCCTCTCAAAGGCTGTGCACCATTTGGTGATCTCATCGCCATTCTCAAATTTAGGGACAATCCCTTTGGGGATTTTAGGAGTACTAGGTCCTTCCTCTTTTAAATTGCTGCCACCATTAATGGATCCTAGACCCATCTCTGCTCTTTCATTTTCTAGAGTCTTTTGGCCACCCTTGCTAAAAGGTACAGATTTGCCCGACCTCTGTAGGATCTAGACCTTCTACTCCCTGGTCTGGAGGGGTAAGGCACACAGTCCCTATTCTCCCTAAATAGTCGAGGAAGGGGATCTAAGACCTTATTTTCCTCACTACTTTATCCCACTACTTGAAGATCCTCACCTTCAGTAGTGGGATGGTCCCTTGCATACCCTGCCAGGAACTCCTGGAGTTGTATTCTGGTAGGGTTAGACCCCGTTCTTATTCTTTTGACTTTACAGAGAAGCCTTAACTCTCTAACTTCTAGGCTGGAGTAAGCGGTGAAGCCGAGCTCCTCAGCCATCTCCCCTGGGCTGCTCATTATTTTACTAAAGTGGGGTTCTTTTTAGAAGACCTACACAAAATGTTTTAAGTACTTCCCCCCAACTTCAGTCAGTTTTAAAGTTTCTAAAAAATACTACAGGGACTTAATCCGAAGCCCTGACAAGACTTTTAGAAAATAGTCAATTCAAAAAATGAGCTGTACTAAAGTAAATTTTTGGATTCTTGTCACGTGATCTGGTGTTGGCTAAGTTAGTCCAATAAATGTAAAGTCGTAGATCCCACTTCTGACCCACCAATATAGGAGGTTGGCTCTGTATATACTATACCAAAGTAAGGTATAATGTGCACAGAGTGCAGTGGATCCCCAGACGTTTAGCAGAGACTAAATTAGATAATCACTAACAGCTCTATTTGTAGTAGTGTTGTCAAGCAGTTAGGTTTATTAGAGGATGTGTTAAGCATTTATTGCGTTCACTCAGGCAAGAAATGATGGCACACACTCAGAGACAGAATCCAGACCAATTAGGTAAGTATAAAAAGGTATACTTGTGTTTTATTTCTAGAACAGCTAGAACAAGCACAACTTGGCACAAGTAAGTAAAATGTACTTTCAAATGCAAGGCTGTTCACAAAAATGCAATTGTAGATACAATTAGATTTGTTACAGGTTTGTATTTGCTTTAAAAAAAGTTCTGAACACTTTGAAATTATGTTTGCTTTACTTTTGCGTTACTTTTCAGTTACATCGACTACTCGAGGTGATATGCCTAGATATCACACTGTGGGTCGTAGAATACAGAGGGAAGTAAGACAATTTACTTTTCAAAGAAGTTACTTTTCTTCCATACAAAAAGCAGGTCAACAGAGAACATTTTCAGAGGAAAAACCACAACATGGGTTCCTATGGAGAAAAAGAAGGCTATCAATTTGCCAGTAAGTAAACAACTTACAAGGTTGAGTGTTTGAGGTTAGATCCAATGTTCCCCAAGGTTCAAGGAAGTGTTTGAGGTGCACCACCAGTGGCACTAGGGCGGCCAGGTGCAGAGTGCCGAGGCCCAATGCTAGCCAATGGGGCCAGGAAGCCTTTGGTTGGGGGCTGCTCATGAGCAGGCCTCTTGGCTATGGGAGCAAAGCTCCTGGGGTTCAGATGAGCACTGCAGGTGTTAACAGTCAGCACAGGAGCAGCACCACCAGTGGCACAGTGGCGGCCAGATGCAGGGTGCCAAGGGGACATCCAATGGAGATCTCCAGTTCAGAGGAAATACTGCAGGCTTGCACAATGATGTTTCCTGAGGGCGACCACTGGCAAGAGAGGTGAGCTGGACTGTTGGGGGTGCCTGGACTCCGTTGGTTGGGCCACTTAAGGCTGTGGAGTGTCGGGTGCACGGGTGTCTTTAGGCTTTGGGTTTTCTTACCAGTTCTGGTCATGGTTGGGAGGACCCCTCAGGTTGAGGCTGCAACCATTGGGTAGAAGATCGAGGCAGGTTGGGGATCACCAGATCCAAGGTCAGGATCATTGAGGAGACCTAGTCGTGGTGTTGGACCACTCAAATTCAGGCCGAGAGCGTCAGGTGCAGAGTGGTTAAGAACCGTGGAGCCGGCTAGATCTGGGGTCTGTGTTAGAAGTCTCTGGTTGAGCAAATCCGGTGCTCACGGTTGACAGAGTATTTTTGGTGAAGGCCTATTATGTCACTCACCTGTGAAAGGGGGGCATGAGCCTCTCTCTCTGATTGGCTGCGTCCTCTCATCTTCAAGACCAAAGGGACTGAGATGTATGCTTCATCTCGCCTCCCCCACCTGAGGGGTGGGGTTGGCAAAGGTGGGCACACCTCTCTTCCTCACTTGGTTTTCCCATCGATTCCCCCACTAAAGTGGGGGGCAGAACCACAGCGAGCCAATTGCTGGGGCAGCAAAAGGCAGGGCTAACTATCAAAGGCAGCAGGCCTTTGAAGCTTCCCCTTTGTGGACCCTGCTCCTCCCTGGGGGAGTAGGCATGCCACATCTGCCCAGGATGGGCTCTGTTTCTGGACCCAGAGAGTGGAGGCCCTCTACCTAGGGGTCCAGAAACCTGTCTGGTGGTGGTAAATGTCGGGTAGTCATTCAGGAACCACACCAGAGCTGGTCGTTTTTCAGGGTGCATCTCTAAGATGCCCTTTAAGTGCATTATACATTAAAACCCAAACTGGGATCAGTGTGGATTTAATGTGCTGAGAAGTTTGCTACCAAACTTCCCAGGTTTCAGTAATGCCATTATGGATCTGTGGAGTTTTAATGACCAACTCCCAGACCATATACTCTATGATGGTTTTACTGCGCTTACAATCTCTAAGAATGGACTTAGACACTGTAGGGGTACAGTGCTCATGCAACTGTACCCTCACCTGTGGTCTAGTGCACCCTGCTAGCGGGGTGACTTACCTAGGCCAAAGGCAGTGAGTGGCTGGCATGGTACATAGGGGTGTGTGCCATGTCAACTCAGCACTTTTCTCTGTACCAAAACACGCACCTTGCAGTGGCAGTGTGTGGGTGTTAGGGTGTAGGTTCTTTAAGGGTGGCGCAATAGGTGCTGCATCCCTTAGAGGCCTTCCCTGGTCACATTGCCTTTGGTACCCATGGTACAATGTACAAGTGGCTTACCTGTGGCTAGAGATTTACCAATTATGGGTACATTGTACAGTTTTGGGAAAGAACACAGGCCCTGGGAACCTGATTGGCAGGCACCCAGTGCGCATCACGTCAAAGTACATCAAATGTCAGGCAAAGTGAGGGGTAACCATGCAAAAAGGGGCACTTTCCTACACAGTGGCAGTAGTTAACCAGTATGTTTTATTCTAATTTTAACTGATTAATAATAACTTTAACCAAAATCGATGACAATGGACATTGCAATGATGGTGAACATATTTTATGAGATCAGTGGAAACTCTTTACACTATGTTGGTACTAATACATTTTCTCTTATTCACAAGATTGAATTGATTGCATTACTTTTCCTTTTTTTGTCTAGATAAGCTATGCCTCAACTACTGCAGTTCTCAGTGATGAAAGAAGATTTCCTTCATTCCTACGCACTGTTCCAAGTGATATATTTCAAACAAAAGCATTGGCCCGGCTCATAAATCATTTTGGATGGAACTGGGTAGGAATAATTGTAACTAATGATGAATACGGGCATTCAGCAATGGACAGTTTATCTGAACATTTGGATATGGAGTCAGTGTGTATAGATTTCAAATTTATAGTTCCATCTGATGTGGGTCTACAAACTCTCAACGACAGCATCCGCACCACAGTGAGAAAGGTCAAAACATACTCAGCAAAGGTAGTGGTAACCTTTATAAAAGGCAATATTGTCCGCATTCTTTTGCAGGAGGCGCTAAGGCAAAATGTGAAAAGGGTCTGGATAGCAAGTGACGTATGGTCAACCGCAAAACTAGTTGATTCTGAGGATGAGTTGCAAAAACTTGGCACAATTCTTGGCTTTTGTTTCATGAGAGACAACATTGATGGCTTCAGGGAGTATCTGCGGAACCCACAACCTGCACCTGGAACAGTCAATTCGTTTCTGGAAGAGTATCGAGCATATGACTTCCCAAATGACACCTTAGTCAAGAACATCGAGCTGGGTGGTTCTTACGCCGCTCACTTAGCGGTGAAAGCAATAGCGGAAGCACTAAGAAATGTATTGTGTGTCAATGGAACATGCAACAGAAACTTAAATTTTCCTCCTTGGCAGGTAGTGTACTCTAATTCCTTAGCATTGTCTAAGTATTCTCCTTTCCACAGAGTCGCCTTTATATACAAATGTGCTTGCTTTTTCATTTTGAACATCAGTGACCATTTTAGTGTGCCTTTAGGCATATTTCTACAGTGAGGCACAGTCTTATTTTAAAAAAATTCGGAGCCCCGGGCACCACAAATTTGGAGGCCTCCATTTGGAAAAAACATTGATGTTTATAATACACATTTACTGCTAATTCAAGCCTGTATACTACCCAAACAATGTTGAGTTACACTAAAAAAAATCTGCAGTGAGACCCTGCCAAAAATGTACACACCATCCCACTGCCTCCTTCCCTGGGCACAAGTCCTAAAAAAAGAAGTGGGGGAACTAACCAAGTTAGGCAGTAATTAAGTGGTATCACAGCACATTAAATTGAATGTTGCATCACAGGAAGTGGTATCACAACCCATGATCTCACAAGAAGTTTCATCAGATCTTAAGACTTTACACATATGTTTAGCAGGTCTATCATGGGTACATTTGAAAGTATTACAGTATTTTACAAATTAGATCTTGTATCAGGGTTGTGCCAAAAAAGTGATGCAACCCGGCACAAAATCTGGGCCTCAACCCATCCACAGAAAAATGTACTACAGGGAAAAACGTGGCAACAAATCTGTTCAGTTTAATTGTTTGCAAAGCCTGAATTTTAAAACATCTTATGAGCTTAAGGCACCTGCTGTAGAGATCTTTGTGTGCCAACTGTATCTCAGGGAATAATAATAATGGTAAGAAAACTCTGGAGGTTAATATGATTGCTGGAGGTTAAAGTTTGTCTAGTCCCAGTTTTGAATCAAAGTAGCATAGAAGGTTAATATGTCTCCTGCAAAGCACATTATGTCACACGCAGAAGACCTATTTTTATTTTATGTAAATGGGTAAGTGAGTTACTGCTTTTAACACAGAGATCCTTTTGTTGGTTGTGTGATGGAACCACGCATGCATTTACCACACATGCCACTTCAACGTGGTCTTACCCACGGAAGTCTTAACCACGCATATGCTTTTACCACACATGCCTTTACAGGGAAATATGCATTGTTAAACCATGTGTGGGAAAGACATATGCATAGTTAAGGCTTATCAGGTAAGTCTAACTCCTGACCCCTGCCCCCCACCCTGAGACCTAAAACTAGCTCTTCCCTTCTGAAAACCAACCTCCTACCCTGAACCCTAAAAACGTCCCTGCCCCCAAGCCCTAAAAACGAACCGCCCTCCCTTAATCCCTAAAAACTACCCTACACACAACCCTAAAAAGTATCCCAATCCATGCACTCAGTCATAAAAATGCCCCCCTAGGCCCAGCCCTGAGACCTAAAACTTCCCCCTCCCTCTTGAAAACCAACACCCTCCTCCAAACCTTAAAACATCCCAGCCCCCAGCCCTGAAAACAAAACCGACCCCAGCCCTGAAAACTACCCCAACCCTTAAAGACTACCCTCCAGCCCCAAAACACGGCTCCTGCCCGACTCAACACACCGGGTCCTCCCGATCTTTCCTGCTTCTGCACAGCAAGCGCTAGACATCGCCATCGCCATGGCAAGGCAAATGCATGTTTAAGGCATGCATGGTAGCGCTTGAGTTGTTGTAACACCTATGGCTCTTTCCACGTAATTCTGACTGTTTCCCCCTTTTGTTACTTGCAGTTCATAAATTGAAATCCTTCTAATATGGCACAGTGGGCTATGAAGATCATGTGGATCCTACATGTTTAACCATTACGGTCTTATGTATCACATCCTGTACATTGATTTAAGCACCTATCATTTATTGTCAATGTATAATGTGTACAAGTCATGTAATGAGCTCTGACACCCTGCAATGGGATGAGCAGCGCTACAGCTCTATAAAAGAAATAAAACAAAATAGTGGTATTTACATTGTTATTTGAGTAAATATTGGCTCATATCAACACATCTGACATTCTTCTAGTGCATGCATATCTCTTCAGGACAGGGACTGTTCAAAGTCAAAAGCATGCCTCTTTTAAGTACCTGTGAAGTGATAAGCTGTGAGCCTTTATTTCCCCTTCATTCCGTTTAGGTGTGAGCAGCCGTGGTCGATAGTGGGAGTAGCTGCCGGGCGGTGACGTGGGGGAGGGGCAGGGTGGGGGGTAGTAAACAATGGATTACGGAGGATTACAGGTAAGTAAACATATAAATAAATAAAACTAATTTCGTTGCTTGCACTGCATCGCATTTGGGGATGCAGTGCGCGCAACGAAATTCGTTTTATTTATTTATATGTTTACTTACCTGTAATCCTCCGTAATCCATATTTATTGAATGATTTCTTTAAAAACAAAACTGCTTCTTCTTTCACAGTTGCTCCGAGAGATAAAAAGGGTATATTTTTCTCAGAATGGCAAGCCGTTTTACTTCACAAAAAATGGAGATTCCATCAATGGATATGATTTGGTCAACTGGCAGTATTATCAGGACACTCTGAAATATGTGGTTGTTGGAAAATATTGGCTGGAAGGGCGTTTAGAAGTCGCTGACACCCATATTGATTGGAATACACTAAACAACACGGTAAATAACCTTACATTAATATAAACTTGTCCAAGGATACAGTGACTCTGCTTTTCTGTAAAATGAGTGTGAAATATGTATTCATTCCAGTTCTTTTTGTTTTTCTATTGGAGGTCTTTGTTAAATATTCTTTTACATCATCTCTGTCCTCTTAATTCCTCTCAAATCTTCAAGCTGTGTCACTGCCTGCTTCAAGTACTTAACTGTCATTGAACAATAGGTCCACCATTAAAATAATTATGCAAGTTAAGCTGTTCTTAGCAGTAGGAAAGCTCAAAGTTATATATCTAATTATGCAGGAACAGAATTTCTACAACAGGCCCATGGTATTAACTTGTAAGTTACATTTTAGCCTGTTCCTAACCCAGTTGGGAATACTAAACTTTCCTTCCCAATCAGGCATAATTTATGACTGTCTTGTAGCATAGTCTTATGCGTATGGAATTTACTAGGAGTCTATGTTCCTGGCCATAACTTTGCTTGCTTCACACGTTGATTAAAAAATTAAAGTTTAGGACATTTAACACAGTGAGATGAGATGACCCAGCATACCATGCATTAGACTGTACCATTAATGTATTTATGGGTGGTGTCTGCCTGCAAAGTGAATGGAATGTTGGAAGGTGGTGTGTTCTAGTGACCGTAATGGCAGTTGGAAGTGACGGTTAAGCGCTACTTTGGTGAAGTGAGCAAGTCCTACATACAAGGATGAATCAGATGAAATATTTTCTTTGTTAATTAGGCCTTCGGTGTCTGATTTTCTAAGCTGTTTTCAATTCTTACTATTCTAAAAAAGTCATGAATTACACATGTATAATGTACTATTCAGCAGAAAGACAGAAATTAATAAATAAAATATCAGCAGGAGTTATCCAAGTGTGTGGATGTTAAGCAAGACATGTTAAATGTCTGTGTTCGTAGCGACACTTACACAGTGACAAAGGAGTAGCCAGGCACATGCAATGCAACCTAGGGGGCAGATTTACAAGCCTGTGCGACACTTTTGTGACACAGCGGCAGCATAAACAATACACCACGTTGCGACACATTTACAAGTGGCACATCTACAGAGATGCGTCACGTTGTAAAGCCCTGCGTCACATTATACCTGCGTATGGTATAATGTATGCAGGGTGGGCATTCCAACGCAATAAAGCCTCATAAAAGTGTCACAGTGTAATCTACAAGATATCACTGAGTCACTTCTTCGACGCCACTGCGTTAAAACCTTACGCCTACTTGAAGCAGGTGTAAGGAGTGAGGCAGCACATTAGGAATAGGCATTCCTGAGCTTTGCTAGAGTTGCTTCGGGCTTGCGACACAAATCCACCAATGAGTTACCGGTACGCCAACAGATACGTCAAGCATCTGTCATTCCTTGCGCCACAGTGCGTCGCATTGTAAATGTGATGAATCCATGGTGGCGCAAAGGTTTTTTTGGGTGACGCACTTGAACTGACGCACGTCTGCTAATATGTAGAGATGCATCAGTTCTTGTAAATCTGCCCCGAGGTGATCAACCGTACAGACATTCCTTTGTGGTATTTATAAACATTTGAGATGCATTTCTCAAACTTCTTCACACAACTAAACTCACAACTGAATGGCACAGGAGTAGGTGCTTTGGAAACTATGGGAACATGTATGGGAAATAAACAAAATATAATTAATTATGAATGAATTAATGTATTTAGTGTGTTGTAAGTACAAGTATGATTTTAGCATGGAGTGAATTCGTGCATTTGAAAAACATCAGCATTAATAAGCACTTTACCCTCACCTGTTATTACGAGCAAAGCACAGGGCAGCAGATTATGTTTTACTTTTACCTTTATCTTTGTTACATTAATGTGGTTGTAAGGTCCTATGGTCCAATAAAAGTACATAAATAAATAAAACGTACAAGAAAATGTACTATCAATATATTTTTTTTTATCAAGATACTTCAAATGTCCTATTGGTTGCTTTGGCTCAATCCTTTTCAGCCATACATTATTGAAATATTCACATTTCGTATCAGCACAAAGGAGCAGTTTCTCTTTGCCATCATGATAGTGGCTATTTGGTGTATTCGTTGACCTAAATAATTTCCACTACAATGCACGGAGGATGAAGCATTCATGCACTTCAAAAGGAGTGCACCATCTTCACCTACTCTCACCCTACATCTCCTCCTACTCCTACCCCTTCTCCTACATCTACTGCTAACCATATCACTAACCATGCTCATACTTTCTCCACAACTATTTTCATACGTCTTCCTATATCCTTTTCTATCCCTGCTAATACCACTATACCTCCCTGTGTCTCTATTATTGTAATACATATTCATATTTTGATTTACTCTTTAACTTCAGCACCTTTCATTTTTCACATTTTATCATTACTCTTACTTATTTTCACTTTATTTCCAATGCTTACTCCTACTTTCACTTAGTCTTAGTACTAAGTATTTCTACATTTATTTGTACTTACTAACTCCTACTGTGTCTACTCAAATCCTACTTGTACTGTTCTGCCTTCTGCCATTTTCCTTCCCATAATACTTGTCTTCCCTGTGCTTATCACTTCTCCACAGTTAATTGGTTGACACAACAGCTCAAGGACTCCTCATAACTCTGATGTCAACCTACTAAATAAAAATTATCTCCATTGACATTTGCTGATGATTTGGAAATAACTTGTATACCGGAACTCAGTGGATTCCAAGATTTTAAGGCTGATCATGTGAGTCATTCGGTGCTCTGGAATTCCACCTTAATCCACAAAACATCAACTGTAAGAAATGGGGGGGGCATATTTCCAAGGGAAATTCTCCACCAGAGCATCACTTCTTAGGACGCATATTTACAAAGTGGTGTTAAGCTACTTCTCATAGCTTAGCACCACTTTGAAATATCGTACCCTTTCATACAGGTATCTGCGTGAAAGGGTCATTTAATGGTTGTTCATGTGGGTGTTCAACTGGGACACCCATTGCTTTGTGACGCTGCCTCAGATTTACCAAGATGTGTGATTCTGAGGCAGCGCCAGAAATGAACCCCACTGTATAGTAGGCGTTAGACTGGCGCAACAAGGAGAAATACTTATATTTCTCCACCTTGTTGCTCTTTCTATTTGTGTTGCATAGAAGGAGCAATTCGCCTTTACAGATTGTTTATGTGCAGTGAGGTGTCTCTTCCTGCAAATAAACAAACATATCTGCAACCACAGGCACCCTTGCACCATCGCGCATGTTGGTGATGGCAGCTTTTTTTAATGCCAGCACAAGGGAAAACACAGGAGTGCACCGTATTCTTGTAAATACGGCACATCCCTTCATTTTGTAAATGATGCAGCATGGCACAGCTAAATTGCTTGCAGCGCTGTGCCATTGCTTTGTAAATGTACTCCTCATTTTTTTGGTTCGGGCAGATGAAAGCGTCACTTCTTGTCAGACTGAGCGTCAAATGCCCCTAACATTGACCTGTGCTTAGCCTGCTGGTAACTTGGCACAAAAGCACTCAGGCTTAACTTAGAGGCAATGCATAAAGTATTTATGCAGCAGACAAATGTAAACACACTACGCAGAAAAATCCCAAACCAATAAAAAAATATTAGAGTGGATTATATTAAATAAAATTCTATTAGAATGACAAGAATCCAATCAGTAGAGCCAGATATATTCAATGTTAAAGTTTTAAGTGAAAATAGCGCTGAAAAGCACAAAGCGCCACTCACTGTCATCTGGTGCACTAGTTCGAGGTAAGTCACTAGTTCAGGCTGACAGCAATGGAGTGCAGGTCAGATAAAGGAACCAGGATAGTCCCACTGAAACATTACCTTCTGAGTCCGGTGTGAAGAAATCTGTTTGTTTTAGGAAGGCCACAAAGAGCTAGCTGAACATTGTGGGCAGTCAGTGCTGTAGCACAAAGAGCCAATCGGGCGTTGTAGACAGTTATTGCTGTAGGTTCACATTGGGGTTGTCGCAGGCAGTCATTACTGTAACATGAAGTGCAGGTTTCTCGATTCTGGCGGTTGTTGGTGGTGCAAAGAGCAGGTCTCATAGGTCTCGGTTTGGCGGTCATCGCAGAAAGCAAAGTCTTGGCGCAAACAGGCCCGTTTGTGGTCATGAGGAGCCCAAACTTCAGGATTTTAACTTTTACTTCCGGAGAAGTACACTGTGATGCTAGCTAATGTTCCAGCACCTGGGTAGGCACGTCTTTGGGATCAGGGGATCTCTCCAGCAGAAGCCAGCAGAACTTAGACAGGACCAGTTGCAGCTCCAAGCAGGACCAGTTGAAGCAGGTCAGCTGGGCAGTTACAGAGAGGCCTCCGAAGTTGGTTGTGTCCCTGTAACTCACCCAGGAGGCCAGTCAACTGACACTTGTAGTTACGCTGGTTAGCCTGGTATGAAGGCAAAGAGGGACAGTCTTTCTACTCAGACTGCAAAGTAGTTCTTCAAGCAGCATGAGGGTTCTCTGGCATCAGGACAGTTCTTCTTCTACAACTTCCACAGATCCAGGAGTGTTCTGATCAGTGGCTCTGGAGGTTGTGTGGGGAATTCCCTGACTTGCCCCCACCACTGTTTCCTGAAAACTCTTCCCCTTCCCCAGTCATGGCTCAAAACTGTCTGGGCTGACAGAAGGCAGGGCTGGTCTGATTTCAGGTTCCATTGTGTGCAGCAAGCAAACCCTCCACAGTCATCCTGCCAAAATGGCCTAACCTGTTCACACCTGAACCCCCTTTGTTTTATGGTCTGGAAGTAATACACAAACCCCAACAGCAGAACCATTCACAGTCATGTGGTCCAGGATACAGGCAGAAGGCAGAAATGGTTGGGCCAAGAAAATACCAGCTTTCTAAATTGTCTCTAAACTTAGTTCCTGAGTGCGCCTCCACTGCAGGTGTCAGAGTGGCTGTGACTGATCTAGATAAGTTCACTGCACACAGCCCAAGCATGCTGCAATCACCGCTCCCTGATCTCCTCACATGCAGTCATGCTCCTGGAGAAACAAGAGGTCCCTCAAAGCTCTTTGTTGTAGGTAAGTCTTTTGTTCTCTCATATGACAGCTTGACTTGCACAGTGTTCACCATGGCTCACTTCACATCAGGCGTCCCCTGGCATACAAGAGTCACCAATGTTGTCCTGCACACAGGCAATGACACAACAGGTGCAGGAGCCATTTCCTAACACCTCGCATAGGGAGTCCACTCAACAGAATTCCTCACTGGATGTCAATCTCTCCAATGCTCTCCTCTTCCTTACAGGCCACAGTGGTCTTGGCAAGCAGGCAGGCAATAATACTCCAGGAGCCAGGGCACGTGGAATTGGATTGCCTGGGCGATGTCCCTTCACCCAGCCGGGAGACTAGCAGACCTTGGCCCACAGTCCTACTCACAGGTAGAAGTCCTGCAGAGCTTCCCCTCCTAACATGGACTCCATGGCTGCTTGGGAAGTGACAATTTTGGGGTCGCAAATCACCCTACTTATGGTCCATTTTCAGACACCAAAAATGGTTTGGAGTTTGAGCATTTGAAGCTTACATTGGGTGTCTGCTTCTTTTGAAGTACCATTCCTCTGCCCTCTCTTTCTCTTGGAAGCAGTCTGTCACAGCAGGAGCGACTCCAAAACATATAGCCTCACAACAAAGGCTAGGGGCGTGACTAGAGTTTACACCAGGATTTCAGCCACAGTGATATGTTCATTAAAAGGCTAGCCCAGGGCCCCAGTTTCATGATTCTCTTTTCAGCCCCATCACCTTCATGTCCCCAGGCCCCTTTCTTTTGACCTCTCTCTGAATCAAAGTGCACACTTTGATGTGTACAGGGGAGGTCTGGCTTTGCACATATTACCATCAACTTGAAGTTGATGGTATTAGTGTTTCCTAAAGGCACAGTTCGCATTTAGGAAAGGCTACATGCTTCAGCATTAGGGAAATGCAAATTGCGATTCCCTAAATCCATTCGCATTTTAGGTGATAGCAAAAAATGGTGATTACCTAAATGGAGAATGACAAAACCTACATGCATTGAAAAGGCCTTTTTCCATTTGTAAACGGGCCAAATTGTGAACGGAAAAAGGCTTGATGCATGTACCCCCTAATTGCTTGCCTTTGTGAGAGAGTTGAATTGTATTCTTACTCCCTAATTGCCTAAAAATTTGCTATGCATATGTCACTAACTAAGACACCCCTTTCAAGCGTCAGACATCTTCTTGTTCAGAATAGGGTATACATTATTTAATTTGCATTTCGTTATGTATTTTCTGAAATATGTTTATCTGGAGAGCAAACAGTCCAGGACCCATTGCAGCACCACCATTAATAGGTAGATGTGCTTATTTGTGCCACTAGACTTTAGGTAGCTATATTTTCATTTTGCATAAGATCACTAATTATCAGAAGAAGACTAGACCTTGAGCTTCCTGGATGGCTGGTCAGTGTTTCGACAAAAATCAGCCACCAGTACAGAATATGGGTACTTCCTCCCTGTGCCCTGGCTAAAAACATGCAAGGGCAGGTAAGGGGAGGGAGTGTGTACACCCTGATTCTCATGCCCATAGGAGGAGACCCCAAAGAGTCCCTTTCATTGAACACATTTAAAACAAATATCAAATTTGCCACAATGTTTGTAGACCCAAAAATAGGTCTGCCACTCCCAGTTCCAAACCAGTGATCTGGGACTCCTGGTTAGGGACCCAGGGTATGCTTCATGAGTAGGGACACCAAACCACTCAAAAGCTTCACAGGTCTATGCTGGTCTATTCTTCGGTTCCACTCAAATTCAAAACCAGGTCTGCAGACCGCCGAGAGGATCAGGTAAGGCTCATAAAGCTTGCCCTAGGTTCAACAATCCATGGCCAAGAAGCATGCTGTGGGTTCACAAACCATACAATAGGGGCTGGAAACCCTAAATATTTTAAGCAGAAAAAACCTTGTCAAAACTATCCAGCCACTCACAATGGGCTGGGTAAAGGCTCTTGCCACAGGCAAGGCCCTTGTGGCAATTTCCGCTGCACACAGGTAATGCCATGCGCAGCGGGGGTTGACAATCCACTTTGGGTTGGGTGTCAGACCTGTGTTGCTAGTGTTGATCACTCCAGAAGTGATGGCTCCCTACAGCAGGTTGGGTGCAGGGCATGTTGTGAGCAGTAGGAGTTGGCAAGCTGCAGTGAGATGGAAAACATTAGATGTAGTGTAAGATTAAAGAAAATTGTGAAATACACATGCCAAATTGAAGTTATGGTTAACTCTGGCTATAACATCTAAAAATAGGTTGCAGAAAACTCAGAAATTCACTGAAAAACAATTTTTCAATTACCTTTGCATTTGATGTGCAAGTTAATTCTCGTTTGTCTGTTGTGCGAGTTATTAATAGTGGTTCTCTCCATAATTTGTGAGTTTCGGGGATTTTCCAACTTTAATTTGTTACCTTAAGGGGCTGTAAAACTGTTTCTTTCTGTAAAATTCATAGTTTTTTTTTAAATAACAAAGCTAATCATAACATGACTATAACAATAGTTTTCCTTCAGTAAATATCTGCAACACACAACTTGTTGACAGAGGAAAATTAGATTAAAGTCATGCCCTCATCATGCACTGCTAATTACTCTACATATTGCATCATTCATCACATCTTCTATGACATCATTGATAATATATCACTGCAACAGTTGCAATGAAATTATTGATGAATAAACTGTGCATGCCAGGGGTGCAAGTTATAGTTACCTTAGGGCACAATTAATACTTACTTGAGATAACTATAATTTGATAATTTAATTGCAGTGGCTTTGCATGTTTAAAACGGCATGTTTTAACAGACATTGTCAATGAACTATAACATCACTTTAACATTTGTTTTTTTCACTGTATATATATTACCTAGTGGCGGGCACCACTAGGTAGTTATAGATAGGACAGCTGTTTCATAGGTAAAGTGTTTTTTGTGTAGCTAGTAACTTTGGCACTGTTTGACTAATCTCCATTAAACTTTCCAACACGGTGCTACTTTTGACAAGTTTGCACATGGAAAGTTTCAGCGTGATCCATGAAGCGGGGGCTGAGGAAAAAGGGGGTGTCAATATACAAAATCCCTATGCTTTTTTCATAGACTTCTTTAAGAATGGGCTGCCACAAAAACTGCTGAACATATTTACACGTAATTTGGCAGGAAGCTAGAACTTGGTCCGCAGATTGTGTGTTTTGTGATTTGGTATAAATCTGTTCAGTAGTTTTTGAGGTATTAAGGTTCAAAATGAGTTGTATATCTGGACGGTTAGGTTCACAAGTCTCAAGCGACTCTTGCAGGAGTGCCAATTTAAAAATGGAGCATTCTGTTTGGCCCAGGGATCTTTATTTCCCTTTGGCCATGTCACTCCTGAGGGAGTCAGACTCCCACAAGAGAGAGACTCCTGATTAGCTGCCAGCAACATGAGAAAAATAGGGACTTGGGGACTTAGTAGCCAGATTTACTGTGTTAATGCCCCAGGGAGCCAACCTCTGGGGCAGTATTCATAAAGTTGAGGGGGGCAGCGACCTCATGGAGCCAACCCCAGGGCCAAACTTTGTTTATATAGGGAGGGTGGGTGCATGGCTCCCGTCCCTGAGCCCCCAAGGTCCCAAGGAGCCCACCCCAGGTGGCAAAATACATTTTGTGTGGGGAGGAGGCCAAAATGTACAGAGGGGGGCCGCATGACCCCCCCTTTCCAAACCTCTAAAGACCCCAGGAATCCTAACCCCAGCGCCAAAATTGAACAAAATGTAAAGGGTGCCATGAATGTCCCCGGGTAACCCATTCCATGGGGCCAGCTCACAAGCTATGTACCAGGGAGCCCACCATCAGCGCAAGCAGGGAATCCTGTATTTGCTCTCACTTGGCGGAAGCATTTCTAGAACTCCAGCCAAGCAGGAGCAAACACAAAGCACTGATGTGGGCAGGGAAACAGATTAAAAGATTGTTCACACATGGGGGTAGAAAAATTAGTAGCTGCTCTCTGCGGGCGGGAGCAATGCTGGTCCCTGCTGCTTGTGGGGAGCTGGATGGAGCCTCCCAGGCATTGGTGTTCCTCTCGCACCTCCCAACAAGAATATGGTGGATGTCCTGGTTGGGCACCAGGGCACCCACCTTTAAAAAATGCAGGTCCCGGGGGATTGGTTCCCTGAGGCCGGTAGCAAATCAGGGGAGGAAGCGGGGGCAGTGCAGCTCCCTCCCATAAAACAAATAGACAGCCCTGGGGAATGGGGTCCCCAGCGCCTTTTTAAGGCTCAGTAAGGGGTGGGCACGCACTCCCTCCCCTTAATGTTTAGAAATGATCCTAGGAGATTGGGTCCCCAGTGCCTAACAAGGCTTGGGGAGGGGGACCGGGCGGCATGTCTCCCCTGTATTTAAATGAGTCGCCCTGGGGATACTTTCCACTGGGCCTAACAGCGTTTGGTGATATACCAGCAGTAGACTCGCAGAAGGTTTTAGTATTAAGATTTAGTAAGAGAGATGACTATGGTTGGTGCTCCCTCTCTAGCCAGTAGTAAGTGACTCTCAAAGGAATACTGCAGAGTCATAGAACCTGATCACAACAGAATCCTTTCATACCAAACATTCCACCTATATTGTTTAAAGATACAACACATCTTCTTCTCTTTACAAAGTACCAAGATTTTTTGAAACAGAGAAAACAAAAAAATCTGTAATAAATTAATTTATACTACATTACAAAATCATGTAAGTACCCAGGTAGACTGTGGAATCTCTATATCCTCAGTGATCTCTTGCTCCATTTTTCCACCATCTTCACTAGTGTTGCTGAAGACACCACTATCTTCCCTTTCATTGGAATCTTAATATCGGTGCCGCTAACAGGGCGAGCACAAGTCAAGCAACTGCCAAATACAGGTCTTCGAGCCCACTGGTCTCCCGAGGAAGCCCCCACAGGAAAATGCAAGGTTTAGGTACAATTCACCAGTAACTTTTAAGAAGAAGGGAAAGTTCCTTTTCTTACCCGTATTAGGAGCTAAATTAGCTAACTCACTTCCTAACAGGTCCTGAAGGAAGCCCCCTGACCCGCCTGGGCTTGAAAAGGGCTGAAAAATGTCGACATTTCACATGGACAACAAGTTGTTATAAGAGCACCGCACTGCTTTTAACCTTGCCTCATCTCCAACCAAATAAAGTCTTTTTGGAAAGAAGTTGAGGGAAATTTTAATTCACCTCACCTCACATCACCTTATCACTGATCCCTACTGTAATCACCAGATGGTCATCCTCCAGGTGGAGGAAAGCATATTGTTAAAAAGAGACCCAATGATGATGCTTTCACGTTATGTAAGAAGTGGATAATCAAGATATACCGCTCCACCATACCTTTATGTAAATGAGGTTTTTTTAGTCGGTTAACACATGTGACCTTGGTTGGAACACTGCTACAAGTGATCCATTCCCTGTTGATTATCTACCTTTGACAGGAAGCTGAATGGATCTCAGCTTCACTAGGCCGCCCTTTGATCAAATATTATGCAGGACTTTCACCCATGCTAGTGATATTTTGGCATTGGCTGTCCAACTCCCATCACATGAAAAATGTACTTTCTTAGTCACACCGCGTTCAATAGCACTATATACGCCTAAACCAGATAGCTCACTATGACGATAAGGTTCCCTTTCTTTCCGACCACCATCTGCACCACTCACTTTACCATACGATTTGCCTCTTCAACAACACCATTCACTTGGGATTGTACAATGGCGTATGTCAGTGCATTAGTTTACAAAAATCGCCAAATCGCTTAATTTCATCGAATGTTAATTGAGTCCAGTTATCAGTAATCAGTTGCACGGGATATCCTTCCCCTTTAACAGCTTTGTCCAACACTTTACTAGTGTTCCTGGTAGTGATCTCCCACATAAATTTCACAACCAGCCATTTGGAATGTATATCCACCAAGACTTGTGCAAATTTCACCTCAGTTGCAATCCCTCCCATGGGCCCAATGAAGTCCGCACATACCATATGCATGGTACACCTGGATACACACGCGACCCCATAACTGACTGCATCCCTACCTTTAGTCTTTTCTCACTCTCTTTACATTCCTTACATCACCCTACCTATTCAGGTATATATTCATCCATACCAGGCCACCAGAAATGTTCTATCAGCTTTTGCCTAGACAACGTTTGCCCCAAATTGACTTCATGCAACATTTTGAACAACTTGAATCTCAAGCCCTCTGGGGGAACTTATCTGTCAGCTCTCGATATACCCTTCTCATCATACACAGACAACTCATCTCACAATTTTGCAAACAATCTCACAGGCACTGGCATAGGAATTTCTCACCTACACCCTTTAGAGATCAATAGCAACACTTACTTGTAGAACTTTGTCTTCCTCCATACTCTTAAACCACTCATGCTTCTCAATTGCTCCTTGATGTCATTCTGCAAAATTGTACACATTTCCATGGTAGTGGCATCCTAGGCAAAACGTCAGCCTGGGCATTCCTTCAATCTGGTATATAATAAATTCTTTATTGGCTGTCCTGTATGCAAGCCACTAAGCGAGCTTAAGTTGCAGATCCTTTCCCAGCTCCACCGTAGGAAATAATTTTTAACAATGGCTTATGGTCTGTGTGCAAATTAATGGGAACCCCAGAAATACATCCTAAAATACTTGTCCACCCATACAGCAACCAACACCTCCATCTCTATACCTCAGTAATTCCTTTCAGAGTCATTTAAAGAACGAGGCCCAAAAGCTACGGTCATCTCCCCCTCTTGTGAGCCTGAGATAATACAGTTCTCATGCCTACAGCACTCACATCTTCAGTAAGAACAACTGTGAGACTAGTATCAAAAGGGGTCAAAACCTTGGCAGAGCATATCTCATGTATTATGTTTTCAAAATCTTCTGTTGATCTTCTTCCCACTGAAAATTGCATCGTTTTCTTGATGGTTTCTTTTTATGCTCTGTTTTCTCTGCAAACATTTTAGCAAATTTAACATAGTGTTACATAAGGTTAAGAAATTACCTGAATTAACGATCTATGTCTTTGGGAGTGGGGTTTTTTATATTGTCTAATAAATCTCTCTTCGGCTTGACACCTGCAGTTGATAGGGTATAACCTAGGTACTCTACTTCTTCATCCCATCCTCATTGTCAATTTTGTGATACACTTGCAGGAGACATATACAAGGTTTTGGTATTAAGATGTATTAAGAGATAGGCCTACGGTTGGGGCTTGCTATCCAGCCAGTAAGTAACTGTCTCTCAAAGGAACACTGCTGAGTCATAGAACCTGAAAATACCAGAATCCTTACATACCAACCGTTTTCCCCATACATTTTTCGAGATACAACACAAGGCTTGAGGAGGGGGGAGCGCACAGCCCCTCTACCCTTTAATGTTAATAATGGCTCTGGGGATGGGGTACCCAGGGCCTAACGAGGCTTGAGGAAGGGGCAGCATGGACCCCCACCCTTTTAATGTTTATAGTGAAGGGGGGCTGAGCAGCCCCCTCCCTTCTAATATTAGCATTGGCCCAGTGGGATGGGATCCCCAGGGCCTATTGAGGTTCGGGGAGGGGGAGCACTCAGCCCTTCTCCCCTTTAGTTAGAAGAAAACAGACCTGGGGGATGCCCAGGGCATTACAAGGCTGTTCATAAAAGAAAAGCCCATTGGGTATGTGGTCCCTGGTGTATAATAAGGCTGGGGAGGGGGCACATGCACCCCCTGCCTTTTATTAAGAAAAATGGCCCTGGGGGATATATTTCGCAGGCCTAATAAGGTTGGGGAGGGAGCCATGCAGTCCACCTCCCCTTTCATTAAAAAAGGCCCGTGGATTGGGTCCCCAGGGTCTAATACGTTTTTGGGAGGCCTTCCTATAAAAATACTTAGGAACCTGGGGTCCCTACGGCCTAATGAGCTTAATTAGGATCAGGGATGTGGACCATGTGGTCCCCTCCCCTTTACATATGGTAATAAAATATTACTTTAAGTAAAAAAAAAAACTAAACATTTAATAAAAAAAACTAAGGTTAAAGTAACTTATAGTTAGGTGAATTTGTCAGTGACAACATTAACGTTTTGAACACAGAAATTCACTAGTTATAGTTTGATTATGTAACTATAACATGCGCCCCCACCATGCCCTGCTTATGACCTCACCTATTACATCGCTTTTGACTTTATATGACATCCTTTATGACATCCCTGATGATATCTCAAATTACACCATTGATGACATCACTGTTTACATCGCTGATTACACTATACAATGACTGTGTAAGTTTCTTTTACAGCTGTGTGCATGTACACTTAGTAATGAGCTTACTACAGTGCCCTAAAAGTCAACGCCACGTGTCTGTAATCGCTTGACTGCACCTGCGCATTCAGCCCCATCCCCCACACTGTGCTCAATTGTTGGTCCTGCACACCGAGACTTCACTACTCACCTTCTACCACCGGTGTGTCCCTCGACATGCTGGTGAAAGCTCCGAGCCCGGGGTAGGTTTGTTCTGTAGGAGACCAGGTCTCCGGTCGGGGACGGTGTCTTGATACCACGATGGAAGGTGTCAGAATGCCCAGGGCATCATTGAGGGGAGAGCTCCCGCTCCGCCCTTCTTGAGCCAATCAATTGAATGTCTGAAAAGGGAGAAATAACTTAATGGTGGAAACTTCTGGAGGTAAATGAAGGTTTATTTCAAGCTTGATAGAAAACAGGAGTTGAGTGCATCCTTCGCTTTTGAAGTACGATCTACCAACTGTTAGTGGTATTCATGGTTCAAAGAGGAGTTGGAGTGTTCGAGAGTTCACACGGTTAAATAATAATATGTTATGCTAACATACAAAGGAACAGAGCGCATGTTAGAAGCATAATGTGCCCATGTAATGCAGTGGCAGAAGGCTGTGTGCATGTACACTTAGTAACGAGCTTACTACAGTGCCATGAAAGCCAACACCACATGGCTGTAGGGCAGCGCTGCCTGCTGGCTCAGGCCTACAGTACGGTCCCGCAGGTCTTTAAAATGAGACTGATGCGACTGAGTCAGGTCAGAGATTGTCAGGTTACACTCCGCGGAATCCAAATGCAGCAAGAATGGTCCAGCTCCTGACCTCACCAACACCCTGATAATATATATACAGAGTATTCGAGTGACCATGCGAAGGAAGGCTAGGGAGAGAACAATGGGGAAAGGAACCTGTAACAACAAGGCACAGAATTAGTACTAGTGCACATACACAAACTACTCTCATAAATTGTCACTAAGTCTGTATGCACCTTCAGTGATTACTATTAGTCTTCTGACCTCTAAGCTCAACAGGGCGTTCTCTGATCACTTCAGTTATCACAACAAGATAAAACATACAATATTAATGCAGTAATACCTAAATGTCCAAGCAACTATATATTTTGTTAGTGAATGCCAACATACCCCCAGGTTCCTCTAAAGCAAACTGAATTGTGATGGGGGAAACTCCTCCCCAAACAATGTTACTCCAAATGCTGGTACTAGCACAATGTCACCAAGAAAATAGCATTTGAATATATACACAGGAATACATCTTCCTTTTAATCGTCTCCCCCTTGAATTCAAGAGTAAAAGCATAACGGTAAGACGTGGTTACCTCACTGCTATCTTCCGCTCTCTATGCCGCGAGTCCTCTGGCATGTAAACAATAATGTCCTTCAAATACGGTAAAGCGTAGTGCGACCACAGCTTTCCGCTTTCCCTGTAAGGATGATATTCCACTGGTAATACCGTTTCTTTCTCCACGGCAGAAGCCACAAGAAACGGAGAGGTCAAGGCGGCCACCTGCGAAGGAGAACACTGAACCATATGACTCTGACAGTCCTCTGATAGAAAGCGAATAGACTTGGACCTCCAATCAATAAAGGGATTGTGAAGGCACAACCAAGGCATTCCTAATATCACTTTGTACTGAGGAGCATCTATTATGTTTAACGTTAGCTCCTTCGTATGTCGTCCGCCATCAATGTCAACAGATAGTATCTCTACATCTGGCCGTTTGACGATGAGACCAGACTTCAATAGCTGACCATCCACGGCCAAAACTTCAAGTTTCTCCCTTGGTACTCTTGATAACGCCAAATGAGTTACAAGACCATTGTCTATAAAATGACCTGTCGCCCCTGAATCCAACATAGCCAAAACCTGATGGTATATTTGCTTGCTTTCAAGGCTCATAGGGAGCACTATATGCGACTCGGTATCTCCTAACCCCGGAGCTGACAGCGAGGGGAGTTTCCAACCCTTGTTATAATTCTCCTCTGTATCAGAGTACAATATTTTATCAGACTAAAGAGAAGTGGCAGATATAGCTACTTGTTTATTCTTTGTCCAGGTATTGGAAGTCTTGGGTTTAGAAGGGCATTCTTTCACATAATGCCCCTTCCTTCCACAGTACATACATAACGCTTGTACTCGCCTACTCTCCATTTCTTCTCTTGTCAGGGGGGCTCTAAGAGCCCCTATTTACATTGGTTCAACCATTGTCTCAGGGGAACTCGTTACCTTGCGTGGAGATCTGTCATATCTATAATAACCTTTCTCCCACTTCCATCTCTCACCCCCTCTTTCTGGCATGTGACTATCCAAACGTAAAGACAAGTTAATCATGTCTATGCAAGTGGTAGGCTGGGGATCTATCTGTGCTACTACATCGATCAGTTCCTCATGTAAACCTTGGTAGAATAGTGACATAAGCTTTTCTCTTGGCCATTCTGTTTCAGCCACCAACCGGTTTAAGGTTGTCAAATAAGTTATTAGATAACCCCTTCCTTGTTTCAAATCATGTAATTCTCAATCTGCACCAAAAGTAGTGGCGCGATGATTGAATACCCTCTCAAATTCTGCTCGGAAAGCAGGTCAATCAGACAATACCGCATCATTATTTCTGACCAACGGAACTGCCCAATTCGCTGCGTCACCCACCAAATATGATATTGCAAATGCCACTCTAGAGTGATGATTTGGAAAAGAGGCAGGTTTTCAGGAGAAGTGTAGCATAATCTTTGTCAGGAACACCTGAATCTTTTGAGGATCCCCTGCGTATCGCTCAGGGTTAGCTAAAGGAATGGGCAGTGGCACTGTAACCTGTATTTGTGAAGCTGCCGAAGAGGCGTTAAAGGGATTCCTAGTAAGTTGTTTCACTTTTCCCCTTAAAGTGGCTGTCTCCGCCTTGGAGGATGCTAACTCTTGTTGAACCAAAATTAAGGCATGAAGGACGTCCTCCATGGAAGCCATGTCTAGCTACACCTGGACCGGGCAGAGTGATATACTTGGGTGCGTGATTCTGTCAGGTTACACTCCGCAGAATCCAAATGCAGCAAGAATGGTCCACCTCCTGACCTCACCAACACCCTGATAATATATATACACAGAGTATTCAATTGATCAGGCGAGGGAAGGATAGGGAGGGAACAGCGGGGAAAGGAACATGTAACAACAAGGTACAGAATTAGTACTAGTGCACATACAGAAACTACTCTCATAAATTCTCACTAAGTCTGGTATGCACCTTCAGTGATTACTATGAGTCTTCTAAGTTCAACATGGTGTTTTCTGATCACTTCAGTTATCACTACAAGATAAAACATACATTGTTAATGCTGTAATGCCTATATGTCCAAGCAACTATATATTATGTTAGTGAATGCCAACATACCCCCAGGTTCCTCTAAAGCAAACTGAATTGCGATGGGGGAAACTCCTTCCCAAACAATGTTACTCCAAATGCTGGTACTAGCACAATGTCTCCTAAAAAATAGCATTTGAATATATACACAGGAATACAGCTTTCTTTTGATCGTCTCCCCCTTCAATTCAAGAGTACAAGCGTAACGGTAAGACGTGGTTACCTCCCCGCCGTCTTCCGCTCTCTATGCCGCGAGTCCTGGGGCATGTAAATAATGACGTCCTCCAAACACGGTAAAGCGTAGTGCTACCACAGCTTTCCGCTTTGGGAATTGTAATCCAGAAGGTTCTCGCTCTCTAAAGCACAAAGTTTCCCAAATAAAAATGGCACTGCCGAATGTCCTGATATTGTGTGCTTGCGGGAAGCCTCACTGCTAAACACACCGCTCACCATTGAGCTTCGAAGAAATGAAATCCTGCTACCAGCAGCGGAACTGGAGATCCTCCGATAGTCCGTGCATTCCAGCAAACACGACAGTACAGCCTCGTACTCTTCCTCAGCCGAGGAAGAGAAAGCCGGAAACCAACAAAATCATGCACAACGTTCTGCGTGCCATACTTCATTAAGTAGCGTTCTCCCTGCCCTCAGAATCATGGGAGTTGTAGTTTTTAGAAGGCAATGTGAGTGCGGCTGAGCTAGACCCTGACAGAGATCACATCATTACGCTCGGCAACATCGTTTGTTCGCACCTGCGCAGACAGGGTGATGCACCCCTCCCCTCCTGCAGCACCGCGCTCAACAGGTGTCTGTAGGGCAGTACATCCCGCTGGTTCAGGCCTACAGTACGGTCCAGCAGGTCCTTAAAATGAGACAGAGGTGTGACTGAATGAGGTCAGAGATCACATCCTCACACACAGCAACATCGCTTATTTGCATGTGCGCACTCAGGGTTATGCACCCCACCCCTCCCGCAGCACCCCGCTCAACAGGTGTTTGTAGGGCAGTGCTGCCCGCTGGCTCAGGCCTACAGTACGGTCCAGCAGGTCTTTTAAATGAGACAGAGATGAGACTGAGTCAGGTCAGAGATCACATCATTATGCACGGCAACATTGTTTGTTTGCATCTGCACAGCTAGGGGGATGCACCCCACCCCTCCCGCCGCACTGCTCTCCATTAGAGGCTCTGTGCACACAGGCCGCTCTGCTTACCTGCTATCATTGTTGTGTGAGCAAACACTACAGGCAGCAGTGCTCACAATTCAGGTGGAGTGGTGATTTTAGGATGATGTACACCTCATGGATCCCTTTTGAAGCCGACTGAGAGTAGGGCTCACAACTTAGATCCAGTGTTGATTGCCAGGATGGTGTACACCTCATTGATCTCTTTTTTCATTGCGCATTGTGAAATGCGAAGTGGATGCCGCCATATCACCTGAGGCAGTGTGGGACGTGTGGCGTTGTGGTTATCCTATTTATACGTACGCAAAGTGGGCTGGGCTTGTGTACACCAGGAGAGCGTAGGGGTGTGAATAATTATTTCGCGGACCTGGGCGTTGTTCAGTTCCTGCCTGGCTAGGAAGTGTACTTATGTGTGTTTCTTTTGTAGTTTTGATGTCGCAGAATGCACAATTTACATTAGTGTAGCATGTGTCGGGAGGGCGGCAACTATCACTGATGAGATGGTGTTTGAAAACATTGAATGGTGAACATCACATTTTGTTGTCAAGGTTGTGGATATACGCAGACACGCATGTCAATGGTGACCGGTATTATTGAAAGTGTTGCTATCGCGAAGCGTACACATGTGAATGTTGTCGGATGGAGGGAGGATCAGCAGTGAGGCTATGTCATACATAGTCATAACACTCATTACAGTCAATGAATGCATGTCAAATGTGAATCTGAAAGTTTCACATATAACACACTAGTATATTGGTAAAGCCTGTCAACAGAGCGTACAGCAAAAGAAATCTACACATTGCTGTTTACTGTTGGTCACATGTGATCTAGGATGTGCACTCTGCCAGTGGCTCCTGTTACTTCTTAGAGCCACAAATACCCAGGCTGAAAGGTAGCACAATAATGTGCACACACACACTCCAGGGGCATCGTGTAACACATATTTGTTTTTTGATGGATGGCAATCACACGTGGAAGGCTATTGTACAGATTATGAATATTGAATATGAATATTGATCAAGATGTTCGTTGCATGTTGTGTGTACTATAAGATATGTGTACACAGCAAAAAACTTTTCAAAAAAGCTCTCTAAGCAGAAGAGGTGTCTCTCATGAAACGGTGTAGAGAGAATGAGTAAAATGGGTGGGGTCATCCAACTGTTACAATGGGAAATGTTATGAAGCAATCAAATGCAATTTTTTAAGGTCAATGGGCAATCGCGTACCGAGTACGCAAGGACGCGCCACCCGATGCGATTTTGACAAATTATATTTATCATAATATAAGTTTATTACATTTAGAAATATATAAATGTTCAAAATATTTTAGATTATTGCTTGCTCTCATATATTGTTTAAAGTTATTTAGATATACTTTTGAGACAAAAAAAATGAGGGAATGGCGTAACCAGGGCGCCACTATACGTCTGTGACGTAACACAGGGCCCAGTAGCGTGTACTTGTCACATACGCAATGTGCAGCGTGCGTGACCCCGTACGTACATGACATAACGCGCAGCTTGGTACTGCGTACACGTCGGATGCCAAAGTAGCAGCTGGGGTGACTTTATGTGTGTATGAATTTACGCAGGATTCGGTGTCACAAAGTCATCGGACACAAAATGTGTATCATTTACGAGTTTAGCAATATGGCGGATAGGATTAGAATGGTGATGGAGCTTGGTACTCTACCGGTATGGGAGTGCAGTTGTCTCCCCCCCAAAAAATATGTACATGTTTTTGCGGAAGATATAAAACATTGCATAATTTTTAAAGAAAAAAAAAAGAAGTGTAATAGAGTTCCAAAATATTTTTTAAAAAATATAGAAACAATATAGGTTTTATAAACATTAAAATATTAAATTAACATTTTAAAAAAAACTTTGAAGTTCACTGAAAAAACATAGGTTTTACAGATGTTATAGTTAGGAATTAGCATTTTAAAAAACCTTAGAAATTCACTGAAAAAAACATAGGTTTCAGGGGCGTTATAGTTAGTTGAACAGGAAAAAGGACAGATTTGGCCTGACAAAATGACAAGGTGAGTACAGTAATAGGTAAGCAGCAGTCGAAGGGTGACACGTCTTGGGGAAGAGTGAGGAGGGGGGTCAGAAGAAGAAGGCTCGAAAGGGGAACAAGACAAGAACATGGACAGAATTTGGAAGGGTGAATACATTTAGGTTTTCCAGTTACTGCATACAGAGAGCACGGCAAATGAAGGAGCAAAAGAAGAGGAATACGAATTGGCCAAGAGGCCTAGGGTCCCACTAACAATTGAGAATTGGGCATCCCTATTTTTGATAAACATCAGTTCGTATTTTGAGAAGCACCCTGGGTGGTGTGTGGACTTGTACTAGTACATGGACATTATTAGGAAGATTTTTGTGGATATACATGGCTGAAATATGATGATGAATTCCAGGAATGGTTGGCTGAGGATGTTGAGTGGAAATCGGGGTAACTGGGTAATGATTTGTGGCTACATACCACAGGTCTTGGTATGCCGGCCCTGACGGATTTCATGGCTAGCAGTCTTCTAGAATTTTACTGGTCCTTTTAAAACAGTGCATGGGGAGAGGGAAGAGGGTGCATGAGGGAGCATGTTGGCTATTTAATCAAGGTTTCTGCAACAGGGAATTTGGTAAGTACAGGCATGAATAATGCCGCTGCGCTGGTAAGCACTTACTCAGTGCAGGGCACAAGGAGCTCAAGTGGGGAATTGGCAGCAGTAACCACAATGCGGAACAGGTTGGGGCTACATGGAATTGCAGATAGGGGCTTCTACCCCATTTGAGACAGACAGGCTGGAGTTCTGGTTGCAGTGGTATGACAAGCAGGAAGAAGTGCAAGAGTTACTATAAGTGTTTAAATTAAGTTTTCAATTGGTTTACACCAGTTCGTGCAAAAGGAGATGGGCAGATAACTTGATGTTGGTTAAGGAACATCCTCAGCGGGGTGGGGGTGAATAAAGAATGATATACAATCAGCTTTTAGACTGCTTCCAGTGCACCCAACGGACATCAAACTGTTGGGGATGCATTTTGGGGGACAGTTGTACGTGGACATAACACTGAGGAAGGGGCAAGATGGTGAAACACTATCTGGATGATTTGATTTTCATCAGGTAGCCGGCTCTACAGACTGAGGCAGATGCTGGTTTGTTTTACAGACCTAATGACTGATCAGGGGGTCCTTTCAGTAGAGGACAAGACAGTGGGGCCTTTGAAGGACTTGATATTTTGGGCATTGAAACTGAGTTGGTACGTACTGAGGCAAGGCTGCTGGTTACAAGAAGGAATGGATGATTGATTGCTTGACAGGATGTTAGTGAAGAAAAAGGTCTTGGTGAAGGAGGTGCATGTGTTGTTGGGACATTTGAATTCTGCTTTGCTCAGTGATGAGGATAGGTTAGACTTTTTGCAAGCGGTCTGTTGACATTGTCATTGTCAGGTCTGACACTGCTGCACCCCAGGGTGAGGTTGACAGCTGGATTGAAAGAGGATTTGTGGAAGTGGCAGAAGATTTTGATAGGTTTCGATGACATGGAATGTGCAAACTTTTTCTGATGCAGCAGGGGGCATTGTTTTTTTCCTCTACTGGCAGGGCAAGTGGTGTTTGGAAGAGTGGCTAGCAACATGGAGAAGCGAGGGCAGAAGTATAGCGTTTTGGGATTTTTTTTCCCATTAGGGGTTGCCCTGGCACTGTGCATAAAATCTTTCTGAAACAAGAAGGTGTTGTTCAATGTTGATAACAAACCGGTGGTTGACTTTGTAAACAGACAATCTGTGCTGGATGTCAAAGTGCTGAAGGTGCTGAGAGAGTTGAAGGTTAGTTATTTACAACACAATATTGTAAAAAGAGCAAGTCATGTCCCAGGAATGTTCTGCAACAAGAAGGTGAAGCTCAATGTAGATAACAAAGCGGTGGTTGACATTCTGCAAGGGATGTCAGTGTGATGAAATTACTGAGAGAGTGTGTGCTTGGTTGTTATCAGCATAATATTATGTTCAGAGCAAGGCATGTCCCAGGAATGGACAACAACACTGCAGACCCTTTATCTCGTTTGCAGTAGAAGAGATTCCATAGGCTTGTTTTGGGAACAGAAAAAGAAAGGACTCTGGCACATGGGAGTGGGCATGGGGTTGTTTGGAGGAGGAGGGAGGATGTTGTGAACTTTATTTTGGGCATGATGGGAAAAGGGTGGTCCAAAGTTGCTAAACGGGTAAAATTAGCAGGCATTGCGTTTGTAGAAAAACTGGTCTAGGGGGAGGAGCCATTAGCAATGGGAGCTGAGGGGTAGAATTGGTAGAAATAGGTTTCCTCATTGGCTGACATATGCACCAAGGCCAGGTAGGAACCAACATTTTAGTTGGGGTAAGCTAGATATACACTAAAAGATAACCTGTGCTCACTCTCTGGTAACTTGGCACTGGAGGTCAGGCTTTTCTAAAGAGGCAATGGGTAAAGAATTTGTGAAACACACACACAAAGTAACACAATGAATACACCTCAAAAAGACTCCTCACAGGTTTAGAATAAATGCAGTAAAGGTCAAAGTTCAGGTCAACCGTAATGAAGTGCTGGATGGCTACAGGACCCACGCAGGCCCCGGTGAACAAAGTACCTTTCCTGGTTGCAAACAATAGGATGCGTCAATCGTCTCCATGTAATGTAGGTGATACGTCAGTTCTGAAGATGGGTGCTGGAGTGTTGAGGTGTTGAGCGATCAGCTTGATTCTGCCAAGCGTGGATCTCACCAAGATGCAGTAGAGGCAATGCACTGTCTGATGCGTCCATCTCTGGAGGCAAAGAGCTCGTTCCGATGCACCAATTTTAATCCCGCAACCGGGGCGATGCACCAGTTCTGGTACACGCAGACAGGAGATGCATTGAAATCTGTGTCTCAAGAAATAAGAGACAAGCCCTTGAAGATCACTTGGAGTGAAGGAAGAGTACAGCTCTCCTTCAGCAGAGTCAGAAAGCATCAGGCAGCAGGGCAACAAACATAAAAGCAGGCTTTGTTGTTTACTTTTTGCACCCTGTTCCCAACCAGCACTGTGTAAGCCGTAAGGCCAGCTCTCCTGCGGCTCCAAATTCTGCAACAAGGACAGCCAGGACAACTCTGAAGGTAAAATCAAACTGACGCCAAAGGCTTGGTCCTGGGACCTACATCACCTTTGCCCTTCTTGGGTTCCATGCAACACGACCTGTAAGTGTCCGATTGTTAATATCACTTTTCCCATTTACTACAACGCAAAAGTTCTGCAGTAGTAAATTGCTGTGATTTATATTTTTTTCTAAAATCCCTAACTCCGGTTATGTGTATCTGATCTCGATAATTTTGGTGTCTCAATTAAGATGAAAATCTTTTATTTTGACAAATTGTCATTGTATTTTCTCGTGTCAATTACTTATCGTTCATGTTGGTACTCTGAAATGCTTAACACATGTTCCTCTAGTAAAGCCTGGCTATTCTTTCCCACGCTACTAGGACTGAGCTATGGATTTAAAATTGTGAATCCAAGGACCGTATTTGGGGTATTGTGGGAGTATTGTATGGTGAAGTCTAACCAGCATCACCACATAATACTCCACCTACCTACCAACCTCAAAAGTAAAAACTGTTTGATTGTCTGTCAAAATGTTAACTACCTGAACATTTGCAAGACTCAAATTCGAGTAAATAAGGTTCATTAATGGACTAGAACATCCACGTTGACTTCACCTCAAAGAAATCAAACCCCTTCTTAAATATAACATATCACTAAGCACTGCGACATCAAAAACAACATCCTCAGCCTAGATCCCACCACCTTACGAACACTTAAACATCCTGTGACGGCTGGCAGTGCATGCTTTGAAAATACTCATACCTAAATGCATATATCAGTATTTAACAAATAAATGTTGTTATGAGTTTCATCCCGTTTAACTGTTCCCTCCTTTAAAAGTAGTGCAATTAAAGTAGATTCCCACATTTTGGGTGCCATCTGATGTGGCAGAGGTTTGCGATTATTTTTAAATGAGTCAATATTACAGAAATAAATGATTGAGTTTTCCATGAAATGTCATGGTTCAGCGCCTGTCCTTCTTCTAATTAGCTAAATAATTTTCAGACTTATTCACACATATCTCCCAGTGGTGTACTATCATCCAGTACTATGCTATGTGTTACCTCTGAAAACTTCAGTAAACATTGCTGATGCTGCAACATGGCCAACCAGCAGTGCCACAGGGGACATTGTTGTAATCTTTCGACAGAAAGTAGATGGAAATGACCAGAAAATTATAGCTGGTAAGACTCTGTTAGAATTTATAACTGCAAGGGTTGCAGTAGTTGAATCGTCTGCACATAATGTGTAGCTGCAGCATAGGCAGGCTCATAGGCCTTGAAACAGGCTCCCATTCCCTGTTAAAGAAAAAAAATGATCATGGTCACACACATACAGCCACCATATGCGCAGGCATAATCTAACTATGTAGCAGTATCACCTTGTATGCTCCGATGTGGATATATCACTACTTCAGTTTTATAAGCGAAGTTACGCTTTAAAATACTCTACCACAGCTAATTGTTCCCACTTCAGCCCCATACTGGTCAATTATGGTCCTAAATGCCCAGTCCAACCTCCTCATGCAGATTATCATTTCAAGTACACTCAGCAGTTCTCCAGGTAATAGATTTGTGCCATGTCTCTAGTTGCATTTATTTAGTGATTGGTGGTATAAAACGTCACCAGTCACAAAGCGGTGGCCCTAAAATACACTAAAACGGTTTGCTATCTGCATGAGGGAGATTTTTATACAATTCCAGTATATACTAAGCAGATGGCTTTTTAGCTTCTGTAGGTCTTTTTCTATGCCTATTCAAGAAGGGAACACAACCTCTCCAGTGAGCCAAGCCATATAGTCGATGTCAGAGTCCTCATGTATTTTTAGGGTCTGGCTTGACAGCGCTGCTGTTGCCAGTCAATTATGTGAGCATCAATAGAGAGATGCTTTGGCTCCGCCCACATCTTGGGAGCTAAGAGTATAGGTTTTGTTTGGGCAGACATGTGCTTCTACAAAGGAATTGCTAGCCCTCTTTTAGAGCAGTCAGCCATAGGATGGTTTTTACCCAAACTGTTTGTCTAACAGCTCTATATTTTCTGATCTTGTTTTTGTTGGCTGTAGTGCATGCATCTCTAGTAAATGGTGCTACCTGTTCCCATGGCCTGTATATAAAGTGCTACTGTCGTGTATTTCTATAGGTTCTGATTCGATCCCCCTATTCCTGACCCTATTCTGGTTAAACTTACTAGCTAGTTAACTAACAGTCAGCCCATGAGGCAAGAAAACCCCCATGATGCAGATACCGTTATCTGACGCAGTCACACTACGGCACAGGAACGTGTTATCTGATTAGGTCATAACGCTTGAGATCTAATTAGACAAACAATATTCCTCCAGCCCCTGATAAGGCATACGACGTTCTCATAACAAATCAAACCTATGACAACCTGGATAATCCGTGCGGCCATTGTTTTGATTTCACAGAGAACTTTAGTAAAGAATGTGCTAACGAGCAAGTCGTATGACATCTTTATTGACGTACCTATGTCCATCCTTACGTCAATCCCGGCACCTTTAAGGTATAAATATTGCCGACCTTGCCCTATGCAAAGACACGCGTGGTGACAAGACGGAGCAGCCATACTTGCCGAAGCCGAGAGCCGAAGCAGACCCCGCAGGCAGCAGCCCCGCCTTCCTGACGCGCTGAGAGACGCGCTGCTATCTCAAGCCGAGAGACCCAGCACCGGCGCTTCTGGGCAGCCCTCGCAGGCAGCCTGGAATATCGAGAGCAGAGAAAGAGATACCATTCCTCATTCATCCTAAATTCCAGGTACAGAACTGAATAACCCCTCCTAGAGAATTCTTTAGTTATTCACTTGGCAAAAACAAACTTAAACTAAACTGTAACTTTCTATTCCCGCCCACGCATTAGACTTAGGTCAGGTACACGGGGTAGGCGTATTTAGAAACACCAGTTGAGTACGTTTAGTCAAATGTATATGTGTATGTAAATATATTTTAATCATTTTAAACATCATATGGCTCAGAAACCATATCAATGTTTTTACAGTATTATTTTATACTATTGCTTCTAATGTATGCACTTTACTTAACTATAAGTATTGCAATAATATCAATCCATTTCTCTTGTACGAGAAAAGAGACTGATAAATAAATAACATCTTTTATTGAACACGCCCGTCTCTTCCTTTTCTCTACATTCTGATGAGACTAAGAATGCACGTACTGACTGAGTAAAATAATTGCCTTGTGCTCACACGACTCTCGAGATTGACTCTTGATTAGGGGAGAGCAAAGTTGTCATGTTCTATGGTTGTCAGAAACTAAATCCCTTCTTGTCTAATCAGGGGAGTTCATCCTTCCTTGAACATTCGAGAAAGTTTCTAGCGAACTCTGAGCTTAGCTGGCAAACCCAAAAATTAAGTCTAGTATCGACAGTAGTAGACCTAGTTAACGTCTGGCCTAGGCCTTTACTGCTGTAGGTACTATTCCAATGCGCAGAGCCTATTGGGAAAATAGGAGCTACACTACATGGCGCCCAACGCGTTTGGAAAGGGCGATAAAACTAACGTAAGACATTTAGAGTAACTCAGTCGTGCTTTCTCACTCAGACCCCTTTTCCCAAATACTCCAAAGACGTCTGGAGTGGGTGAAAGGTTATAATATCCTCCAAAACCTCGCAGGAGGGAACTCCTATGGATGGTTCTTGGTCTAGTCAACGTTGAAGGATAAAACAGTTCCAGAATATTGTGCATCTAATCTCTGTTTCCATAAAGAAACCTGATCTGCAAACAAAAATAATACCATCCTGTCAGTAAAATGGGAGACAGTGATGGAGAAAGAGAGGCAATTAGATTAGCTACTGAAATAGCAGATGCTGATGCTACCATGCAAGCAGCAGACGCGGATATAATACTTATTCCGGTCATTAAAAGGAGATCTATAACCTTAAAACTTATAGAAAATGGACTGACACCTAGAGGTGGCACAGTCATATTCGTAATTGAGGCACACGAATATCGGCAGACAGAGGTATACTATACATGGATACATTTTCCAGCAGCAAATGCTGTAACAAAGTACTTCCACTATTACAAAGTAGAGGAACCTCCTGAAACGTACACCCCTTTCGAGGAGGTGGAAGTACCACTCAAATTCCAAGAGCATTTGCTCTTATTTGATGGCGCCCTAATACATAACAATCACATTACAAGGCTCGGTCCTTTAGGAAGACCAGGAGCAACGTGGCCGGTCCTAGCCGGATACACACCACATCCAGACATCGAAAGAATGCCTGCAGCAGAGCTGTTAATACAGCTAAAACAACTACTAAAAATTCACAGACAATTAGTTCAGTATGTAATGCGGACTTCAACAATTCAGCCAGCGATTAAACTTCCACAGCTGACCCCTCACCAGGGGAACACAAATAAAATTACACCACAGAACATCCAATCCTGCCTAGGTAAAGTTCCAGCTAAACGGGAACAAATACCATTCTGGTTGGCACAGAAAATTACCCAAATAGAGGCGGTGTTTCCTGACACCACCCCGCTGGAAAAACACAGGATTCTGACTATATGTCTCCCAATGGGAATCGCACCACACATTGAGGACTGTGACACTTGGGGTACGGTCTTTGCTTCAATCTACACAAAAACGCACGGTGTTCCATCCATTTCGGTAATACCAGATGTGCTAAAACAAATTCAAGATGAATACGGTCCAGAACCTGCTTTAACTCTTGGTATGAAATTACTGAAAGACTTCAAGCAGGTCTCGGCTATATTACTAGCCAACATAAAGGGTGAAGCAGCAAACGTGGCGATCCGCCAGAGGTTAAAAGAGACAGATATAGCAGACCAACCAGCTGAAATTGCCAGAATCATAGAAAAATCCTATGAAGAACTAGGCAGAGATAGTCTAGGTGGAATACCAGTAAAACCGCAACTGACTACAAGTCCAGAAAAAATATTTTTTAATAATAATTCACCAAAAAAGAACTGGGATGGAAATAAACAATCCAATCCTAAAGAAAAGAAATTCCAGTCCAGAGGAAGGTCTCCTAGGCGAAGAGAGAAATCTCCAAACCCGAGACAAAGGTCACCTCAGAGTGAACCCTCTGGGAATAGATATAACCTTAGAAATAGGGATAATATTAAAAAACCTGATAGATATCAAGACATTGATACACGTCCCTCTCAATCTTTTCAGAATTCCTCGCAGAAATCGGAAAGAAGAGGACGATCAGAAGAGCACGCCAAGTCCAAAGACAAGGAACCTGCTCAACTGAAAAAAGAAATCACAATTTCCAAAAAAGAAGGTAGCCAGTATCAAGGTAGTTAACAATGCCGAGAATACTGAGGACACAACTGAAAAACGGAGAATGGGCTCAGACAATGCTAGACAGCGCAGCAGAGGTGAGCATAGCTCGCAAAGTCCTTATGGATCATCTGGAGACAGTGGACACGAATGAATACCTTCAAGTGGAAACTGCAGATACCAGAGTTAGCAAGCCCCACAAAATATACGAGATAACATTACGTATAGAGGGAGATAAGACTAGGAAAATAAGGGGACTATTTTGGGATAACCTATCCAAAGGCTATGACATCCTTCTAGCTGAAAAAGACTGGCCACCAGAGTTTGTCAGGGAGTGCCCTCATGGCGAAGAAGTAATTATGCCTGCCTTCTCGAATCAAATACCGATTCATAAAAAATATACACTTGCTAGAAAGTGGGCAGTGGCCTTAGCACCTGCTTTATATAAAAATCATGTAGGATGGGATGAGGATTCTCCTCCTCACAAAATCCAGTTAAAATCACAACCTACTGCACAAAGGCAGTACCCAATTAAGCAAGAAGCTAAAAAACAAGTAAATGAAATACTAGATCAGCTAGAATACCAAGGGGTGATTGAAACTTGCACCTCACAAATGAACAATCCTTTATTTCCGGTCTCCAAACCAGACAATTCGTACCGTCTAGTTTTGGATTACCGACACCTTAACACATGTTGCAAAACTTTTGCAGTGCAAAACTCACACAGTGCTGCACTAATGAATAACATAGTGCGCAAAAAATACAAAACAACCTTGGACATCTCCAACGGATTCTTTTGTCAAAACATAGCACCAGAGAGCAGATATTTAACTGCATTTTCAGTAAATGGCACTCAAAAACAATTCTGTCGGTTAGCCCAGGGGTACAAGAACAGCCCGGGGGTATTCTCAGCGAGAGTAACAGAATTACTACAACTATATGATGATGAAGCATTATCTTATGTCGATGACATTTACTTAACAGATGATGACTTGGAAACTCACTTGAAAAGAGTGAACACCATAATACTTGGTTTCGCTGCAGAGGGTTACAAATTCAACTTCAAAAAGTCCAGAATTGCCCATCTGAAAATCCAGTACGGAGGATATGAATTATCAAGTATTGCCTGGTTAACAGTCTTTTAAGAACTAGAAGAATTAAAAAATCTAAAATATGAAAAAACGTATCCTCTGCCAATCGACATTCTGCCTCTACGACATTACGCCTGTGTAATCTATACAGACGGACATGCTCAACCCTCCGTTTGGGGAGAACATGCATACAATCCCACATGTGAGATTACAAAAGAAGTGTGGCACGGAGGTAAACTAAGACCTCTATTAACAAAATCACACTCAGTAGAAACTAATTCAGAACTACAAACTGAAATATTAGCTTTGAAAATGGCGCTAGATAATGCGGATCGCGAATTCCCGACACTTATAGTGTCAGATTCATATTACTGCGTCAAAACATATAACAAGGATTTGCAGACCTGGATTCAGAACGATTACAAAGATGACACGGATGCACCAATAAAGCAGAGACTGCTCTGGGAACAGGTAGCTCTTTTGAAAAAAGAACTACCAAAGACTCACGTGACACACTCACTGAGTCATCAGCGTGATGGCGTTCACGTTGTAGGGAATTCATTGGCTGAAACAGCCGCAGCGGCAGCCAGTAAACCGGCTCCCGTAGATCGAAAAAAGCGTACATTAAAATACATTGACGGCGAAACATTGCTGGCAGTAAAAACGTCATCAAAAGGCGACTGCTCGGCGTTACCGATCAACTATCCACTCAATTACACATACATCATAGATGCAAACTCCATTCCTTTTGCTCGAATCCCTGGAGTGGGGGATAGAGTGATTCCAAACATGGACAGGAGAAACTTGTTAATCGCAGACGCACACATGGGCGAGGGTCTCAGACACCTTAAATTAAAGGATTCTCTGGAAGAATTACAATCACGGTACTGGTGGCCAGGCATGAGCCTGCACTACACCATGTTTGTAAAAAACTGCCCAAACTGCAACAGAGATCGCAGTGGGGAGAGAAGCAGTTTAATACCTCGTCGTATCAAGGCAGATAACATCACCACTAAAAAGAATGGCTTGCGATTAACATATACAGGCTAGTTCCCACTTATAATGTAGATCCACAGCACTCGGCTGACGTCCGGACTGTTATACAAGATTTGCGAGTCTAAATGGCATATACGCTAAGAGCATGCTACGTTCGACCATTTTTTTTCTTTTTCTCAGGCAATCCAGCCTGGGGGGGGAAAGAATGGCCAAATGAGCACAGCCCAGCGGGAATCTTCTCACTTCCTTCCTGAGGGTATGGGATGGTGTAAAGAAAAAACCAAGACAGAAAGCAATCTATAATAGAAAGGATATTAGGTTCGGGAGCTGGGTGGGTCAAACATCTAATAAGTGTCCAACGTAGTCTAAATAACTTGCCAAGAAATTCTCTGAAGGGATTCAGTCCGTACGAATTATTATTCGGAACTAGGATGTTGATCTCTGACCTTGATAGTCAGACTTCAGTGGTAACAGAAAAAAGCTTTGATGTCAAAGACCGTTTGGCTATTTTGCAGGACTTAAACAAAACAAGAAAAGACCTGAGCAACATACAGTTGAAAGAACAGCCAACGACCACTGAAGAATCACCACCTGTCCCAGCAAGACCTGTCTGGATTCCAAAAGTCGGGGATCTAGTCAGGGAGAAGATCGCGGTAAAGAAGGAATTTGGGCCTTCTTACAGAAAAGCAGTTCCTGTATTGTCTGTCAACGGGACAAGATCAGTTGTACTACCGCCACTTGCTGGAAAAAAGGAGAACCGAGTTGTATCCATCGACCTGGTAAAACCACAACATGTGGCCGATAACCAACAGTAGGCCAAGTGGACTCCCAATAAGTAGCAGAACACCAAGGTTTGCTACCAGTACAGAGGTCCTATCAAAGAGGCTCATCACATTCGAAACGCCTACAGAAGAACAACAAGGACTATGCAACAATGCAATAGAACTTAGACCTCTGAAAACCCAAATAAAGACATTTAGCAGAGACACACCAATCTATACAGAAGTACCAAGTGAAAATGCAAGAAACAAAAATCCTGAACCAATTGGAACAATCGACAGAACTGCATCCGGTTACTTCATCAACTTCGATGATTCCTCTGAAGGCTTCAGCGAACAAAAGACACAGCCATCATCAAAATCCTTTAAAGACAAAGCTAAGGAACTTTTGAAACAACTGAAAGAAACATATCTGGTTTCTCCATGGATTGAATTTTGGGTGGGTTTTGGTGCATTTATCCTCATACTTTGGCTCATCATGGTATTTACTTTGGGACGCTTCATTGAGGGAAAATATGCTAAAATGGACACAGCAAGTCAGAACATCAACTTGGTCCTCAAACCACACACATCTTCACACGTCGAGAAACGAGAACTTTCTTCAGAACTTTCTTCAGCCAATTTCACAGCAATTCCAATACCTGGTGGGGTAGCCTGGGACAACACTGACTATGAAATTCACGGTCCGGTCGAGATCCTGAAATATCCACACCAAATTAAGATCTCTTTGAGTGACTTTGCGAAACCGAACTCATTTGCTGATGATTGGGACTTTGAAAGTATAAACAATATGATGTCTGACTTAGTAATGTCTGCTAAATTTACAAAACATGATTATTTGCAAGGTTCTACAAATTATGATAGTATGTATTGCTATAACCACTATGGTAACCATTTCTTGCATAAATCTGCACAACCTAGAAATGTTTTAAATTTTAATCAATGGGAACATTGTGCTACACCTCCAAAAGGGAGCTCTAGAACCGTGTATGGCAAATATTCATATTTTTCAGGTTTTAACATAACTAATGCTGAAACATTTTATTACAAATTGTCAAACAAGACAGGGATGAAAACCATGATAACCAACACAAAATTGATTTATTCTGATTCATTCTTTGAAAAAATGAATACTTTTGGATTCGATTATTGGGACAAAAATGTTGATTTGAAAAGTGTTTGGGGCACAAAAGAATGGCAAGTACAGGGTTTAGAAGCTTTGTTTAGAGCCTGCATGATCCCAGAACAAATGATATTTTTAAATGACACCGTTCAACAAACCACCTGTCTTGGCTTAGCCAAAATCAAAGATTTAAATAACCTGTCTATTCCAAAGCCAACAATGTTTAGCAATAACTCTGAAACAGATGAAGAAATAGACATAAACCATATACTTAACCAAAACAGAACACATCCTGATTGGAAACAATGGTTGATCTGGCCCACAGATACAAATAACTGTCAAGATAGATTCCTGAATAAAACACAGGGTTTCAAAATGAACAGGCCAGACCCTAGATATCCCCAAAGACATCACCCAGGGATAATAACAACCTACAGTGTGGGCAAATTATGCCTTCAATGGCTACAGACTTCCACACTGCCTGAAATTAAGCAACACCTAACTTTACTTACTGATGGTGCTGACTTGCGTGATTTCATAATGGGACCACGCAAACAGCGTCAAAAGCGTTTCATAGCAGCCTCTGTATATGCAGCATACAATGAGGCCTGGAAGGTTACTCAAATTGAGACAGCAGAAAGAATACGGGAAATTGACCGTATTAATTTGGAAAAATCACTTTCTGTAGTGGACAATGGGTTAATGACTCTGTCCTCCAGAATTTTTTCATTGGACAGCATTGTGTCTTCAGCAATCGATATATTATCACAAGACTTACTGTTATTACAACATGGTCAGTCACAATTGCGTTCTATTGTACAGCTTGGCTGGACGTTACAAAATCTGCGTTCAGGCTACGTGCCTTGGCGTTTAATCAACACAACGTCACTATTCCAAATCTTTAACCTTACTGATAGACAAATCGGTATGGCGCAGACGGGTGCTGATTATACAATCTTGAGCATTGAAAAACTAGAAAGATTACCGTTGACAATGTCAGAACGACCTGTCAGTGAATGGATAATCCACGGAATCATAAATATTCCAATCTCAACCTTCAGGTTTCAATACTGCCAAAAATATATACAGGCTGGCATGTACGAGAAATTGGGAAAGGGGTACCTTAAAACAACATGGAACCTGCCCTATTCACATGCATGTGTCAGTAACAAAGGACAGAAAGTGTTTCTTAGTGGCAACAATTGTGCTATGTCACTAAGCGGCACGCTTCTGTGTAACGGTATTAGTTTGCACGGAGCCTGTGAAGGGAATTCATACAACCTTTCATGTCACCAGCAAGGCGCACCTGCAACTGAAATAGAACCATTCTTTCAAAGACTCTATAATGGGAGTTACATTCTTATTGTAGACCGCAGATGCTGTAGTCTTATGCCCGGGACTCCTTATCTCGTCACTACGACGGCGAAGGTCAAGTGCTGTGGACGTTCTTTGTTCCCCAGCTCCTTTCCAGACAGGGAGGCGAGGGCATGGCCCAGTTTGAAAATTACTTCTATTCGAATAGACACTTTAAGCAGAATGAAAACAGTGCTTCTTCAGACGCCTACAAGGCTCACGTCATCTAAAGAAACGTATGATCTACAAGTCGCAAGGACGACTGCAGAGATACATACATTATTATCAACTAATTCCCCCGTACATTTCGCGGAAATCCTGAGCGAAATCTTAAATATTTCTGATACCACAGGGGTCTCAAAGGTATTTAAGACAGTATTTTCGATGGCATTAACACCATTCAAAGCCATACTGGGTATTTTTCCAGACTTCGTCCATTCGATTTTTGGCGGACTTCCCTTGATCCTGGGACTAATTGCAGGAATCCTATTCCTAGTCCTTATTTTTCGTTATGGCAACCCATGTCACAGATCAAACTCTCGCGACAATGGAAGATACGATCCTAGCCATTGGATACCGGGACCGGATATCAAAAATCCTGGGACTATCCCGGCTTAGAGACCTAAACATGACTTGGTTTCTATCATTTCGACCAATGTGGCAAAGGTGTGTTTTACCTGTACTAAGGTGTCTGCTATGCGGAGAAGAATGCGTGTTAGACACCTGTCTGACGCTACAATCGGATGCGCCGGTGGATGCAGATACACTGTTGGTTCCTACCAAGGTTCACGCACTGTGCTGCCCTCAAAGGCTGCCAATTCTGATGACGGCATTCCTGGAATCTTCACCACTGCGATTGAAGAGTAGTGAAGTTCAAGATGAAAGCAGCATCGAACAGGTACGGCCTTCTGTCAGCAATGCAAATCAGAATGTCAATGGAGACAATCATGCGCATGAATGCATGGTTACCCCTATTTCCGACTTAGAGGAACTTTCCCATGAAGCTGTTGACAGTTTTTTCGAAAGCCTGAATGATATGATGTTCTCTCCGGAACAGAAATAGAGACTTTTGAGTAAACTCGCACACGGCGTTCCCTGAATTCGGCCTTCAACTTTAAAAATAAAAGTCACATGAACAATTACAATCCAGTTCACGGACAGCAACTTTTTTCAGCAAACCCCTAAAATATTTTTCTATATATTTTTTCCCGGGACACTGATTTTCTGCTTAAAGTAAGAGACTATTCCTAGAGAACTAAGATTTCTATTTTAGATAATTTATAGACTTTATAGACTTTAGCTGCCCGCTGGTATGTTCGCAATAGATTTTATGTGATGAAATGGTTTCGACTTTTTTTCTGTATAGCCATATTAAGAGCCATTTCATGTGTATTTCTCATATACCAACAATCGATAATGCATAACAATGCGTGTTCACTTTTGCATTTAATTCATAGCTTAAGTGCATACAATATATATGACTGCAATTTTTCAGTATATTTGAAAATTTCGAAATGCATTTATGTATTTTGGGGTGGTAAGGTATACACTATACTCTATAGTATGTTGTACTATGTTATACTATGCATAGATTAGTAGATATGACCATAGTTAGCGTGGAGTGGGTGTCGTGTATTTCTATAGGTTCTGATTCGATCCCCCTATTCCTGACCCTATTCTGGTTAAACTTACTAGCTAGTTAACTAACAGTCAGCCCATGAGGCAAGAAAACCCCCATGATGCAGATACCGTTATCTGACGCAGTCACACTACGGCACAGGAACGTGTTATCTGATTAGGTCATAACGCTTGAGATCTAATTAGACAAACGATATTCCTCCAGCCCCTGATAAGGCATACGACGTTCTCATAACAAATCAAACCTATGACAACCTGGATAATCCGTGCGGCCATTGTTTTGATTTCACAGAGAACTTTAGTAAAGAATGTGCTAACGAGCAAGTCGTATGACATCTTTATTGACGTACCTATGTCCATCCTTACGTCAATCCCGGCACCTTTAAGGTATAAATATTGCCGACCTTGCCCTATGCAAAGACACGCGTGGTGACAAGACGGAGCAGCCATACTTGCCGAAGCCGAGAGCCGAAGCAGACCCCGCAGGCAGCAGCCCCGCCTTCCTGACGCGCTGAGAGACGCGCTGCTATCTCAAGCCGAGAGACCCAGCACCGGCGCTTCTGGGCAGCCCTCGCAGGCAGCCTGGAATATCGAGAGCAGAGAAAGAGATACCATTCCTCATTCATCCTAAATTCCAGGTACAGAACTGAATAACCCCTCCTAGAGAATTCTTTAGTTATTCACTTGGCAAAAACAAACTTAAACTAAACTGTAACTTTCTATTCCCGCCCACGCATTAGACTTAGGTCAGGTACACGGGGTAGGCGTATTTAGAAACACCAGTTGAGTACGTTTAGTCAAATGTATATGTGTATGTAAATATATTTTAATCATTTTAAACATCATATGGCTCAGAAACCATATCAATGTTTTTACAGTATTATTTTATACTATTGCTTCTAATGTATGCACTTTACTTAACTATAAGTATTGCAATAATATCGATCCATTTCTCTTGTACGAGAAAAGAGACTGATCAATAAATAACATCTTTTATTGAACACGCCCGTCTCTTCCTTTTCTCTACATTCTGATGAGACTAAGAATGCACGTACTGACTGAGTAAAATAATTGCCTTGTGCTCACACGACTCTCGAGATTGACTCTTGATTAGGGGAGAGCAAAGTTGTCATGTTCTATGGTTGTCAGAAACTAAATCCCTTCTTGTCTAATCAGGGGAGTTCATCCTTCCTTGAACATTCGAGAAAGTTTCTAGCGAACTCTGAGCTTAGCTGGCAAACCCAAAAATTAAGTCTAGTATCGACAGTAGTAGACCTAGTTAACGTCTGGCCTAGGCCTTTACTGCTGTAGGTACTATTCCAATGCGCAGAGCCTATTGGGAAAATAGGAGCTACACTACACTACTAGTGGGAATTCTGCACTGAGTGTGCCACCCACTGAAGTATCCCTTTAAACATGTCTCAGGCCTGCCATTGCAGCCTGTGTGTGCAGTTTTGACTTCTAGGTCGACCTGCAAAATAAACCTTTTGTCAGGCCCAAGTCTTCCTCTTTAATGCATACATGTAGAGAGTGCACCTTTTAGTTTTCCCTGGCCTGATAGTGGAACTCTTAAATTCATTTTTTACTATTACAAGCTCTACCTTTCCCACAGGATACCATTGGGCTTACACTTAATAAGGATAACTTGGTGTCTTTAGACTTGTAATAAGAAATCCTCTTTCATGGTAAAGTCAGATTTTGGATAACAATTTTGACGATTGCACTTTTAGAAAGTTGTCATTTTCCTTCCATAGCCATTTAGTCCCTGCACCCTGTCTCTGTGTCAAATGACTAGGTGTTGTTGACAGATGGCCTTTGTGTATTCCTCCCAAACAGCCACACAGAATTGGGAGCTTAGGCTTGCCTGGATGGGCCATCACTGGCAGGATGGAGGAGCGGAGCTGGACACAGCCCAATTTACACCTGAATATGTTGTGTCAGGCCTTCACGCAAAGTACTGCATGCTCCCTGTAGTTAGTTTGAAGCCAGGGAAGGGGAAACAGGAAACCTGAACACTTCAAAGGGAATCTCTAAAAGCCTCTCACACCTCAAAGAAGGCACCAGGTATAAATACTGGACCTCAGACACCAATACATGAGTACACATCTGGACCTGTTGATACTGCAGAAGAGGGACAAATATGCTGCTTTGCTTCCAGAAGTACTGCCACTCTGCTGCCCTGCTACTCTGTTGCTTTGCTGCCTGCTGTCCTGTTTCTGAGAAGTAAGTTTGGACCGGCATACTTCATTCAAGGCTGAAGTGAATCCAAAGTTTAGACGGCTGACCTCCTGATATGAGCTACAGGGACATAACAAGCTCCAGATGCTCCCTGCAACTGCCCAGCTGACCTGCTGCTTGGACCTGCAACTCGACCTACCTCAGCCCTGCTGGCCTCTGCAGGGCTGAATTCCTGAGCACCAAGTGGGGCCCATCATGTTCTGGACCCTTGTTGTGGCCCACGTTGAGCTCTCTGGGGGTTTTTCATCTCTGTGCAAATGTGGACAGCCCACATTCATGCTAAGATCTCACTGCCAGTGCCACCTGCCAATGCGAAGTTCTAGTGACCCCAACTCTTTGCTCTACAGTGGCCGCCAGCAACACCTAGCTGAACTGCACTTCATGCGACAGCTCATGGTGACCGCCAATGGAAAGTTCCAACAACAATCGCCTATATGTGGTACAGTAACAACCATCTGCAACACACGGCCTGCCCCTCATGCTACATGGGCACCCATCCGTTGTGCTCTCCTGCTCCCTGTAGCCCCTTCAACCACGAACAGAACCGTTGTGCTGGACTCTTTCAGCCCAACTAACCTGGCCCCTATATCTGGCTCATGCTCCATCATGGTCTGTCTGTATTTGTGACTTTCACCCAGTCTCGCACAACTAGATCACCATGAGTGACACGTTTGTCCTTTTTGACACTGTTTTGCTTAAATCTTTTAATATATAGCGCAATAGGATGCCCTGCTTCGGAATTATGGTTCCTAGGGCAGGGCAAAACTATAGTTAAAGATAAGTTCCCTGGCAACCTTATTATTCGCTCAAAAGTTCCCAATCTCTCATACATCCACTCCAATACATTTGCGTCCCAAAATAAAATTATTTTATATGCTTTATTTATTTATTTATTTTTGTTTTGTTATCATTTTATTTCTGCATATATTACTTATTGAAAATTAATTTAACACATATATTTCTCAAAGCTTTAATTTAAACAATTAGTATAAAAAACTTAAAAAGTCACACCATATTTTATCTTTTCGATACTCTATACAGGTCAAACCATGCAAGAAGTGTCACTTCTTTTAGTTTCATGGAACCCTTGTTGCAGGGATTCTGCTTGGGAACAGAAATATGCCTGAGATCACAGACCCCGGTCCCTCAGAATGGCAGGACTAAATCACCATATTTCATACATCAGTATCTATGAGCCCCAATCCAGACTTGCTCATAGTGTCTTACCTGTCCCCCTAATCTTTCCATAGTAACAGGTAAATAGGCACCCCAGAACACAACACTCTAGTCCCCTCATGGAGCCACGGTAATAGGTCATTACCTTTTGTTCGCTCACTCATGCATGTCTACAATAAACAGAAATGAGACACAAGAACAGTTTACAATATTTATTGAAACTTTCTTGCTCTATTATGAAGCAACTGTGCTGCAACTAAAAAACATGCAAAACTTAGTAGTGTAATTAGCATCACTAATAAACTGTACACAGTGAAAGCCTTATCATGGTTATCGGTGTATCTGCCAAAGTCTAACCTCACCATAATATAGCAATGATCTACGGGATGGTACCGGGCCTCATACCCTGCATTTGCTGTTAGTTGATCTGCTTCTCAGATTTCACAGAGTGGACGTTCTCGTCCCAGGACTTTTCCTATGCTAGAAATTCTCCTCTCTATTTTCAAAACGGCAAGTCTCTGCATATATGACAAGAAATGCCAAGCTTGAAAAAAGCAACTCTATCTATTAAGCCTGGATGTTAGTGTCCGACCACAGAGAAACAGGGCAAAATCTTGTTTGACCATGTACAAAATGTTCAGACTGAATCCCAGCAGAAGACCTGACTAACAAAACATGTGCAGCCTATTTCTAAAAATATAGTATGGCACAAAAACAAATGTGTTACTCCGTAACGTGTGCAAACCAAAAGCAACCTACAAAGTGTGCAGCGTGTGCAGTTAGGGTGACAAGGGAGGAACTACAGTAGCTCTATAGGGGACTCACAACAACCTCATACCATCTTCATTCATTCACCTCACCAGTGTTTATCCTACCATTCACAGCCATACATTATATTCTCACTTCTTCAAGAAACATTAAGACCATAACACGTTTCAAAAACAGGTCTTGAATAATCTCATTAAATGCTGCAGTTTCAACAAATTGATCAATAACACATTTAAAACAGATGTCATATAATCATATCAAATTATACAATTTCTCTACATTCCTTATTTCACATATTCTTCTTTGTTGTAGCTTTAATGGAAAAATGTGGCCCAGGTATCAAATCTTCATACATAACAAATTTCAAGGCAAGTATTGGGTAGACACATCAAATTCTACTGTTCATCTACATCCCTTATTTCGCATATTCTTCTTTGTTATAGCTTCAATAGCAAATTTTGGCTTTAATAGCAAATCAAAATATCTACTCATGTATTGGTGATTGAGCACTGCCTTCTTCAGGATTGCCACAATATAAGACCCATTCCCACTTCTCAAACCAATAACATATTCAGCTGGCTATCAGCACTGTTATAGGATATAAGATACAAGTAGTTGTATTCACAACAGTTGAAGGCATGTGAATCCAAGATTGAAACACAGGGTGGCACGAATGCACTTAAGTGGTGAATGGCAATAATTGGAGTTACAATACATGTGCAGCTCATTAGGGTTTTTGTGATTCTTTTAAAGGTCTGAGACATGTAAAGGGTTTTATATTAACCTATATGGATATTTGTCTGGCCTGACAGTACTTCTGTCACCTGGTCTTTTAACCTACACGAATGTTATTCTACAGTTCTTTACGTCTATACAAATACATATCTATTACCTTGATATTTACATTCCTTTAAAGACAGACGTATTGAAATTGCCAATGCTTGTTCTAATTTTTTGTGCGAAAAGAGCCTAGTATTGACTTTTCTCACTGTAGTTTGATGCTATGTGATTCTGTCAAATTGGGTTACTGATTGACAGGGGAGTGGCCCTGGTCAAGCTTCAACCACAATACAGTTCCAGGTTAGTCCTGCTGACGTTTTACCTTCTCAAGTAATGTGCCAAAGTCCTGTTCACACTGGAGATGGTTGAAAGGAGAGTTTCACAGGTAGCATGAAGAACAGGCTTGGGTTCAAAATGAAGTTGCATGCCCAGTTCTTCTGCCCCAGGCAAGAGGGCAGCGAGCAGTGGTTCAGCAGGGCAGCAGTTCTTTTAGAGCAGCAGTCCAGCAGAATAGCAGTCCTTTTAGCAGCACATCAGTCATTCTACCTGGCAGGGTATCCACAGGTCCAGATATGGACTGAAGAGTTGGTGTCTGATGTCCAGTATTTACACCCAGCGGTGCCGTTGAAGTGGGGAGTAACCTTCTAGAGGTTTCCCTTTAAAGTCCCCAGACATCCTGCTTTCCCAGCAATGGCTCCAGGCTAACTACAGGAGGTACACAGCACTATGTGTGGAGGCAGAACTCAACCTATTCAGGTTTAAGTGGGGCTCTGTCCAGCAATTCCCTCACATTCTATCAGAGATGGTCCATTTAGGCACACCTAAGCTCCTTATTGTGTGTGGCTGTCTGGGAGGAATACACGAAGCTCAACTGTCAGCTACACTCAGTCATGTGACCAGAGACATGCTACAACCGCTAAGTGGCTAAGGTTTTAAAATGCCATTTTTCTAAAAGTTGCATTTTCAGAATTTTAATTTAAAATCCAATTTCACCATAAGTTAGAATTCTAAATTGTGATCCCATAGTCACCTAGCATGGACTAGTTACCTATTCCAAATTGGAGAATTACACTTATAAAATGTAATAAGGTAACTCCAATGTTAGTCTATAGAAGAGGTAGGCCTTGCAGTAGTAAAACATATGTATTTAAGAGTTTTTCACTACCAGGACATGTATAATTTAATAGTGCATGTCCTACTTTTTCAATACATTGCACCGTGCCCTCTAGGCTGCCCAGGGCCTACCCTAGGGGTGGAATTCTGTAATAGCAGGCCTGAGAAAGAGGGTGGTACAATCAGTGCTGCAGTTCCATTATTAGTATATAATTTACAGGCTCTGTACACATGTAGTGCCACTTTACTAAGGACTTATAAGTAAATTAAATATGCCAATAGGGTATGAGCCAATGTTTCCATGTTTAAGGAGAGAGCACAAGCACTTTAGCACTGGTTAGCAGTGGTAAAGTGCACAGAGTCATAAGGCCAATGTTAACTAATTCATCCAAAACTAGGAGGGGGCATGCAAATTGTTTGGGAATGACTGTGCAGAAATAACCAAGTTCAACAGTGAGGTGGCCTTGTAATGAGGTACTTTCCTTAAAGCACAACGTTCTTCCCTTTTCTTCACACCCTGCACATCATGGCATGTTGTCTGATGTCGTGGCGCCTAAGGTCAGAGCTGCAGCTTCACTCATCTTATATATTCTCTCTTTGAAACTGCATTTCTGTTTGGCTTTCTATTGTTATCAGTAGCTGCAGCATCACCTTGTGGCATGTTTAAATGTGATATTTCTACAACGTTTCAAAATGGGTTTTTAAACTTCTAATATTAATAACTCTGCTTAATATGCCAAATACATTCCTTCCTCATCCATTTCCTTGTCCCCAATTTCTGAATGGGAGGGAGCTCTTGAGAAATTATCTGTGCTTTGCTGGCTGCCAAACCAATGGGGCAGCTTGGATCACTGTGAGGCAGACATAAAAAGGGATGCCACGTAGGCCCCTGCAGCACTTTTGTGTAGGGGAGCCCCAACCCTTTAGGGAGCACTCAAACCCTTCAGAGGCAGGGCTGGACTGGGTGCATAAACCAGCTCTGGCAATTGAGTTTGACTGGCCGCAGGAGGGGTATGGTGTGCGTGGAAAGCACTGCTGCTGCTTTTGTTACTGGCCCCCGTTAACAAAAATGTCCCCCAGGGATTCAAAACCAGCTCCCACTCTGGCAACCCACCGGGGAACCACCCCATGCCTGCTACGGCCAGTCTGGCCCTGTTCAGAGGCCCCTATTCAGCCGAGGGCAACGGATATCTGTAAGATATGGCAGATTCAGGGCCTCCTCACCCCCCTCCGCAGGGGGGGGGCACTGTTGTGCATCATATCACTGCTTCAGAATTGATAAATCAATTGATAAATAAGTGGCAAATCAGCTCTAACAAACTCTGAAAAGACAGACAGAGGCTGTTAAATACAGCATGACTCAAATCGAAGAGAAATATTCTGAAAGAAAGGACAGGGGTCCAAGCAACAGTGTCCAAAATAAACACAGACCACTGAACTGCTCACCCTCTTGGAGGAGTACACAAAAGCTGAACAGGATGAGTAGAAGGGCCTGTCCCCCTTCATACTTAAAGGGGGTAGGTCTTATTTTCTTTTTTTTAAATGTATTATTGAAGAGGAGCTTTGTAGGGGTAACTTCTGTGAGTTTTACCCTCACAGCTGCATGAAGTAAGTAATGGGACGAGGAATATGGAATAGAGGTAATGAAGATTACTGTTAAGTAATCCAGACATTAATATAAATGTTCAAAAGAAGTAGGACTGTTTTATAGAAATGTAAACAACTACGTCAATTCCTCAGTGGCAAATTCTTTAAAAAAAGGTTATGTTGTGTCAAAGTGAAAGGCTCTGCCAATAAATATAGCAAGACACCAATTGTGGGTAGTTGCAGTGGCTGTTTACTTCACTGTCACAAATTGTGCTGTAGTGTAGTTCCTATATTCCCAATAGGCTCTGCGCTTTGGAATAATATATCCTATGGATTTGACGTAGGACTGAGGTCAACTAGGTCTCTATCGAATATACTAAACTTAATTGTGAGTGCCAGCTAGCTCAGAGTTCACTAGAAACTTTCTCAAATTCACAAGAAGGGATTCGTTTCTGACAACCGCATAAACATGACAACTTTGTTTTCCAAGAATAAGAATATTTCTCTCAGAGTCGCGGAAACAATAGATAAGTATTTCACACAGTCAATCGTGCATGCTTCGTTTCTACAGAGTTGCAGAGAAATAGAGAGACGGGCGTTTTCAATAAAAAGGTTTATTGAACAGTCTTCTTTCTCATGCAAGGGAAGTGACCTGCTACAATCGTTATGCAAACCGTAAAGTATAATGCGTATAGCGAGAATAGTATTAGAAAATAATACTGTAAGAGCATTGTATGATTTTTAAGCCATATAAAAATACATACATAAATACACAGGCTAAAATACTCAACTGGTGCTTCTAAAATACGCCTACCCCAATGTACCTAACCTAAGTCTAGTACAAGGGAAGAAGTAAGTATTGTGTAGCATATGTTTTAGTTTTCTTTGCCAATAATCTACCAAAGGTTTCTCTAGTTTCTAATCAGCTCCATACCTTGGTAAGAATGAAGGAGGTCTGGTATCTCAGTCTTGGGACTCGATTTCTCAACACCCCGCAAGGGGAGCCGGAAATACTGGAGCTGGATTCTCAGCAGGAGAAGGGCAGTTTCCTGATCAGTGCGTCAGCTGGAGAGTCGGCTTCCTTCGGCACTTGCTGTAGTGAGCTCTGTCGGGCAAGTAGGCTGTCAACTGCTCTGAACCACCATAGTTTGCCATAGCAAGTGAAGGTATATTTATACCTTGAAGGTGTTTAGGAATGCCATATTTTGACGTAAAGTCAGGCATATGAACGTCATAATGAACCCCTGGGGAATAGTTGTTCATTGTAAAGTAACTGAGTTCTTGGAGAAATCAATATTCAAGCAAGGGGAAGTTCCCTAACTGCTTAAGCCGGTTTTCCAAGAAATCGTTGTGACGTTTCGTACAGATGGAAGGAGCCATGCCTGTATTTGGGTAGCACGGGCTATGCCTAAAAAAGGGTTTGATTTCTATGCCTATATAAAGGCAATGTGAATTATACCTATATAATGCCATGAATCGGGAAAATTCACTCGGAGCCTAAAGCGCCACACAACAGTGCCTTTAATTAATAGCATTACTATTAAACCAGATGTTGTTCACGTACTTCTCACAGTTCCAAAAATGCCTATTTACCATTTTGTCGTCCAACTCCCTCTGGTAGGTTACAACTAAAAATTCGGCAGGAATGTAATTTGTATAAAGATATGGGACTGCAAGCTTTTCTACTCGTGCGGTGTTTGCCAGGTTGACAAAGTATAATAATAAACGGACCATCGCAGAAGGCGGAGGCGGAGCTGAGAGACCCTGGTGACCTCAGGAAAGGTATGGTCATCCTCTCCCCCTGCGCAGCCCCTCTAGCGCACAACTCGCCCAGAATAATGAAAAGGGAAAACGAGGGATATTGGCAGTGAAGGAGATCGAAAAAACGGCGCGCCTGACCTTAAAATGGCGGCCGCATAAGACGAATGTGCTGATCAACAACTCAGGGGCATTGACAGGGAAAGGGACTGGCGACTTCACTTGGAAAGGAAGTAAGACTTCCCAGATGCCCTAATGGACAAGGAACAGCGACAAGGGACAACTATCTTGGACTAAAAAGAGAGAAGGGACCAACCAATTTGGAATGTAAAGAGAGTAGGAACAAAGAAAGTGATAAGGGACTAAAGAACTGCAAGAAGGAAAGAGAGAAAGTACTTTCCCCTCAGGAAATAATATGTTGATTCGGCCAACATCCGGCACTGACTAAATTATCACCAGACAACACTTCTCACAAAGAAAGATAGTCAATCAAGTCATTTAATTAGACAATCCATTAATTTAATAATTGAGGAGGGCACCCTAATCACAAAGGATCGATCTGAAGAAGTTAACTTAACTACAAAGGTTCACTCAGAGACTTTTTAGACAAATCTATCTCACCACATAGGTAATGGATTAATTAATTACTGTGGAGGATACCATAATTACATAGGATAGAGTGAATAAGGTAACATAATTATAAAGGTTTATTAGAGGATACCCATTACAGTGAAAATATACCTACCACCATGAAACTAGAGCTCGGAAGTCACTCAAACCTCTTTATCTGACATGATCACAAAGGCATAATAAGAGCTAACCAAACTACAAAGAAACTATATCTACCACCAGGAAGACCAGCAGGAAAATACATAGTACAAAACACCAGCAGTAACTTCACAGTACAAAATAGTCAATAGGCTTCTGAAGACCCACAACGTGTAGGTGAAACAGAAATGGAGGGAAGATACCGAGGGCCGACCGGGTCTCACGCAAAGAATATAGAATATCCTTCCAATCTATCCAAAAATGCGGCCAAAAAATTCAAACATTGCACATTGAGAAAAAATGCGGACACTCTGTTTGCTGACCCTTATTTTGACAGAGTTAAAGGTATCATGATGAATGACCTGATATTCTACACAGACAAAACAGCTAAATGGCGCAATGCCTTTACAAAAATGCTGTTCACAAAAACCGTAAAAATCATACCACATGGCACAAAAATAACGACCTCAATAACTAAAAGATGTAATACAGAAGTATGCATTACTATGTATAAAACAGGAATAGTGCTGATACAAGCAACCTACAAAGAACTCGAGAAATTCGAGATAACTTTCCAAACCCTAAAGGAATCCATAGTAGGACCAAATCACCACCAAATCATGACCCCACCAGACATCACACCTGACAACGACGACCCTGTGACTAGAGATGCCAATACAACGGACTGCCAGAATAATATAACCTCTAACTCCGGAGATTTACCTGAAACTGCGATGGCAATACAGGAGATTGAGATTGAAAGGATAGCGGTATACAATACCCTGGGAAACAAAGAGATGAACCAGACCTCACTGGAAGAGCCGTTGCCACCACCATTCGATGCCACTTCACTTGAAGAGGGTAGCTCAGTTCAGAGTGAGCCCCCCTTTGAAGAGATCTACGAAAGGAACAAGGTAGAGGTTACCTACCTTCCCCAACCTCCCTCGAATACGAATCTAGAGCCCCATCGATCCTTACCCACAAAAACACCCCTTACACCTAACAACACAGGAAAAAATGGCGACACCACTAATAGAGCCAGGAATCACAACTTAACTAAGGATACAACGGCAAAATATGTGGCAACGAGAACAGACCAGTCACGGAGGAGAGCAAAATGCCGACCGCTAACAGCCAGATCTATCTCACATAAGAAACCATCCCGAACACAGAAAGAAGTCAAGGAGCTCAAGAAACTAATAGGCAACCTGGCACAAGACTCGATGAAAGTCTCAAAGACAATCGGGAAAATCTGGGAGATGACGATAAATACGCACACTAAGGTCTCACACATCCAGAATCTTGTACTCCGACACAACAGACCAAACAGGACCAATCCCTTACCAAACGAAGAAGCCCTGGCCCTACTCCGATCTTATGAACAATCGGCTCTACGAAAGGAGGAGAATATCGAAATTGTACCTATTGACTCTAATAGATCGTCCAGAAAGAATGATAGGAAAGTAATCCACCACAACTTACAACATATCCAGGTAACTGCAACCGAAACAGAAAATGAAAAGAGCGCTAACTCACAGAAAACCCTGAACTGCCTACTACTTAACTGTCGTTCAGCAACTAAACATGCATCAGACATAGCCGCCCTAATCATTAACAAAGAAATCGACCTAGCCATCCTCACGGAAACTTGGCTCAGTGAATCATCCTCTCCTTCCATGGATCTCCTAGTACCACCACAATATAACATTGTCAGATTAGACAGACCGAGGAAAGTGGGAGGAGGTATAGCGTGTATTCACCGCTCAGAGATCGAGGTCAACAAATTCCAATCTGACCCTATAGAATCCTGTAAATACCTTGGTCTTAATGTAAGATTACCAAAAAATCAAAGCTACAACCTACACGCGTTCTACCACCCACCTGGAGATAACGCAAAGTTCACAGAGCATCTTATAGAGATCATAACTGCCAACTCCAACCCGGATGCCAACAACATATTCTTAGGGGACTTTAACCTCCACTGGGACGACGACAATGACAAACTAGTTAACTCGATCAAAGACTTCCTCTACGAGCTAAACCTTACACAAGCATGCATCCAGCCCACTCACTCACAAGGAGCGACCCTAGACTGGATTATTTCAAGAAACAAAGAGACATCAATCCTCGCTATAGACCCGTGTGATTGGTCGGACCATCACGCCATAACATTCACAATACCTACAATGAAAAAGGGCAGGACCGTGCAACCCCGTAAGTCCAAAAAATTGATACGAGATACAAAAGAAGCTAATATTGAACTTCTGGTCGAAAGATGTGAGAAAGACCTGAAGCCTTGTAACAACAGGCAGAATGTCAATGAGCTGACGGATCACTACCTAACTTCGATCGGTAAGATAGTTAATGACACATTGCCTCAAAAGTTAAAAAGAGTCTCGGAAAAGCCAAAAAATCCTTGGTTTAATGAGGCACTGAACGAGGACAGGCGAAGACAGAGAATGGCTGAAAGGAAATGGAGACAACATCCATCCTCCCCCGAGCTGAAAGCCCTCAGGAAAATAAGGAAACAATATAACAAAAAGATCATCAACTCCAAAAAAGAATTTATAAGGGCTGAACTGGACAATGCCAAAAACAGACCACGAAAACTTTTTGAGATCCTAAAACAACAGTCAAATAAACTAACTAAAACGACACAAGAGAACCCGAAAAATCCCATAAGCTGCGAGGAATTCTCCTCATTTTTCACGGAAAAAACTAAACTGCTAGAAGTTGAGCTTACAAGTGCCGCTGCTAATATCACGACCTTTCCCTCATCTGAAAATGAGACTAATGTGACATCGGAAGATCTCCTAACAAAAAATAAGGCAAATTGGGACACATTTGAACTATATGACCAGGGAAAGATCGCCAAAACACTAGCTGTACTTAGACCGAACAACCACTATCAAGACCCGTTACCGGCAAAATGTGTAAGAGAAATCAACCACACTCTAGTTCCGATCTGGACTGAGATAATAAATGCCTCACTTACACAAGGGACCCTCCCTGACTGCCTAAAAACAGGGCAGGTAGTTCCCATCATCAAAAAACCGACAGCGGATGCAACAGACCCGAATAACTATCGACCAGTGACCAACATCCCTTTACTCGCCAAACTTATTGAGAAATGCGTGCAGGGCCAACTGAGTCAACACATCGCTAAGTTCTCATTACTTGATGACTGCCAATCAGGTTTCAGAACAGGGCACAGTACTGAAACCGCGATCCTACATATTGTTGATGACGCCCTACAAGCCCTTGACCAAAATCATGCGTGTCTACTGATCCTTCTAGACTTGTCATCTGCATTTGACACAGTAAATCATGAGATCCTGATGACCAGGCTACAAGACAGGATGGGTTTATCGGGAAACGTACTGAAATGGTTTAACTCCTTCCTGCAGAACAGGACTCAGCTATTCCTGGTCAACCAAGCAATCTCCTCCCCATGCCCTAACGCAATGGGGGTACCACAAGGCTCAACATTATCCCCAGATCTTTTCAACTTATATGTAGAACCCCTCACGGAGATTCTTCGAAAATCACAGATCTCCTACCATATGTATGCAGAGGACACGCAAATATATATGAAGATCGCCTGCAGTGATGACATAGACCTACTGAATGCAACTTTAAAGAAAGCGCTGCAATGGCTAACAGCCAATCATCTGAAACTTAATGCCAACAAAACAGAATTCCTGTTAATCTCACCGACAAGGAGTCAACCAGAGGTAAAGGAATGGGCTAAATTGGTGACTGCGCTTAACTGCACTCCGACCCTAGTTAACTCAGCCAAATCACTAGGAATTACATTAGACGAGAACCTCGACATGAAAGAACACATCAACTCAATGGCTAAGAGCGCCCGTTTCCACTTGAACTATCTAAGAAAACTGAAACCCTTTATCTCAGAAGCAGATCTAAAACTTGCCATCCAATCGCTAGTTATTTCAAGGATCGAATATGGCTGCACCACGTTAGCTGGCCTACCGAAAACATCGACTGCACCATTAAAAGCCTGTCTCAACGCAGCGGCAAGACTCATCACGGGAACTAGGAAATTCGACCACATATCTCCTCACCTGAAGGCACTAAACTGGTTACCTTATGAAGCTAGAATTAAAATGAAGATAGCCTGTATTACCCACAAAGCGGTCCACTTCAACACGCCTAGATATCTAGCCAAGAAAATTAAGCTATCGGGAGGTAACAGACCAACCAGAAGCGCTAAAGAGTTGCTATTGAAGCCGGCCTTCTTCCGAAAGAAAAAGACATATGACCGAGCATTCTCCGGAGCCGCCCCCAGAGTCTGGAACTCACTCCCGCCTAACATCAGGAAGATTAAAAACACTGCAACATTTAAACGGGAACTGAAGAACCACATGATGAGTAAATACCCTACATAAAGATCCCTACAGACTACTGATATGAACATTTATGCCAAAAGAGGATCAGACTCATCTTGAATAATCTGAAGATCGACAAGACAAAGGACTGATTACCGCTCAAACACCGGCTGTACACCTTACTGCTACCTCATATTTATATGATCTCCACACTGTATCTCCCACCTGAAAGATACTACCTATACCTTACTTTGTTTATCTTTATGATCCTCGCTACTAGCTAAACTATCTCTACTCTCATTGCTAACTACACAGATAATTGTACTTATAATACTATGTAACCCTACCTCACCGAGCCGAATATATGACTATGACTCAAGCTTTACGTTATGCACCTCTTAATGCTAATGGCACAGGCGTTAAGAATTTATTTATCTAAATCGCCCTAGATAGCATATCACCTTCTACCTCATATCTGTTTTATTGTTATAATTGCTACTATAATGTCAATCTGTAATCGTCTATGTTAAGCGCTCTGATACCCACGGGTCTTGTTCGCGCTATATAAAACACTATAAATAAATAAATAAATAAATAAAGTAATTCTGGCAGACTTGCCACGTTAAAAAAATGGGTGAATTTAGATGTGCATTACTTGATTGCAGACTCACCATAAGGGCAGCCAAAAATAATGGTTCAGGTTGAGCCTGTGTTGCCTCTCGGTTCGACCATTTTCTGTCCATTTGTATTTTAAAGTTCACTACTGTCTAACTTAATTTCCGTCTCCAAATGAGAGATTTTGGTATTGCTGAAACAGTAAACATTTTCATTTGATTTACTGTTCTGTTTAAAAAGAAAATTGATAGAAAAAGTCAGACACATTTTCAAATGTATATAAGTGCAGGCCGCTACTTGAGAGGTATATGGGTCACTGATGGGTGGAATCATGAATTTTCAGTGTGTGGTTGACTATTTACAGTTTATGATGGCTTCCCACTTACACTGCTTTAGTTACACATTTTCTGTATTGTGATAGTATTTGGTTCAACTGGGAGAAACCTATATGTGATATGTGCAGCCCTGGCGCAATGCTTGAAGAATCATACAATTGGTATGTCTTGTCATTTTTATAACATTATCACTGTTATCTGCAGCTTCAGCCTTGCGACTGCATTAACTTCTCTGCATCTATCCATTCACTCTCTCAGGTCACCCAGGATTCCTTGAATTAATCATTCAAGCATTCACACATACTCCTAGTTAGCCATGTACTTGGCCATTCCTTCATTCATTCATTCATCCATCTATCCACTCCCTTATCTCTGCAAGCATGGACTCATGTTCACACTCAGCCAATCACACAGCCACACACACTCCAATCCTATAAAGCACTTTAACATTTAAAATCAACAGATTGTTTGGCTTTGCCAATTCTTTACTTAAAAAGCGAGTTTCCACTGATGAACGGTAACTTTCTGCCCATTGTGCACTGTGCTTTATTAGCTTCTTTTCTGCTCTGTGTAAACGTGCACAATAGAACATATTCAAGTACTACGACTTAGCTCATTGTCCTCCTTTCTACTGATATCTTTAGAACGCTTGTGTAAATTCACCAACTCAAGGTAAGTGTGTAATGCACATGTGCAGACATATGTAAACTGCTTAGTATGGGCTCCTGATAAATATGGAATATTCAAAGCATTATGGTTCACGTAGAGAAAAGACACACTTTTTTTACTCATGGTGCTTTAGTAAAGGGTGTTTTTTCATATGTTGCTTATACATTTTCATTGCTTATAAACAAACGTTTGTCATTGAAGGTGTATGTTGGTGAGGAACAGTTGCAGCGCTGGCATCTCTCCAGTCTATACCATAATTTAAAACATGTACCCACTCTCAGCCCACCATCCTGATTATGTGGAAACCGGCCTTCCCCATTTACCCAGTCCGTCCTCATTTATAAAGTGCATCATACAACTGTAACATCTCCAAAATCACAATATTTAAAATACACAATGACTTAATTTATTATAAAATGTGAACACACACACACCGAAGCATGTGCCCATTTGCCCATCCTTTAAAAAATGCAGCATCCCGCACCTAGCACATCACAATGACTAGCCAGCGGAAAGTTCACACATCTTTAGCTTGTGTCCCATATGTGAATGGAGACATGCAAGGCCACCAAGGCCAGACCTAAACCACAATTACAGACTCTACACTAATTTCATGGGGTGTTGCTGAAATATTTGCTTGCTAACTGATGCATAAGTGTGAACTTCTGACAGCCAGAACAGCTCTGCTTCTACACAAATGTTAATGTTCTTATTTTACCTTGCTGTTGTGATGTACTGATGTTATTAATTGGCATCTTGTGTTTGCCAGATTGCCAGGGATCAGCCATCTATTAAGCAATGGACCTGAGATATTGACCGTTTTAACATTGTGTTGTTGACATGCTGTCCTTTGCCTTTAACTTTTGCCTTAGCTGCACCTCAATTGGATAGCTTCCCCCTACACTTTCTTGCCCAGTGTTCTATTTTTCTTTTTTTTTCCCGTTGAACAGCTGAAGCAGAAACCCCTTATCCTACACTTCATTTAACCTCTCCATATAAGGCTGTGGTTCCCAAAGTGTGCGCCGCAGCGCCCTGGTGCGCCGTGATTAGAAGCCAGGGGCGCCGCAGCGCAATTCCTCCCCCTCCTTTGTGCTGCCAGGTCACTCTGCATCTTAATTAGTGATTGATGGAGTAAGCCAATTCTCACCGGGACCCTGTGGAGCAGCCTGTTCTTTTCTGTACCCCGGTGGAGCAGCCTGTCCTTTTCTGTGAGCCCGATTGCGCTGCCTGTCCTGTTTCTCTGCCCCAGTGCAGTTCTTTCTGTGAGTCCAGTAAAGCTGCCTGTCCTGTTTCTCTGCCCCCAGTGCAGTTCTTTCTGTGAGTCCAGTAAAGCTGCCTGTCCTGTTTCTGTGCCCAGTGGAGCTGCCTGTCCTGTTTCTGTGAGCCCGGTTAAGCTGACTGTCCGGATTCTCTGTGAATGAGTCCAGTGCATGTCTTCCTGTATTGTCACTCTGTGAGTCTCTGAGGCTACTGTTGCCCTATTTTTCTGCAAGGAGAGCCTTATATTATAAGGTGTTCAGCAAGCGCACCCTGGTAAAGGGAGGAACAGATAAGAAATATAATGAAATGAAATTAAGGATTTATATAGTGCTACATATAAACCGAAGGTGTCGAGGCGCTGAGAAGAAGCGTACTGGCACAGATACTGTGGAAGAGGTGAACTAAAATTGCCAGGATTTTAGGGCCTTCCTTAGGGCAACTTCCTGTGGCCTCTTTCCTGTTTGGGCCGGTATACCCATTTATATAATCACCCCTGAGTTACCCATCATCATGGTAAACATCACTACTAGTCCTTGTTCAGGACTGCCATTTATAGCATCCTGTCTCGATCCTTGTAGGTAGCCCCTCAACACTTCTAGCTGGTCCCTTAGACTCTCTACTGAGATGTCTGAGTTTGTCCTTGCATTATACTAACTTCTATGCTTCTGTGGGGCCCCATAGGCCCTCTGCTCAAGTGTTTTTAGTCATTCTTGCCCCTTTTATGAAATTGTATCTAGTGGAGAGCACATCACCATACATAAACATAGATCCACAATATAAAAATAGCCCATGTAACACATTCAGCTAGTCCTTACCTTTTTATTCTACCACACAAAGCATGCTGAAGGCACTTGGCGGCTATTTATATTGGAAACTATCTAGAAATCTGCCACCAAAATGCTTCATTAGTTCAATTTAAATCATAAGATAAAGGTTTGCATACCTATTGCATGGCATTAAAAGAAGATGCCATAATAATGCCACAAAAACAACAGTGTACCCCAAATTTCCTTTTTTTGTGCCACTAAATTTCCTAATCTATGCCACAGTTTACAGGTGGTCTCTCTTGGGCCTCACTTATCAGGTGAATAGCACAGCGCATAAACTCTGACTACAGTGGAAGCCGTTAGTGTTACATTCTCCTTCTTTATTACTGTTCCTTTAATTCATATAGAATGTTAGTGACCACTGTGACCACTGTGTGTGTACATAGGAATCTGGAGTCAGTTGCAGCTGAGCTCTTGTACTGGTGACATCTTAGGGTCCAATCTACAAATAAACCACCAACTTGCATCTGCTTCCTGTGATTATTACTTGCAAAAGTGGCGACGAGTGAGGAAACAAACCATCTGACCCTTTGATGTTCTCATTATTTTAATTTCTACAAGCAAAAAAAAAAAAATGGAAACCAAGGAAATCTTCTTTCAACTAAGCAGTCAATAACCAACCAAACCCGATCTTCAAAACGATCCTCAAGAAAAACAGTCTCTTCAAAATCTATTTCAAGAAAAACAGCCTCTTCAAAACGATTTCAAGAAAAACAGCCTCTCATGCAGTGAGTGTGTTCTATTTACTATTTTTGCTTTGTTATTCTTGTCTGAGAAGCGCTTATTAATGCCAAGAAACAGTGTCCCCAAGACGATTTTTTTCTTCTTCTAAGCGCTGCCTAATTGTGAAAAACCTCGTTTCTTCGTTATTCGAACAGCGCACATCAAGGCATGTAATTTCACTTGGCATTTTTTAAAAAGGCACAGCATCTGTTGGAATACTCGAGCGCATCTGCACGCAACAACTCCAGCTGATTCGGTACCAGCGTCACAAGCGTCAAGCGCCAGGCAGAAGAACCCCAGACAGCGTCAGGCACTACGTTGCGTAGCGGCCATTTTGTATTCCCGGTTGCATAGCAACCCGTTTACCGATCTCTCCGTGTACAAAAGCGTTAACCTAGCGTTTCTCCCTAATACAAAAACGCAAACAACCATCAACTCGCTGTAAACAAAGCACCCGCTAAGATTTCTCTATAAACGTTAACTTATATTTTAACAACCATTTTTACCTTAACTTTGACTATTGCTGCAATATTGGTGTGACACACTCACCTGCCCTGTCTCTTCGTTTCCTCTGCATTGTATTCTGGGAATTGATAACAAAGCATTCTGGGACATTTAAAAAAAATATAACTTTATTCATTTTTACAACTAACAGTATTTAGCAGGAAAACAGTTTTTTCTCACTATTTTTCTGGAAATCGACGCAGACAACGGTGACTACTTTTATTAATTTTAATTTTTGTCTCAAAATATTAATTGTTATATTATTTTGTGATGCTATTGTGTATATTATAGTAATCTGTCTTTATTCGACATGGAAACTAATAATATTTTAGCCCCACCCAAATTCTTACAAGATCCTGGTGTACCCCCTATGAATTGGGAGGATTGGCGTGAATCCTTCGAAACTTATTTAGAGGCAATAGGTGGGGAGGTATTCCTGGCATCACGAAAATTAGCTTTACTTAAGCACAGTCTTGGCGTAGAAGGTAGAAAAGTACTGAAAACATTACCAATTGTATCTGCTATTAACACAAAGGTATGTGCAGGTGGAGATGAAGATCTCAGTGAAGAGGAAATTGTGTTTGATTGTTCAAAACTTGAACCAGTTTTGTCTGATGAATACCTAGATGCACTTAATGCACTAGAAGAAAATTTTGGTAAGAAAACTAGTATAGTTGTGGAAAGACACAAATTTTTTTCAAGAGCACAGATGGTTGGGGAAACTGTAGAACAATATGTTACTGCTTTAAGAAGGCTAGCTGTTACTTGTAAATTTAAAGACTTACATGAGGAAATTATAAGGGATCAGTTCATCAATAGAACTAACAATGTTAAAATCCAGGAAAAATTACTTGACTTGAAAGATCCATCTCTCCATAAAACAATTTCTATTGCCAGGAGAGTGGAAAATAATTCACGTTATGTCAAAGAGTTAAATAATACACGTAGTACAGATCGAAAGTTATCTGACAGTAAGGATTCTAGTGAAGTATGTACTGTATCCGATAAGCCAAAAACTTTTGATACTAGGTTTAATGTTAGACACGATAGTAGAGTTAGACCTCGCAATTTTTCTGGTGTCAACAAGAGCACTGTATCATATAACAAAGTGCCTTCTAATAAGACGGTGATTCCTAACAATAAGCAATTCTGTTTTAGATGTGGCAATGCCAAACATACCAATGAAAATTCTTGGTGTCCAGCGTCAAATATCACATGTTTCAAGTGTAACAAATCTGGCCATTTTTCTAAAATGTGCAGGTCAGGGAATCCCAATGCTTGGAAAAGTTCTGTAAATTTCATTGATGAATCCTTTTACTCTAACAGTGATAGTGACATTGAAGTTATGACCATTTGGAATGATGATGAGGTTAATCATATCTCTGAAGAGATTCAACCACCTAAGTGTGAAGTCACTATCAACAACCATAAGCTATTTCTTTGGGCTGATTCTTGCTCGTTATATACCATCATTGATAAGACCATGTGGGAAATGTGTGGTAAACCCACCTTACTTCGTTCACAAAGATCTCCTGTGGGTTATCTATGCATTAGACTACCTGTGATTGGATGTTTTTCATCTGAAATTATTTTTAAAGATAGGAGTACTCTTGGAACTGTCTATGTGGTAGAGAAGGGAAGAGCCTTATTAGGCTGGAAAGAAGTATGGAATTTAGGATTGACCCTTGATCCAAACCATCCTGACCAAGTGTTACTTTCTCCTAATTGGCATAAAAACGATTCTGGAGAAGTTTTGGTAACTCAAGATGACAATGATATGTTACAATTGCATAAAAAGTTTCCTGATTTATTTAATCCCAAATTAGGATGTCTCAAAAAATTTGAACACAGAATTGTTCTTAAACCTGATTGCACTCCTATTGTTCATAAAGTACGTAATGTGCCGTTAGTGTTAAGATCTCAACTCAAAGTAGAGTTAGATCGTCTTTGCAACTTAAACATTATTGAACCAATCGAAGCATCTGATTGGCTTAGTCCAGTAGTTTTGGCACGCAAATCCAACGGAAAATTGCGCATGTGTGTAGATTTGAGAGATTTAAACAAAAACATTTGGGTAGATCGTTTTCCCTTACCCAAGATTAATGAAATGGTTGCTTCCGTTAAAGATGCAAAATTGTTCTCGTCTATTGATCTGTCAAATGCATATCATCAGATAAAGTTACATCCAGAATCACGTCATTTGACTTCCTTTATCACTCCTGAGGGTGCATTTCAGTTTTTGAGAATGCCTTTTGGGCTATCTTCTGCTTCAGCCGTTTTTCAAAGAGTCATGTGCAAAGTCCTTGAAGGCATACCCAACATGTTAGTGTTTCAAGATGATGTACTTGTATGGGGTGCTGATAAGTGTGACCATGATATGATTCTGCATGATGTATTGGGTAAACTCCAAAAGGCTGGTTTAACTGTAGCTGCTGAGAAGTGCAAATTTGCTACCAACGAAATAGAATATCTTGGGCACACTTTATCCGCAGATGGTGTTAAACCTAAAAAGAATTTATTGGATGCCATCAAGAACGCTCCGGCACCATCTGATAAAGACCAGCTCCGATCCTTTTTAGGTCTTGCCGAGTATTACTCGAAATTTGTACCAAATTTTGCTTCTAAGGTTTTCTGCTTAAGAGTGTTGATGAAAAAAGATGCAAAGTTTTTGTGGTCCACTGAGTGTCAAACTGTGTTTGATGATGTAAAAAAGGAAATCGCAAATGCTGTTGCTCTTAAACCTTATGATCCTAGCAAGAGGTCAATCATCGTGGTGGATGCGAGTGCATATGGGCTTGGAGCTGTCTTGATGCAAGGGAAAGACAAATTTGAGTGGGTAGTAGCTTTTGCCTCACGAACTTTAAAGGGTGCTGAATCATCTTACTCTGTCATTGAGAAAGAGGCTTTAGCATGTTTTTGGGGTGTTAATTACTTCAGGAACTATGTCTGGGGCACTAATTTTAAGTTGAGAACAGATCATAAACCCCTTGTTGACATTTTTTCCACTAAAGGTGCAGGAAAAGCCACGCCTAGAATTGCCAAATGGATCTATAAGTTACAAGAATATGACTTCTCAATGGAATATGTACCTGGAATCAAAAATGTAAATGCTGACTGCTTATCACGACTTCCTGTCGGAGGTGATGATGGTGTAGTTGATCTAGATGAAGACTGGTCAATTGCTTCGGTTGATGAAGCTTGCAGTGGTGCTATAAGTTTGGAGGTTTGGAGACAAGCTGTTCAGGATGATGTGATATTGAAGGAGGTAATTGCACGCTTAGCATCACCACACAATAATTTTTCTTGGAGTGATTCTGACTTATCCGAATATAAAACCGTTTGGCCTGAACTTTCTTATGACCTTGTGGTGGGTGTGGTTAGAAGAGCCGACAAGCTTGTCGTACCGTCTTCATTACGAAATAGGCTACTGGATCTCATGCACGAGGGGCACTCAGGCATGTCTGGGATGAAAAGAAGATGCAGGTGTGATTTCTGGTGGCCAGGTATGGATAAAGATATTGATAGATGTGTAAGGAACTGCGCTGCTTGCACGTGTAGCGATAAATCTCATGTTTCTCAGGAAACCACAATCTCTGCTGTTCCATTTCCGGATGGGCCATGGCAGAAACTTGCTATAGACATTTGTGGCCCGTTCAGTGTTGGTAGTATTACTGGTAAATTTGCCATTGTATTGATGGATTACTATAGCAAATGGCCTGAAGTTGCATTTGTTAAAGAGGTTAAAGCTTCCAGCATTGTTAACTTTTGCGAGGAAGTTTTTCATAGGGAAGGTTTTCCTGAGAGCATCACTACTGATAATGGTCCGCAGTTCGTTGCTTCAGAGTTCCAAAGTTACTTGCATTCATGTGGAATTAAACACATTACTACTGCGGTTTATTGCCCAAGGGAGAACGGCATGGTAGAAAGGTTCAACCGTGTTTTAAAGGATTGTGTACAATTAGCTGTTTCTGGGGGCAATGATTGCAAAGTTGCTGTCAAGAACTTGGTTTGGAGTTATAGGAATACTCCACATTCTGCTACCATGGTGTCTCCATTTCATCTTTTAAAGGGGCGTTCTGCTGGTAACAAGGTAACTCCTGCTTGGATGCTCAAGATCTCTGCTGGTCGCAATTATAAAGAAAATCTCAACAGTAGGATGAGTTTTTACCAAAAGAGGTATGTGGACAGGCATAACGATAAGATTACGAAACGTGCTAGTGGTTTCCAAATCGGTGACTTGGTAAGGTCTTCACGTTTTGGATTATCCAAGGATGGTTCTTCCAGATGGTCTCGTCCCAAGAAGGTGTTGAGGGTTTTGGGTAATTGCGTCCTGCTGGATGATGGACAAAAGTGGAATATTTGTAATGTTGTTAAGTGCAATGATTTAGAACGTCATCTTTGGTTAGAAAGGGAGTCTAGTCCCAGTTCTGCTCCATGTCCCATTCCCTCTCCGCATGTTCAACCCAAGTCATCAGATCTTCCAAGAGTGGATGTTTCCAGTTCCAGAAGATTATCTGGACGAATCATTGTGAAACCTGTCAAGCTTAATGATTATGTTATGTGACTCTGTTATACATAGAATGTGTCAATGCAATGTACATAGTTTTTTTTATTTTGTTTTTTTTATTTTAAGAAGAAGGATGTGTTACATTCTCCTTCTTTATTACTGTTCCTTTAATTCATATAGAATGTTAGTGACCACTGTGACCACTGTGTGTGTACATAGGAATCTGGAGTCAGTTGCAGCTGAGCTCTTGTACTGGTGACATCTTAGGGTCCAATCTACAAATAAACCACCAACTTGCATCTGCTTCCTGTGATTATTACTTGCAAAAGTTAGCAGTTATTTCTCTGCTGTTTATTCAGCCAAACAGAAAGCTCACATTTAAATGTATTGATTTAAATATTGTTTAAGTGTTAGATTAAAGACGCGGCCCATGCTTGGTGTCCTATCTTCTTTAAGTGTGAGAGTTCTCACATCCTTCACAAAAGCTTAATTTAGCATAACCTCTTAAACTACACCAAAGTGTCAACATTACCTAAATATCGCAGCAATATGGGTTCACTCTATGGTTAAAATGATTCACTATGACAATTACTCTAATTTTGATGATCTTCAGATCCTTTGTGGCCGGAGAAAACCAAATATAAATTAACATATTGTTAGTACGTACTTGATGTAGTGAAACTGGTGCTGCTGAGGTACGCGTTAGCAAGTTACCCAGATAGATTACATTTCTGTGCACATATCTTTATAGAGATTAATGATATATGTAAAAGCTCACTGATACATTCTTCTCTGCTGATTAATTCTGCTCTGACAGACACACAAAACGTGACCCCAACGTGGGTTCAAGTTATTTCTTTGTACACTGTCTAAAGCTAGGAAGATTGCTACTTGAGGTGGCTTAATTACGACTCCACTTCCTATGATAAATAGTGGAATACAATGATTCACAAAATTTCACGAGAGAAGTATTGCTTCAACAAAAGCTGAATCCATGTTTTAATTTTAAAAAGAAGCTATTTCCAAAGGAAAGTTTTATATTGAAGTGGACCGTCTCACCATGGTAACATTGGTACTGACACTTTTATTTTGATACCCCTCTCTATTCAAATTGATAATTTTATGTATTGCCTATTTGTTAACTCAATTACTATGTATAATTTGTGTCAGGTAAGAAATAAGAAACTATTGACTTTAAAACATTTTGCTCAACTTTATTTCGCCCTTTCGCTAAATGTTTTGCAGGTGTGTATACATCTTGGCAGTTGAATTCAACCTTGGGGGCAAACTGAATAAAGAGAACACAAGGTTACATTTATGCATGAAATTAAATGTTGTGTCACAGGAAAACAGAGCCATAGATGTATTGAAGCCAGATGGTCAAGGAGCTGTAGAGTCCAATAAGTGGCGTAGCTAGACTAGTTGTCGCCGTGGCAGTCCCTGCGGCAGCTGTATGTAACACGGGGGGAGGGTACTTGCGATACCTGAGCCGGTATGTGTAAGAGCAGGCGGTGCTGGCGATGCTGCAGGTAGGACTGGAGGAGGGAGTCCGCCGCCCCCAAAACTCGTTCAGCCCCCTCTCTTGCTAAACCACTGAGTGCAATGATGAAAAAAGTAAACCAAAGCCCCTCCCCTTCTAAAAAGTGCCTGCAGAGACTATATATTACAGCTAGCATAAATGAAGCACTGCTTGTAGGGTTTGGGAAACAGCTGCAAATCAAAATTTGACATGCCTAGATTACACAAATAAATTAGAAATATTTCTGAATTAGCAAAACACGTTTTTGTGTCCAATACACAAAACCTTATGATTTTCATGTTTTATTAATCCATATATACTGCCAGTCTCCAGGAAAGCTTTTGATTTTTGCATTATTATAACTCTGCAGGTTCCCAATCTGAATTGCTCAGAACGCTGCACACCTGGACATTACAAACTTCATTCACAGATCAGCTGTTGCTACAACTGCAGTCGTTGCGTAGAGGGACACTACACTGAAGACTTTGGTGAGTATGCATTTCATAAATATATAATTTACTACCTTTTAAAATGAATACATATTAGTTTTAATAATGATGTCCCTGAAGCAGATGCTGGTGCTCCTCTCCCATTCAGGGTTGGCTTTACCACTGGTGGCCCCGGGTGCGAGAATATTTTTTGGCTCCCCCCAAATGAACTCATTGTCCATGGATTCCCTTAATACCACCATCCAATAGTGCCACTCATCTCTCCATAGCCACTCTTTCACATGCATTTTGTTTGTTTTATAGTGCTACTCATACCAGTGTAGGGTGTAGGAGCACTTTACATCACACACTTTATAAAGATACAGAAAATCTTACGTGTTTATATCAGTCTATAGGAAATGTTACATAAGACAATGAGGGTTACATGATGTAGGAATCATATGTCATTCATACTAGTAGGTGACATATTTTAAGAGTGTTTGTTCTGGGGAAGCACAAACTTAGGGGTCCATTAGGATGGCGGACGGACTTTGTCTGCCCGCCATCCCCGTGCAAAACGGGACCGCCTGACATCGGAGCGGTCCCGCCTTGGCCACTAGGATGCGCCGCCACAGTGGCGGGCGCATCTTGTATTTTTACCATTGCGGCGGGCGGTGCTGAAAGCGCCGCCCGCAGCAATGGTAAAAATGCACGTTGTGCATTTCAAAGCACAACATGACAGGCACAGGCACGGTGCCTACCATGTTGCACTTTGAAATGCGGGGGGTACCATAGGTACCCCCCATGTGCACCCCCCATGTGCACCCCCCCGGAGTACCAGGGGGTCCGCAACGGGCTCCCGCAGGGAGCTCCGCATGCCTTTCCATGGCAGCATTCCCCAAAGCCCATCATAATATGGCTGGCGGTGTCTAATAGACACCGCCACCATATTAGACATTTTTCGCCCCGGCCGCAAGGCGACCGGAGCGGAAAAGCGCGTTCGGTCTTTCCGTCCGCCGCGGTCCCCCCCCCGCCATGCTAATATGGCGGGGGGAAATAGGTGGCGGGCGGCAAAGGATGTCGGGCGGATCCGCCCAAAATCCTAATGGGCCCCTTAGTGTACTGGTTGGGTCGGTTTTACTGATAAGAACATAGGATTCTAACCTATAACATGCAGTTTGCATGCAGCTCTTTGATTACAGTTGATAGGTCACTGTGCTTATCGAAGTCGAAAATCTGGATATACAATTAAATACCGACAATGCTAATTTGCATTAGGTATTAACATTTTGAAAGACCCCATGACCTAGAGATGCTTTTTGATTCAGAATTTGTGTTCACCCCTTTTCCCCGCCCCCCCAAAGGGAATGTAATGATCAAGGATACCAATCTCCAGCTCTCCTTACTTAGGAACACGTTTCACTATTTCAAACTTACAATTCAGTGCAGTGGTCAAGAGAAATGTTTAAGATAAGCCTTGACCACTAGTTACAACACTGGCATCTACCCTGATATCTCCATGAAAGTCAGTGCCGTACTCCAAAAACTACACAACTAGTAAGCCAGACTGTGCCTCAAACTCCAAAAATGTGACCATATCAAGCCCACCCTGATTGCTGTCTGATATCCTTAGTTAAAAGTCAAGATCAAGGCCCATGTTTTATTTGATGTATTGCAAGGCTACCAATTTCTTATATTCTGGGCTCTCACATCCTTCAAAGTACTAGAATCAGGCTTTTAAAAAAGGTCTGGCCGCCCCAGCTCTTCAAAACAGCTCTTGATATATTTCAAACATGGAATGCATAACATGTGATCAAGGTTCATATTGTCTCTGATGGTTAAGAGCTAACTCTTTATTAAACCAACAGTTAAGCCAGAACAACAAGGGGCGCATGGCCAAGGTATCACATATAAAAGGCAACCCCAATTCTTCATGTACCACCAAATTTGATGTTCCCCTGGGCACTCCTAGTAGACGTTTAAAAAAAATCTTCTCCGCCACCTGCAGAACAACAGTTGCTGAATAGCCCCAGATTTCACTTCCATAACTGGCTATAGCAACACTTTTGGCCTGATATACATCTCAACATTGCCACAATTCCGCGCTGACCCATCTTTGCGGCAAAGTTGAAAATTGCAGCATTCGCCCTTATGACCTCCTCCTTTTTCCTCTGGATAAGGGCCCCCCAATTCAAGCGGTCATCTACTAAGACACCTAGGTAAGAGAATATCGAGGTCATTGGTACTTTCTCATTTCCCACTTTAAAAGAGTACTGTTTCTTTGGTCGGATCCCGGCCTGCATAATGAAAGATTTAGAATTATTAATAGCCAGGTCATGGGTATCCATAAAGCTCCGAAAGGTGTCAAGCAGGGTCTGAAGTCCCCTTGCCGTCCTAGCGGTAAGGGCCGCATCGTCCGCATATAGCAGGACGGGCAAACCTCATCTCCCCAGATATGGGAAATTGACCCCTGTTTTTACCAGAGTTTTATCCAAGTCATTAATATATAAGTTATATTAAAAGAGGCCAGGATACATCCCTGACGAACCCCCCTCCCAATTTTAAAATCCCTAGATACACGGAGGTCCTGGGCATATATGGTGTTAGCCTTGGTGTCCCTATGCAGATCCTCCAGGAAATCAACCAAATTTCCCTCCACCCCATGGCCCTCATGGATTGCCACAGTTTCCCCCGATTGACACAGTCAAAAGCGAAAGAAAGATCCATGAAGGCCATGTAGATCGTACCTTGGCGGGCAATTGTATACTTCCCCAGGATCATGTACAAATTGAGGCATTGGGCCAAGGTGGAACGCCCTGGGCGAAACCCATATTTTATATCTGAGGTGATCTCATTCTCTACAGCCCAGGAGGATAACATTTCCAGCAACACCCCACCCACAACCTTGACCACAGAGTCAAGAAGGGAGATCGGTCTGTAACACAGAGTGCTATTACGATCGCTCTTCTCAAAGACCGGCACAATGGTTGAGGTGCCCCAGGAATCCGGGAAACCGACCCTGGCTGCCGCATTAAGCACAGCCATCAGCACCGGAGCCCAAATGAATAGATTTGATTTATAAAGGTCTGGAGGGATGCCATCCGGGCCTGGGGCCTTATTGCACGTCAGCCCCAAAATACCCTTTTCCACGTCTTTCTGCACAAACATTACTGGGGCATTGATATTACCCCTATCGTGATGTTGTTGTTGGTCCGTGGGACATTGGAAAATAGATTTAAAGTGAGACACCCATTCATCCTCAGGTATATAAGTGCCCACGTTTCCATCCCTGGCCTTCTCAAATACAGGTCGGTTAATTATGCCCCAGAACCTTGAGCTATTCCCCAGGGTACTTGGCTCCAGTAGGTCTCTCCACATTTGCTCCTTCAGTTCACCCTTACGCGTTGCCAAGGCCCGTTTATACTCAAGACGGCGGGTGCGAATCAAAGATTGATTTCTTGGGATGGCTTTTAAAGATTCCTTTAATTGTCTCTCAGCCTTAGGACATAATGGGTCAAACCATCTATGGTCAGATAGCACTGACCTGTGAGAGGGAGCACTTAAAAGTGTCCCTAATGACATCGAAAGCCTTTAGAACACCCCCTGGGTAAGAGCCAGGTGACACCCAGGAAGCTAATTCAGGTGCACATGACACTTGTACTTTGTCAGAAAATGAGTCCGGAGATATCTGCAACCATTTTAGGTGGCTCCTTCCATCCGTGGGTCTCAACATGCCTGGTCACACCACCCTAACTTGTGTTGACAGCAACCTACCTCCCAAGTGCACGCAAATAGGATTGTGGTCGCTAAAAGCGCTATCCACAATCGTAAACCCATGACAATTAGATGGAAGGCCAGTTGCAACCAGAATGTGATCTATAAAGGAACCATCACTTCGTCCTTTAAAAGAAGGGATGGACTGTGTGCTAAGGGAGGCCAATAATGACATTGATGGTAACAAATCTAATTTGTTGAGTAAATTATTCAATGCATCCACCTGAACAGAATGTTCGAAGTGAAATCCCCGCATCCTGGCACATCCCAGCTCTACCATACTTGTAGTTTTGGGATTTCCACAGGGGAGAATATTAAAATCCCCCACCACCATAAGATTATGAGCAATGAAACCCCAGGACTGCCGTATGATGCAGCCCAGCTGTGTAATCTTGCACTCTCCCTGTGCACTTGTTGCACTAAAAAAATTAATGATGCCCATGCTATTATTTCCTCTCCTTAGGGTGATAACTTGAATGTCCCTATTATTTATTGGAAGTTGCTGAAACCTAGAGGTCACAGCCAACGATATAAAAGTTACCAAACCACTCCTAACTCTGCCACAAACTGACAGGGATGCGAGGACAAAACAGCTTTATATCCCTCCAATAACAGGTTACAGTTCATCAGAACATTATTTAGTTCAACATTGTCTTAGACTTGTCACTTTACCTCCCTTCCCATCATCTTGCTGGGAATGAGAATCCTGGTGTTTGGTCAGTAGTTAGAAACAATCGTATACTTTGTGGTTTTATTTTTATGGTGGACAATGATGGCGTGCTTTGGAGGACTAAGCACACATCCAATCAAAATTTCCAGGATTTTTTCTTACGTTTTGTTGATAATAATTATTTCCATTTTTGCCTTTTTAAATTGTGCAAATGTGTACCAATAATAATTAGATTACCAAAATGGTGCCTTGCGTTCTATGGTCAGGGTATACATGAATATCTACATTAAAAAAATGTAAAAAAAATTGTGTTATTTGCAATTTAAGTTGGATTTTTCAGTGAAATTACATTTAATTTGTACTTAAGTCAAGTTGACTTTTGTTATATTTTTCTGCTGTCTTATTTAAGATCCGGTTGAAACTAAGAATATTGTATTTATTGTAATCATTTGTAATAATGTTGATGTTAACATGGCTTTGTTACAGCAATATGACAGTCTAACGTAGTCTTTTGTTTTTCAGATATGAGGGAGTGCAAACCATGCTCACAAGACAAATGGCCGAACATGGAGCAGTCTGACTGCATAAACAGAACGAAAAGGTTCCTCCACTGGAAGGACCCCTTCGCCATTGCCTTGACAGCTTTCTCTGCATTTGGTTTCCTGACAGTGGTGGCAATAGGAGCTTTATTTCTGATCCACTTGAATACACCAGCAGTGAAGGCTGCGGGTGGAGTTTATTCATACATATTGACTGGCTCTCTTCTGAGTAGTTTTGTAAGCACAGTGTTCTTCATGGGTGAACCTAATGACCATTTCTGTCAGATAGGGCAGACTCTATATGGTATTAGTTTCACACTTTGTGTTTCGTGCGTTCTGCTAAAATCCATTAGGATCCTACTAGCTTTTGAATTGGTTGACAGACTCCAAGCAAACCTAAAAGTCACCTATCAGCCGGCAATTGTTATTTTTTTTGTCACATCCCTTCAAATTCTGATTTGTAGTGTGTGGCTCCTCTACAGTCCGCCTTTGCTTAAGAAAATATATGCCTTCCCCAAAGTGATTTTGCTTCAGTGCACTGAAGGTTCACCTGTGGCCTTTGCTGTCATGTTAGGGTACATTGGTGTCCTTGCCTTGCTTTGCTTTGGTGTTGCTTTCAGAGGTAGGAACCTCCCCGGCAAGTACAACGAAGCCCGCTTTATTACATTCAGCATGCTCATCTACCTGTTTGTGTGGATCGCTTTCATCCCTATCTACGTCACCACAGTCGGAGTGTATGTTCCTGCTGTTCAGGTGGTGGCCATTTTGGCTTCGAGCTACGGCATAATATGTTGCCACCTACTGCCCACCGCCTACATCATTGTTTTCAAGAGAAAAAGTAATAATCAGCAAAAGTACTTGCAGAGCATCAGAACTTTTCACAAACTAAGAAGCTCCGTGTTTTCTATGAGAGAACCTATAGAGTCAACTCATTTACACTCGAAGGGATCTCAGACCAACTTACAAGTCACCCATGGCAAAGGAATCAGGAAAAGATGTATAAGTTTTTAAGATACTTAAATATGCATTTTGTAGTCAATATATAATACATGGGATTCTGCAAACGCTGTATAAACGACAGTCACTAATTTTCGAACCAAGGTGACCGATTTTAATGAAAAGAAGTGAAACCAACTGTTTAGCAACTAAAACTGAACACTGCTTTTCTTTTCTCTGCTCTGTTTTAATAGCTCATAGTGACAAGCAGAAAGAATATGTTTATTTTTTAAACTCCTTAGATAAAAAAAAGCTAGAATCTGCCTGCATGTTTCTACACTTTCTGAGCTACTGCAGGTTTTTCTTAAAAAAAAGACCTCACTTGTGTTGAACTGTTTCTAATATCTTTTTGCTACAAATATATGGCAGTATGTTTAGTTTTGCACTAGAGGTATGGGTTTTATTCTTCATGTGTGCAAACATGCTCGCTCTTTCATATGAAAGAGCTACACACCAAGGTTTTAAGTGGTTTGCAGGAAATGTGACAGTATGACCATTCATTATAAGAGATAAAGTACCCGCTTGGTGTACATGATAGAGATATTGCATGTCACCTCAAAGTACCATAACCTCAATGCATGTGTTTGTGTTTAACATAGCACTGACTTGGGCTTGACTAGCAGAGTCTAGGGCACAGTCAGAGTCAGCTAACACCGGTGTCAGTCAGTCCCAAAAAAATGGCGGTGAACTTTGATTTTACTGAAATGCTATGCACATCTCGTTTGCAGTGATACATGGGAAACCCCAAATTTAATTCACCATATCCGTGTTTGTTGGTGTTGCTAAGTATCAGACACTGACTTGTATGCAAAGGGACAATATGTATGCCCCTATGGCATTATGATGCCCAAAATGTAATGCTTGTGCATGCTGTGTGTATAATGTGTCCCTCACCAAACTTTAGGGAATGTGGGTGCACTGTGTGTATGGATGGGCATGCATGGAGCAGGCATGTCATTGCATGCATTAAGAAAATGTACTGCATCAACACAGTTCTCCTATAATCACTCAGAACAGCTGAGTTAATGAGTTTTTGATTTTTTTTTGTATGGTTTTATGTTTCTTTTCCTCTTGATCTGTTGTGATTTTGTCGAAGATAGGCGTCAGTGTATGCCTCTCCATCTGGGGAGCAGGCAAATGGCCCAGCCTCACCTATTGATGTCTCTCTTATGTCCTCTGTTGTGACAATTGACAAATGACAGACTCTACATCATAGACTAAACAGTGACACATAAAAGGGAACAGGGATTTACAATCAGTCTTGATGAAATCCCGGCACTCTGTATGGGCCGTGACAGCTCTGCAAGGGAAAAGCTGCTGTACTGCTGAAAGGACAGCTACTCTGCTGCACTGTTGCTTTTATGAACTCTGCTTTGCTGTGGTCTTGCCTTGCCGAGCTGCCCTGTTGCCTGTTGTTCTCCTGCCTTGGTTAGGATTCGACCTGCATCACTTGAACCCAGAGCAACTCAAAGGGCTTGCTGGTTTGCCTTCTGTTGCTAAGTCTCGGAGATATCAAAGACTTGAAGCACGTGCATCTGCACCAGGGCTCTGCAAGCTGTAAGTCTGCCATGACAAGTGGTGCCACCCCAGTCCTGGACCCATGGAAGGGAGGCCTACGGTGCTTCTTCATCCAGAACCCATGCATCCTCATCGAAACTGGTGCATCTTCCCCTTTGCATTAGTCAGAACCAGCGCATCCCTTTCATTGTGGGCAGAGGATCCAGCATATCTGAGCATGCTCATCTTTGCCTTTGCGGGAGATGGAACCAGTGCATCCTCGTTGTTGCGGGAAGCAGACCAGGTGCATCTCCCTAGAACCAGTATATCCTCATTGTTGCGGAAACCAAACCCACTGCATCATCCTCAGAACCAGCACATTGCCTTTGCCATTGATATATCACCTACTGCAGGAGCAGCTGTCGAGCATTGCATGCGGACCTAGTGCTTGCACTTGGGACTGATGCATCGCCCTAGTTGCTTAGAGAAAATTATTACATCTCATCCACTGCATGGCTCAACACAAGCGCATTGCCTCAGCTACACCGTGCATCCCAGTCTAGCACGACCAGATACCCCTTTTAAGCGCTTATTGATTCATTTTGCTATTTGGGCATGTATTCTTTAAAAATTGATATCTCAATTTCATCACTTTGGATTTTTGTTGTTTTTAACTTGTTTTATTTAGAACATCATAATCTATTTTTCTAACTTGGTGTGGAGTCTTTCTGTGGTGTTTTCATTTTATTGTTGTATGAAATGTTGCACAAATACTTTACACATTGCCACTTCAGGTAAGCCTAACTGCTCTGTGCCAAGCTACCAGACGGTAAGCACAGGACAATTTAGGTAATGTTGTGACCTCCCTTGACTAGGACTGTGCTTCCTGCTTGGATAGGGTGCATACCTCTGCCAACCAAAAATCCAATTCCTAACATTCAGGATTTCCAAGTGGGAAAAAATGCATCCAACGAACTGGAAACAGAATCATTTATAGTGCCTGCGCTTATCCTGAAGGGTGAGCTTTGATCCAGCCTCCCTGTCTCACTACTGGTGAAGTTTAACACTCCAGTTGTGGGACAGGTTTTGAATTTATCACTAATAAGGGGAAAATATGTGGACGTAAAAGGTGGCCACCTTCGGCTCGCTTATGTAGATTTAACAGCAGCGTTCGACTGCGTGGGCCACTCGAAATCATGGTCTGTTCTAACCAACTTGGGCATAGAGGAACCCTTAGTCCTATTCCTTCGGGAAATGTACTTGAATGCTACAGCGAGGGTGCGATTTGGCACGGGGGGAGCTGACTGATTCATTTAAAGTAGAGCATGGGGTAAGACAGGGGTGTGTCCTGGCCCCCATTCTTTTCATCTTATACACCAACGGTCTGGAATTGGCAATGCCAGAGGGGGCAAAGGACATCCCCATGATTCATCGGCATCTTATCCCCGCTCTGCTGTATGCGAACGACGCTGTAATATTAGCTCGTACCCCAAATGAACTTCAGCTCTCACTGTCCCGTTATAACAACTTTATGTCCAACATTGACCTAAAAATAAATATCAATGAAACATATGTCATGAACTGTGGTCCCAAAAGAGGGGCAGTAAAACGGATACAGATCGCTAATTCCAATCTAGAGAACACCCCAACCTATCCCTATTTAGGGGTATTGATAGATGAACAGGGTACCTGGAAACAAGCGATCGAATCAAGAAAGTTACAGTTTTTAAAATCATCTATGGACCTCAGACAAGTTACCCCTCACCCAATCCATCGTCAGGGACTGTCTTTTGTTAGATAACGCTAGGAAAATAAGATGGCTTGATTATGTTAAAAGGTCACTCTACGATATGGGCTTAGACCGGTTCTACCTATTCCCCCTAGAACAGAGAACAATTACAAGGAAAGCGCTTAAAATCAAATGCTTATCTCACTTGATGGAGCTGCGTGTGAGTGCTGAAATTCATAAACCCTCCTCACAGCACGCACTAATAACGCAGTTAGCAATGAGTCTTCAACCGTACCTAAGATGGCCTATAGGCTCTTATGATAAACTGCTACTCACTCGATTTAGATTTAACATTATCTTTAGTTTGACTACTTTTCCGACAGTAAATTATTGGTCTAGGTTACTTCGCGTATGCCCTTGTGACGGTCCTCCCCCCAGTCAACTATCCATATGACTCTTTTTTTGCAAATTCTATTTGGCACCAAGAAAAGTTTATTTGAAACCAATTTAAAAAAGTTTAGGCCTACGTCAATGTCGCCCCGCCCCACCCTACTGGCACTCCAATTTTTAGATAATGTATCCTATGTTTTATCTATTGTTAAGTTTTTTAAATTTTGTATTAGACTTAGGAAGAATTTATAACAATGTATCTTTTATGGTTAGATCTCTTTAGGCAAATATCGTTGCCTACAGTTTTAACATTATGTCTAATTAACTGGATGGATATAGCATCATGCATATGTAATTATGTACTTTTATGATTTTATGAACTATGAAACCGAATAAAGTGTTTATTCTATTCTATTCTATTCACTGGTGATGCAAGGGATACATAAATCTAGGCCTAATTATTTTTAAAAGTGCATTGTAGTCTGGAGGTGCTCTGATAACAGCCAATGTATAGTTTCTGTTGATACAGTTTTCACATATTTAATAATTAGAATTCAGTATGTGGTTTGGTTGAGCAATCATAGGGGAAATGCATATCAGGTTTCAGATTTCTCTTTAAATTTCTGGATTTCAACAGATATTTGGTAAATGTACTACCTTAAAATTCACTCATGGCTGATGGCTTTTTATGAAGCATAGAAGGCATGTAAATCACTTTGTTTGTGAAAGAGGGTGTGAGACTAGAGTACATGCTTTTGCCAAACCTATTCAAATCAGTATCGACATATATGAGTAAGAAAGGGATGTAAGGTCTGCCTTTTTCATTCTCCCTAATGCCACAAATCTACAGCCAACAAGAAAAGGACAGAACTGACAGGTAAGACCTTGGACTAATTGGCAACCGAAATGCCTCCAGGACACCTTTTTAAATTTGCTTGTTCAGAGCACTCGACTCTCACCCTCACTAGGCAGAATGCTTCCTCATCAGGCCCACTCCTATCCTGTCAAGAAAGTTTATTTTGTATGGGGTGGTCTCATTCTCTAGAGGGGGAGTGTGTTCAAAATTGTGTGCAGTCTCTCATCTCAAATTCCTTGACTTTTTGCATTACCAGCTGAGCTGCCTGGGCCTACATAGAACCCCTAAACAAATGAGATTGCCTAAGACTGATATTAGAGTTTCAAGTTGTGCGTAGAACATAGTGGAGAGTCTCTAAACTCTAGTTATGCTGTAGTTATGTACCCTTGAGGCCACCCTTGTCTTGAAATTATTGAAGAACCTCTGGAATGAATCAAAAAGCCAGCAGGTCATTTGTTACTGTTAACGATGTCCAACAATTAAATAGGGCCGTTTCTCCAATAAGTGGGATCACTCTTGTCATTTGGGCCTAAACATAGAAGTCTCTTTGGGCTGTAAATGCCAGTAGCTCAACACTCAACCAAAAAAATTGAAACCAGAAAAACATATTTACAATTCCACTCCATGCTGTCCATTTTCATGCTGTATTCTTGGCAGATCCCCTACCATAGTTACTCTGCATGGGTAACCAAGACGGTGTGATCGCCTGCTGCCTTCAGACTCTGTGTCTGTATGAAGAGATGACGCAATTGGTAAAGCATGATGTAACTTCAGAATAATTTGGGTCAACCTGCATAAAAAGTCTTGGTTGGTGCAACATCATAATCAATACATACAAGAATGCCTACCCCAACTCATCAACAAAAAAGCTATCATAAACTACTGAGTGACCCTAGCAACAGAGTTATAAATAAAACCTGTCATCTTATATGTACAGGAACATCCGCATTTGGATTACAGGATTACAACCTCTGAAGCTAACTTCTTGGCATCAGACAATCCAATTGTACCTTATGTTGGACTTGTCCCTTTTTTCAGGGTTATCCCCAGACATTTTTCCGACTTCCTCCTATTTTTTCTGACCTGCTTTTGTTGGTCTTAGGACTCTTGCCCCTGCAAACAGTGCTAAAGTGCATATGCCCTCTGTCTAAATTGAATTGGTGATTGGTTTATCCATGATTGGAATATCAGATTTACAGGTAGGTTGCTAGCAAAGTGCACCAGAGGTACCTAGGGCCTGTAAATCAAATGCTACTCTTGGACCTGCAGCACTGATTGTGCCACCTAGATGAGTAGCCCTGCACACATGTTTTAGACCTGCAACTGCAGTGTCTCTGTGTGCAGTTTTAAACTGCCTTGCCATCCTGGCAAGTGCACCCACTTGCAAGGCCCAAACCTTCCCTTTTACTACATGTAAGTCACCCCTAAGATAGGCCCAAGGCAGCACCATGGGCAGGGTGCAGTGTATTTAAAAGTTAGGACATGTACTCACTATTGTAAGGACTATCCCTCCCATAGGGTAACTAGGGGGTTGCATTAAAATATCTTTTAAGTGTAATTTCCCATTGGGATTTGGAATTTGGGGTATCTAAACTCACGATTTACAAGTACATCTTTTGGTGAAGTTGTTTTTTAAATTGTATATTTGAAAATGCCACTTTTAGAAAGTGGGCATTTTCTTGCTTCACCATTATCTGCTTCTGAATATCTGCAGAATCCACTTCTGGGTTAGGATGACAGTTGGGCTCTTGTGCATTCACTCTAGACAGTCACACAAGGAAGCCGAAATAACCTTGCCTTGCATATCCTAAGATTCTCCAAGGGTGTGTGCAGGCTTCTTTCCTATTAAGAAGGGTCGGGCCATCAAAAATGGACTTCACCACAACTCATCAGTACACTTTCTAGACATGCAGAAAAACAGATGAGGACTGAATCTGCTGAATGAAACCTGTGAGGAGACCTCAAAGCTGGACATGCTCTCACTCCAACCCTGACAAAGACATGGACTCTGAGGGTCGTTTGGCAGACTTTCTGTGTGGCTACAGGGATGCAGCAAGTTCCAAGAGACATTTTTTCTGAAGTACCCAGCTGACAAGTAACAATTGGAACTGTACTGGACTCTGCTCATTGCCTCTGCTAGAATGGGTCCTGGCCCATAAATGGTGTCCCTGAGGTCCTGTAAGCCTTAGAAGTGACTAACAGGAACTGCTCCAGAAACTCCGAAAATGTTGGCCGTAGAAAATGTCTAGGGTTCCATGACCACTGGAGCGTCAACGGCATCTTTTGGCAAAGGTGTCTGGTTTCAACTAAACTTAGTCGGATTCAGATTTAGGCGTTCCTCGCTAAAGGATTTTAGCTCCATAAAACAGATCAAGGGCCTCATATAGAGTGTAGAGTATGGTTTGATGTAGTATCTGGCCTCCGCATTTAGAGAAGCCCACATGCCCTGCTGAATTCTCTGGTAATTGGAAGGAACCGCCGTCATGGCGGTTCAAGATAATGTGTTAAAAGTGTGACATACGGTACCGTTTAATCGAAAGGCGATTGTCAAAAATGTTAACATGTTTTTGATTTTCTAACAAAAGCCCTCCAAATTAGGCGTTTGATTTAAAAAATCCAAAACTAAAGTCCCCCCACCACATGAAAGTTGTCTCCCATGGTTTGGGGGGGTCAAGTCAATGTTTTGCGTGTCTCTTACTACCAGGTTTTACTTGGCAGTGATGGACATTGAAAACTTGCTATTCTACAACCCGCTCTATATCCAGCAGGTGGTTGGATCGTCAAAACTATTTCAGTTACACAGCCGGAGTAGGTTCCATCATCTAGATACTGAAGGTCCACCCACTTGTAAATCCAAGAAGACATGATTTGGAGTTCAGAAGTGGGTCACTTCATCACAAATGAGTACCTTATTATAAGTGGCATATTATATCCTGTATTTTTAATATGGCAAACAGGATATCTGTCACATTTGTGATATAATAATCTGTGCGCCAAATTCTATTTCAGGCCCCACCCCTGAAGGCAGAATTCTTGACAGGGAGAATGTGTGAAAAAATATCTGCCTGATGAGAAGAATCTGTCGGCCACAAAATTTGAATTTCTCCCACTCTGAGCTTTATCATCAAAACAAATGCTTTCAGTGAGGCCTTAACCAGTTGCATTCTAGCTTCAGGAGGGCTTCAGTGGATACATTCTGCAACCTTTCTGCATTGGAGGATTTTGACATCCATTTCAGAAACTAAGATAGAGCAAAACATCTGTCACGTGTATGAACCCACTTGACGTATCTGACTCAGGCTCCATTGGAATCAGACAAAAAATCTCACCTAGGGAGAAATGGCCAGAACAAAGAGGGTAGAGCCACGAGTGCTGTTTCCCCACAAGCGTAACCACGCTTGCCTGAACCGCGCAACTCCCTTAAGGCAGATAGAAGTTTACTGTTCAGGATGGGTGGGGAGAAGAAGAAGAAGCATCAGAATAGAAATCTTCAGACGCAGATAGGTAAGGGAGCTGGGTTGTGGAGGTAGCTTTTAGGGGTGGGGGATGCTTTTAGGGTAAAGGGTGGGGGAGGTCCGAGTTCTTTTAGAAAGGGGGACAGGGTTTCAGGGCTCAGAGGAAGGGGAGGGGGAAGGGTGCTTACATGGGCTGGGGCTAGGTTTGGGGGGAGTTTTGTAGGAGCGGGAGCAGTTTTAGGGCTCAGGACGGTGGGTTGGGGTCATTTTTAGGTCTCACATACACTGCGCGCATACGCTGCATAGGAGAGAGACCGTAGCCATCTGTACAGCTTTGGAGGCAAAAACGTGCACGCGTTGCATTGCTTGCAATGGAAACGCGTGCACGTCTGGCAATTCCATTGCAGGAGCACGCAGCGCCATATGGTGGCGCCATATGGTTGCAATCATCGCGACTTGCTGCGCGCTCCCGCAAGGGAATTGCGCAGGCCCCCTCCCCCTGCTGCCGTGCGCTTGTTTATTTCATGGTATGCAGAAAATAATTCCACAGACATTTGCAGTGCCGGCTGTGGGTGGCACACAATTGTAACATTTGTCGTCATGTGCAGTGAGTTCTGGGATTTCAGAGACTGTGGGTGGAGTAATAGAGATGAACAGTGGGGGCTCTCAGAGAGAGGGGACATTTTGGGATGGGGAGGGGGTAGTAAGCGAGCAGAGAGAGGAGCCGTGAACAGGGACACTAGCTGCCGTGCCAGTCTAGCAGCCTTTACCCTCCTGGGTGACCACCACTGAGGGAGGCACCCCTGAGTCACTGCATTATTTTCTCTATTTTTGGTTTGTGTTGAGCAGCGGTTTTGCTTCTTATTGCAGGGCGCGAGGTTGATCGATTTTTGGTTTGTATTGTTACGTCACGGCCCCTCCAGGATAGGTGGCACATCTGTAGCTTGAATACTTTTATTTGCTACAGTGGTTTGTGCTAGTTTTCCTTAGCAATATGCAGGTCGACCTGGTGGCGAGGCTTTGGCTCCATCCCGTCTGGTTGCCAGCCACTCCCAAACTTTTGGGGGCATGTGGCATGTGTCGTGGAACAAGACGGAAGATGGTGGGGAGAGGACAGAATGACGAATTTGAACTTCTGCCTTTTGTTATGGGCATTGACGCAAAATTGGTAAGATGAACCCACCCATAATTTGATTAAGGTTTTGAAATAAATAACTCCAGAAAAGTGTTTTGTCAAGTCAGTCTTTGGGGGTCAGAGATCACTGTCGATAGTCTGACACAGTAGAACGGGGAAATGGTCTGCTTTGGAACCATGCAGCGTGGTGTGGGGTGCGGGTGCAATATGAACTGCCCCACTGCCATACTTTGCAATCCCTTCCTTCTCTTTTTGCCTCTTTATCCTTCTCTGGTAACAGCAAGCCCCCATCAGCCCCTCTCTGTTGACAGATGGTGGGGAGGGGACTGTTTAGGGCTCTTGAACGTGGTTATGGAAGGGTGGTGTCCAATTTGTTGAGGGTATTATTAAAATGTCGGCCTTATTGTAAAGAAAAGGAAGCGGACTGATTTTGTTGAGATGTCTGTGGAGAGGGCCACGCCTCCCTGGCCTCAGTTGAACTCACCTGCCCCCTCCCCCCAAGTGTTGGAGGACGTTACATGACTAGTGGCAAATTCTGTAAGTTTGCACGCTGTAAAAGAGAGAGCAGAACAGCGCTATATCTTCTAAGATATGGGAGGACCCTAGGGAAGAACAACATGCATTGGCATAGCCAGTAGGTCTTGCTTTTGGGACCTTATAAGTATTTAGTTATGCAGCACAATATCCTTGGTGCAAAAACATTAACCGTTGCATGGTTAAACACTTATAAGGCCCCAAAGGCGAGACCTATTGGCTATGCCCATGCTTGTTTAAATTGGGGCAGAGAAGGGGTTGGGTTAATTTAATGGACTTTTAGGGCTCAGGGCGGGGGGCTGGGCTCAGGTAGTTTATGATGGTGGCAGAGTTTTAGGACTTAGGGCAGGGGGAGGGGAAGGGGTAGATTTAAGGGCAGGGCAGGTTTTAGCTCTCAGGGCGTGGGGTGAGGTAGGGGAATAGAATTTTAGGGCTTAGGGTGGGAGAGGGGTCTGGGTAGTGGCGAACTTAACCAAGCATACCCAGTTACCACTAATGCCTTTACAACAAAGTTGCGTGGTAAAGGAATCCGTGGGTAAGACTCATTTGTGGTTTATCTGCAAGGAAAGAGGTAACATATTGTAGTGAACACCCAGAGGCAGTTGACAAATGCAGAGCATTCAATTTGTCTGCATGACGTTTTTATATTACTACAGTACCTGCATGTTAGAACACTGGAATGCTGGGCGCTCAGCTGAAGACAATGAATTGTCTCAGAACTTTGTAATGGCTGTTATAAGTCTTCTGCTTCAAGATTCCAATGCGTATCCTTCTCCCTTTTTAATTTAAAACATACTACCGTCAGTGGGTGGAATTTTCGAATATCCTCATAGGTCTTTGGTCTTGGGCGATACTGGTTGTTAACAATTAAAGGCCCGCTTCCATGTTATAGGTCCTCGACAGCAGCTCAGGACCACACCTCAGTTTCAGGGCCTTTTGTCAACAGGTATAGCCCTTGGCCGTGTGCTATGAGGGTGTAATATGTACCTATAGCTGGATATATCGCCCCTCGAATGAACATGAAAGCAAGTATCTCAGCAGGGATTCAGGGATGTGAAGGTGAACCAGTATTGTAAATAGAGGTTTAATTCCTTTGACCTTCTGAAGTTCAGCTTGCACCTCTTTCCTTTACACAATTACAGAGCATCTCAGCATTGTATTTTTACCTATAAAATATTTGAAGACAATTTTAATTCCATATATGACTACGTATTAAGATCTTGGAGGGACAATTTTTATGTTTGTTAAAATCTTGATGGAACTTTATAAACAAAAATAAAAGTAAGAACTTATAATGTGTAATCATATGAACTGTAACTGACAACTAAGGAATGCAAGGGATTAGATATTTTTTTAAATAGAACACCATCTTTGGGAGGTTATGTGCTCATTTAAAAGAGTCTTATTATTTTTAACAGCTTTAAAATTGTTAAAATACCTTGATTTAAAATGTATGTTTTTTCCATTTTACTTGTTCAATTAAAAAGAATTAACTCACCCAAAACGTATTTCTTGGTATTCACTTTAAGTAAACATGGTTTAGCTGCTTTAGTTCCTCATTTTCTGCAGAATGAAATCAAATATCTGAAAAAAGTCAAAGCCTTTGGTTTTGCCCATTAATGTTAGGAAATGACTTGATGTGAACAACGTAACACATAGGAACATCTGAAGTCGCTCGAAACTCCTTTGCTCTGCACTACTACATTAAGCAGATATTTAGAGTAGCAAGCAACCAATGTTAAATTCACTAGTAGTGGTAATGTTGCTGTGAAATACAATATGTAGAAACATGTGGAGTAGGCCATAATGTATGAACTCCCCCAATAGAGTGGCAACTTGGAAATGAATGGTCAATCACTATTGTCCCCTTCAATAAATCAATAACACCCACTTCTAGTGCAACAGATACCACCGGAAAGTACATCTCAACCTCACTCTCTATCACATTCAACCCATCAACACAGTGTCCCTCTCGATCTTGGAGCATGTTGTCCTCTCTATTAAACTCTCCAGATTAGTCCACAATAAATGTGAAAAGGAAACCTATGGTAAGATGTTATCCCTTGTTGGTTTTAGCATTGCAGTTGTATGTTAAAGTTCTGACATATTGGAGTCCAATACAGACATAAGGCACCGTACTCTACATAGCCATGTGGTCAGAAAGCAGCAAAAAAGGGAGAAGAAAGAAAATGACAGGGCACAGACATACTGAGGAGAGACACATCTGTAGCATAATGTTGATATTTTCCTCAAAAACTCACCCATGCCAGTACATTCTATGAAACCATTCTCCCAGTCACAGACAAATTAGTGTTTTCACAGTCAACTGTTACCCTAGGATGTGAGGCGATAATATTTTTTTCCTGTTATTTAAGACATGGCTTTTATCCATGCGTCTTCGCGGTTCTTGTGTTTATGCTAGACAGATTAATTACAATTGCTCTTCTCTGACATAAAATAAAAAAATGATGAGTGGAACACATGAAATTATCGCAATCCTGGGAGATTACTCTTGGCCACATTCCTAACCATTATTTTCCCCACTTTGATACTCTAGGTAAGAACAATCAAATGCAAACCTGTTTTGATCCTGCTCCAATACACACAATCAGCCTAAAATCCGAGACCACACCCCCTCTGAAATTAAACAAAGTAATTTCAGATCTGTTATAGCCTTGTTGAGCGTCATCAGTGAGGTGCAATTTGAAGCTTGTGGCACAGTGAGTTACAGGGCATGCTGGATATAAACTCATATGTTTTGCCATATGTACCACTCCAGTCAGGGAGCAACCATATGCAAATCAGCCTTGGCCCTTTTCCAATCAGAGCAGCTAAGGACAATCTGGCAGGTCATGCTAACTACACATGAGAAGACAGCAGCTGGAGACCAGTTTGATGATTTCTGGGCCTCATCAGTGAACTGTTTAGGTCCTCTGGCAGGGTCAAATATGGGACCCATATCTGAGCATACTGCTCATACATAAGCCATCATTGATTAAACAAAATATGATGGGTTGAGTGCTGGAATTAATCTCAGCCATTGTTAAAGTACTCTGAGCTTCATTGAGTTGATCATTCTTGCCACGCTGCCACTCCATATAGTAAGCAATCATATCAAGTATCAAAAGAAAGAAGGTGTCAGTTTTTCAGTTTTGCTGGACTCCTTCCTTTAATTAAGAAATGTTCATGTGAATGAGTTTTTAATATTTGATCCATAAGAACCAAACTGTCAGTATCTGTAAGACAAATCTGCAAAAATATGATTCACATGGCACTTAAAAAGGTGTGTATGTTAATTAAAATGACACAGCTCATTTCAAATGTCTTCATTCAATATGAACTGATAGCAATTGACTACTGACAGAGAATAAGTGATGTTAGGCCATCAACCTAAGAAACAAGTAAATCAATAAATATCTTCCTTCAGTTCCCATGGGAATAACAAGGAGAGAGCAAATTCTCTAATTATACACAGTGAAGTTTTAGTAGAAAGTTTCAATTATATTGAACAGTGGAATCTCTCAAAGTAAAGGTCTGGATCATACCTATTATTGTACATAGCACTATATTCACCCCAATGAACTGATCATTTTTGAAAATGACTGAGAATTCAACACCGTAGCCTGAAGCCCCAGCATATAGAAACTAAAGGGTTACTTTGAATAAATCCTTCCATTGGCCACTGTGTTTTACTCCAAAGTCTTATATTGCAGTGGAATCAGATCTGATGTTGCATTGATGCCTAAGATACAACATCTGTAATGTTATGGATATGAAAAATAAGTTACAGATAACAACAGATTTTGATTGGAAAATATCTGAAATAGCACCTTATTTATTAATAATTTGCTTGCCTGTTTCAAGGTGCGTCCACTCTTTACTTCCTGGTACAGGATTTGGAACCTTTGGCATTCTGTTACAGAACATTTACAAAATTGGCAATTGTGCAGACACACATGCACTGCAATACGAAACCAGAAAAATACATTCTTAGATTAAGTCAAGTATGGTGTCATTATTCACTGTTGAGTGCTAGAAAATTAAAATTAGATTGAGGCATCAATCATAGGAAGGAGTCATGGATGTTAATTACATGTAATTCACAAGGTATTCACTTTGTTTTTGATAGTTGTTGGTATTGTCAAGATTTAAAGATAAAAGTGTAATTCTCCAAAAGGAATATAGTTGACAATCCCAATTGTCCATCTATTCAAGCCAAGGTTCTGAATAATAATGCATTTGGTTACGAACCATTAGAAAATTAGAGGAAGGGCAGAGACACTGGAGACATTGGTTCAGAATGGTGGCAACACCAGACTATAATCTTCTCAGAAGTTAACTCTGCTTGATAACTGAGAGAGAGAGAAAGAAATAGAGAGAGAGAGAAAGGGACAGTAGGAGATTTAGTATATCAATATCACTGATTATAAAACACCAATATAATGTATAGCTTACCTCTCACTCAAGGAGGAATCAGGCCTGAAGGAAAATGGTCAAGGAAAGGACTGATGGAATGAAGTGACACAGCCTGCTGGCATAAAAGGAAGAAGAGCAAAACACTTGTCTTGGGCTAAGAAAATGATGGATTAAACGAAATGAATAGTTATTCAGCTAAGAAAATGAAATATTGGAAGAAATGAATAGTTATCAAACTTGTCTTCACTAGATGAACTGCAGCTTTGTCAAAGATAGACCACAGTGACGACCAGAATGCACTGCGATGTTGTACTTCACTTGAAATTCACAGATGAGGGCTATTGGTGAGTGCTAGTCCTAAAATGTGTGCTGCCAAATGAAGGTTACTGATGGTTGGAGAGGTTAGCGCAGGAGCTTATGCACACACAATAGATGTGCTGCTGATATGGAGAGCAGCAGCTTGCTTACGGATATTGAACACACAGAGGTATGGTAGATGAAAGTTAAGTCAGCATAAATGGTTAAACAGAAAACAGAGGACAGAGACAAAGGGGTTCAGAGGACAAGCAGGGATGCGGAATTGAGAAGGGGAAAAATAACAAACAGGGATCACAAATGGCAAGTGACATACTGGAGAAAGCAAAGTAAATCAAAACAACTGTGAGATGTGCCATGCACTGTCTCAGTGGCTACAGTGACGTTTAATAGTGACAGACCCAAAATACTCCTGAAGTTCCACACAGAATCCTAAGTGAAAAATTGCCTAGGTTCTATGTTTTCATCTACCATAGTCGCAAAGACCTTTAGTGAACACAAAGAAGAGTCTAAATTATGCATGCCCAGTTAATGATACTGCACCTGTGCAATCTTTTTCATTAGTTCTTCATTAGAATATTCAATGCAGAGTACAGTTAACAACATATGAGTGTCATTGTTTTTATAAATTATCAGAGATAAAAGTGCAGCAAGGGAATACATTATTTGTTACTCTTATATTGTCACAGGCAAAATACTCCAAATATTTACTAATTTATTCAGAGATATTATCTTGCTAATGGAGAATACAGAGCATCTAATGTCATAGGTTTGCCACCATCATTAGTCATCATTAGTCACCATAGTGTGAATAGATTGGCCACCATCCCAGAATTAGCATCGTATGCCGCAGCCTTCAGTGAGGTTATAGCCTCAGACACCAACAATAAGATTAGCTGGATCAAGCATGTAGACAACCTTTGGACTAGTATTGGCTTGCCGCTACAGGTTATAGTCCATCCACCGACCTATACCAGGGACCATGTGAAGCAACTTTATTGGGCATGGGTTGACCAGAACAAATTTGCACAATCCAAACTGGGCTCCTTAGCTGATACCTTTATGGATTCGAAACCCAATTGTTCCCCAGAACGTTTTTTTGATGTCATCAAGGCCCCAGCAGATAGGAAATTGTACATCCAGTTTAGGCATGGTAGTCTCCCTATTAATGCCTTTACTAACTCTTGGATGAACAATAAAACTTGATCCAAGGGTTGTCCTTCTTGCGCTTGTCCATACAAATCAATTGGCCATGTCCTTTTTGCCTGCCCAGCTTATGTGAAACCAAGGCGATTCAGAAAAGGGGGTGGTGATGAACAGAGTGTCTGAATTAAGCTGACCACTCTTACCCAGTCCAAAGATCAGGGCTTGATCCATCACCATTATTTAGCTCACTGCCCCATCCCAGCTCAGAACCTGGCTATATGCAAATTAGTCTGTCCCTGGCCCAGTGCATCATGGGAACAGGACAGACCAAACTACCAAGCCAATTCTTCACCAGAAAGGAGACAAGCTACCGGGGACCGGTTTCTGGCATTTCAGCCTCGTCGGCCCGGCTTGCTTGAATCCTGATGGAGCAGTGAGCAAGGGACTCATGTCTGAGTATACCCTGCCACACCTATAGTGGCCAAAAACGATTCAGAAAAGGGGGTGGTGATGAACAGAGTGTCTGAATTAAGCAGACCACTCTTACCCAGTCCAAAGATCAGGGCTTGATCCATCACCATCTTTTAGCTCACTGCCCCATCCCAGCTCAGAACCTGGCTATATGCAAATTAGTCTGTCCCTGGCCCAGTGCATCATGGGAACAGGGCAGACCAAACTCCCAAGCCAATTCTTCACCAGAAAGGAGACAAGCTACCGGGGACCGGTTTCTGGCATTTCAGCCTCGTCGGCCCGGCTTGCTTGAATCCTGATGGAGCAGTGAGCAAGGGACTCACATCTGAGTATACCCTGCCACGCCTATAGTGGCCAAAAACGATTCAGAAAAGGGGGTGGTGATGAACAGAGTGTCTGAATTAAGCAGACCACTCTTACCCAGTCCAAAGATCAGGGCTTGATCCATCACCATTATTTAGCTCACTGCCCCATCCCAGCTCAGAACCTGGCTATATGCAAATTAGTCTGTCCCTGGCCCAGTGCATCATGGGAACAGGGCAGACCAAACTACCAAGCCAATTCTTCACCAGAAAGGAGACAAGCTACCGGGGACCGGTTTCTGGCATTTCAGCCTCGTCGGCCCGGCTTGCTTGAATCCTGATGGAGCAGTGAGCAAGGGACTCATGTCTGAGTATACCCTGCCACACCTATAGTGGCCAAAAACGATTCAGAAAAGGGGGTGGTGATGAACAGAGTGTCTGAATTAAGCAGACCACTCTTACCCAGTCCAAAGATCAGGGCTTGATCCATCACCATTATTTAGCTCACTGCCCCATCCCAGCTCAGAACCTGGCTATATGCAAATTAGTCTGTCCCTGGCCCAGTGCATCATGGGAACAGGGCAGACCAAACTACCAAGCCAATTCTTCACCAGAAAGGAGACAAGCTACCGGGGACCGGTTTCTGGCATTTCAGCCTCGTCGGCCCGGCTTGCTTGAATCCTGATGGAGCAGTGAGCAAGGTACTCATGTCTGAGTATACCCTGCCACACCTATAGTGGCCAAAAACGATTCAGAAAAGGGGGTGGTGATGAACAGAGTGTCTGAATTAAGCAGACCACTCTTACCCAGTCCAAAGATCAGGGCTTGATCCATCACCATTATTTAGCTCACTGCCCCATCCCAGCTCAGAACCTGGCTATATGCAAATTAGTCTGTCCCTGACCCAGTGCATCATGGGAACAGGGCAGACCAAACTACCAAGCCAATCCTTCACCAGAAAGGAGACAAGCTACCGGGGACCGGTTTCTGGCATTTCAGCCTCGTCGGCCCGGCTTGCTTGAATCCTGATGGAGCAGTGAGCAAGGGACTCATGTCTGAGTATACCCTGCCACACCTATAGTGGCCAAAAACGATTCAGAAAAGGGGGTGGTGATGAACAGATGAACAGAGAGCCAAAGAATTGGCTTGGTAGTTTGGTTTGCCCTGTTCCCATCATGCACTGGGACAGGAACAGACTAATTTGCATATAGCCAAGTTCTGAGCTGGGATGGTGCAGTGAGCTAAAAAACGGTGATGGATCAAGCCCTGATCTTTGGACTGGGTAAGAGTGGTCTGCTTAATTCAGGCACTCTGTTCATCACCACCCCCTTTTCTGAATCATTTTGTCCACCATAAGCGTGGAAGGGTATACTCAGATGTGAGTCCCTTGCTCATTGCACCATCAGGATTCAAGCAAGCCGGGCCGACGACGCCTGAAATGGCAGAAACCGGTCACCGGAAGCTTGTTTCCTTCCCAGTACAAGAATTGGCTTGGTAGTTTGGTTTTCCCTGTTCCCATCATGCACTGGGACAGGAACAGACTAATTTGCATATAGCCAAGTTCTGAGCTGGGATGGTGCAGTGAGCTAAAAAACGGTGATGGATCAAGCCCTGATCTTTGGACTGGGTAAGAGTGGTCTGCTTAATTCAGGCACTCTGTTCATCACCACCCCCTTTTCTGAATCATTTTGTCCACCATAAGCGTGGAAGGGTATACTCAGATGTGAGTCCCTTGCTCATTGCACCATCAGGATTCAAGCAAGCCGGGCCGACGACGCCTGAAATGGCAGAAACCGGTCACCGGAAGCTTGTTTCCTTCCCAGTACAAGAATTGGCTTGGTAGTTTGGTTTGCCCTGTTCCCATCATGCACTGGGACAGAAACAGACTAATTTGCATATAGCCAAGTTCTGAGCTGGGATGGTGCAGTGAGCTAAAAAACGGTGATGGATCAAGCCCTGATCTTTGGACTGGGTAAAAGTGGTCTGCTTAATTCAGGCACTCTGTTCATCACCACCCCCTTTTCTGAATCATTTTGTCCACCATAAGCGTGGAAGGGTATACTCAGATGTGAGTCCCTTGCTCATTGCACCATCAGGATTCAAGCAAGCCGGGCCGACGACGCCTGAAATGGCAGAAACCGGTCCCCGGAAGCTTGTTTCCTTCCCAGTACAAGAATTGGCTTGGTAGTTTGGTTTGCCCTGTTCCCATCATGCACTGGGACAGGAACAGACTAATTTGCATATAGCCAAGTTCTGAGCTGGGATGGTGCAGTGAGCTAAAAAACGGTGATGGATCAAGCCCTGATCTTTGGACTGGGTAAGAGTGGTCTGCTTAATTCAGGCACTCTGTTCATCACCACCCCCTTTTCTGAATCATTTTGTCCACCATAAGCGTGGAAGGGTATACTCAGATGTGAGTCCCTTGCTCATTGCACCATCAGGATTCAAGCAAGCCGGGCCGACGACGCCTGAAATGGCAGAAACCGGTCACCGGAAGCTTGTTTCCTTCCCAGTACAAGAATTGGCTTGGTAGTTTGGTTTGCCCTGTTCCCATCATGCACTGGGACAGGAACAGACTAATTTGCATATAGCCAAGTTCTGAGCTGGGATGGTGCAGTGAGCTAAAAAACGGTGATGGATCAAGCCCTGATCTTTGGACTGGGTAAGAGTGGTCTGCTTAATTCAGGCACTCTGTTCATCACCACCCCCTTTTCTGAATCATTATGTGAAACCAAGGAGTTAATGGCTAGCTCCTGTGTGCAGACAACTAAGGACTCGAAACTCTGAGGAGGCCATGCACATTTTAAAATCCGATGCTAGACCTCTGTTTGCCTGTGCAACAGCAAAATCTTTAGGCCATTGTGGGCAATTAGAAGGAAGGCACTGTTGGAATCCTCCCCTGGTTCTGATAGATAAAATGGCAATTGTGATAACCCGGCAGCGACGACTCATTTGTAATCTGAAATGTACGTTTTAAAAAAAATCGTATATATTTGTTTTTATGGAATTATACTATGTACTGTAATATGCTGCTGCTGGATTTTGTATAGAGGTGCTGCTATGGGGCAAAAGGGGCGATAATGCATCTTTTGGGATAATAATCTGATGACTGTTTTTGGCAATTACTGCTAATGCTTTAGCACTTTATTTATGTGGCCCCATTTCCCAGTCCTATCTCGTCGGCGAATGCATAATTATGATAGGCCATTTTAACCATGTATACTAGAGTACTTGCCATCATGTCTTGTGTATTTTGATTCACTGTTTTATAACTTAGAATGTTTTAAATCGATCTGTGTGGCTGTACCCTTTTATGGTATCACAAACCTAAATTAGTGAATTTGATGATAGGATCAGTAGTCACCTGTAACAATCAACAGGTATTTGGAGAAATTGAAATGGAAGAAAAGAGTAAAAAGCCAAGATTCAAGGTCAGTTTCAACCTATCGCACCACTCACTTCTGGTGCCCATCTCTAATTTCTGGGAACATAGGGTTTGCTCCACACTCTTATCTTTCTTGTTGCTTTAACAGTCTTCTTGTTCTTCATACTCAGCTTCACCCTCTGACATCCCACCCAATTCCCAACCACCCTCCAAAGTCAGGTAACTATTGTCTTCTAATGTTTGTGTAATCGTGAGGTATTCTACAACAATGGTTGTTAGGTGTGATACACCGATCACCGGGGGTCCAAGTCGTTTAGTAAGGGATCCTTTACTGTTTAGAAAATTAAATAATAATACCTAATTAATAAAGTATATACATATATAACAGTAAAAATCAAAGCAATTAAAAAAGGTAAAAGCATTCTTTAAATATCAAGGAATTGGAAATTAGAAGCTAAAAACTAAGTAGCTATCATTCACTTGATTGATAATTCATAATTTGTCTCTTTGTTTTATATATCCTTTTTACTGTAGTTATGAGTATGTTTATGAGTTTTAAATTGTGGAAATTGCTGTAACTCAGGTTCCTGAATTCTCATGGTGATTCAATGGGGATTACAGCGATCCATGCTTGGCAGCTCCTATGGAGCGTTCTGTTATACATTCCTGTCAGATATGCACAATATTCCTCAATTATAGTTCAATTTCATAACATGTTACTCTGAATGTAATTATATCCTGATATTGAATGCAATTGTGTTGTTCATTTTAAAACAATAGAAATATATTTTAAAAAAGAAAATGGTTAAACAATGAGGGTTCACTCAAGTCAAAAGGTGAAGCACTGCTGCTGTACATTATTGAGAAGTTAGCAGTATTATACCTTCTGATACTTTCTCTATTACACATACGTTGTCCACTTTCTTTCTTCCAGTCTGTAAATCTACCACACCTGGTCTTGTTTCCTCTCTTCTAGTCTCTGAATATTGTTTTGGAAGGCCTCTGAAGTATTTGCATTATCTTGTAGCAGTGTGTGTTTATTCCCAACGGTATCAGTGCGCCTCTATCTATGTTCCCTCTATTGTACCTGTCTCTTAAGGAGAGATAAAATACATCTCCAGGAATGTAAACATCTTGCCTTCTAGTCTGTGTATAATCCTTTCATATGAGACCATATTGTCATATTGGTGATCCATTCCTCTTATGTGGGTAGGTTAATAGAATGCCAGTGCCATGGAGTACAGATTTTGTCTGTGGCTAGTGCTGTTGATATCTATGGTCTATAGTGTGGTCCAAGGTTTTTGTATATAATGTAGTATGGCCAATTTATTTGATACAGTTATAAGATGAACTAATGTTTTGTTTAGCATTTCTCAGATGAATGCCCAGGATGAACCCACGATTGGGCAATCCCATTGTGAATTAGATCACAGTCTGGTTGTAGGCATCGCCATCATCTCAAATCTACTTGTAGTCCATCTTTTACCTGTTTTTGTGTGGTCAAGTACGAATTATGTGGAATTTTAAATGACAATTTAAGGTGAGAGTCTCTGATACATGTATCATGAACCAGAGGTTTGGTCCCTAATACTTGAATACCATGATTTTAAGCATGGGCGGATTTTGCGGATTGGCAATCCGCGAACTTGCGTATTTACGGATTCGCAATCCGCGAAGATCCGCGAACTCTAGCGGATTTGCGGATTTTTCCGTTTTTTGTGTTGGCGCGTGTTCGCGCCAATTTTGGGACAAGTTCGCAATTGCGAACTTACTTTTCGGCTTGCAACGGCCGCGACTATGTTGTTTCTACGTCTGGTTTATCATCACAGGTTCACAGCACCCTCTGTTTCACCACTGCCACCCTCTGGGACACCCATGCCACCCTCTAGTACATCCTCACAGGCACCTATTAGGTTTATTTATTACTGTAGATTATGGTGGTTGAAAAAAGCTAGCACACCTGCCCTTCTTCAACTGCCATCAATTAATTTGTGTTTCATTAATGTGTCAGTAATTTTGAAAGTTCCAGTCTGGCTGGCACCTGCTTCCTTCCTTATCTGTAATTTGCTTTTTGTTGCAGTGAAATTTTTTTTTTACAGGACCTTTATGGTGCTATTCTATGAGCCTGCTGTGTGCTGTTTGGGTCATAGCAGGGTCATAGAATTGTTGCAAACTCTGGAGGGGCCCATCAGGAAGCACTACCTTGAATGTTACTAATGTTAAGTTTGAACTTTTGCACCTGCTCATTGCTTTCATTTTAGCTAAAATCGTTTTTTTTGCAATTTCGCGCGTTATTTGGGGCGCGAATCCGTGCGAGATCGATTTCGGAAGCCGCGAATACGTGCGAATACAAAATTGTTTTTGTTGCGACGTGTATATTCGCGTGATCTTGCGCGTGTTCGCGAGGCGCTTCTAGCTATTCGTTTGCCAAGTTACCCTATCGGTCGTACACAGGCGCGGCCATCTTGTTGGCGTGACGTAATTCCGTTTCCGCCCGCTATGTGTAATCTCGCAAAGTGTGCTGCTCGCGAGTACAAGTTCGCGCGTACTCGCAAGGAAAATCTTGCGCGAACTTACCCACGCGGTCGTGAACGGGCGCGGCCATCTTGTTTCTCATTCATTGCTATGGTTCTGGGCATGCTTTCTCTATCCTCTCTCAATCTCTGCCATCCTTTGCTTGTTTGAAGTTTTTTTGATCTAATTTTACTTATTATCTAACCCTCTATTTTTCTAGCTCTATATTTTTGTGTTTTCTGCAGCTTTTAGTTACTTTTAAACTACTTTTTTAAACTATTTTCTTTTCTTCTTCACTATTCTATTTCTTCTTTATCATTTAAGTTTATTTCTGCCCAGACCATGGTAAAGGGAGCCGGGAAGCACCCTGAGAAGGGGAAGGGTCCCGCACCCCGTGCCCGGCTCCCGTGCGGGCGTTTAAGGGGGGAGCAAGTGGTCCCGAGGGAGATCTTCAGCGCGGAGGAAGTGGCGGCACTGATCTTCCATGTCCAGCGCCGCCTCCCCAAGACGATCCTGGGAGGCGGCAAGATCGCGACCGGCTATGGCATCCGGGAGCGCCGCCAGCGGTGGGAGAAGGTGTGCCGGGCCATGTACAAGATCTCTGGGGTCCGGCGCACATATAACCAGGCCACCCACCGCTGGACCGATGTCATGGACCGGGAGCGGGACTTGCTGGACGCGCTCGGCGTAGAGGTCCCCGGGCTTGGTGAGTAGTAGTAGTAGTCCATTTACTACTCTGTTTTATCCTGCTCTGTTATTTGCAAATCTTTGTTCTTTACCAAGAGCAATAATGCTGCCGATTACATTGAGGTAAATTATATTTCAAAATCTTCTATGCATTTCATTTTCAGGTGCACTGCTCTCCTTCTCAGTAGCCTTGCTTGCTACTATGCTTCTTTGTTTTGTATGTTGTGTTCAGAAGCATTTCATTGGCCTGAGAAATTATGTATCAGTGTACTGTAAAGAAAAGAACTGCGTAATGCTAGACAGTAAGGGTCATATTTTCAATTACCGGCGCATCCCTGCAAAGTAGCAGGGATGCGGCAGTAATTGTGTGCCATGCCACCACCACCCATTGGCCCAAAACGTCACAGAAGCCTTACGCATCTGTGCCGTAAAGGCAGCGCATTGCTGGAGTTGCGTGCCAACGATGGCGCAGCTCCAGCAATGCTCTGGGGTACCCTATCTCCCCAATGCTGCATCAAGCCGTACGTCGGCTTCAAGCGCGCAGGGTTTGAGTCATGCATCATTGTCATAAAAATGACTGATTGACATCTTGTAGATTTCCCTCAGCCACTTTTAGGATTCGTTCCTGCGCAGGTACGCCCTCCCTTGCGCCGGAACGCCCCCTGATGGCGCAGGGCTTTACAACGTGATGCATCGCCCATATGCCCATATGTGTTTTTTTTTTTAATATATACGCCGCACCAACACCATGGCGAGTCTTTTGTTCTGCCGCTGCGTCAGAAAAGGCACGCAACAATGGAGGAAAATCAGCCGCAACTTCCGCAAGGGACTTATAAATCAGCCCCAACAGACTGAAGTCCAGTGTCCTTCCTTTAGACAGTCACATGGCTATCAGAAGAAATAGTGGCGGTGGTGGCGGGTGGATTGATAGTTTGAGTATTCACTGATCTGCAAGCAGGATGGACTTTGTCTGTCACGTGTTGCGCACTACTGCCTGCAGTGCCAGGCCTAGGCAAACCTCTTTAGTAGTCTGTTTATTGAGTTACATAGGAACTTTCTAAGTCAACGTTCCGCAAATCAGGCAATACGAATAACGTAGTATACCACATGAGATAGATCCCGTGGAATAGTTGTCTATCTATTTGCTATTTTTCCAAAATATGTTGTTATTGTTCTTTTGAAATGTTTGATTTGGTTGAAAAATCTCATCCATGTTTTATGGTTTTTCTTTCTTTCATGTTGTACATCAGCTCCCCCCAAGGGCAAGAGGACACAGGAGGAGGGTGCTGAGGATGCAGGCCAGGATCGGGCAGGCGAGGGCTCCTTTGCTGGCCCCAGTAAGTTTACATTTTACTAAACAGTACCTATTTTTTCCTAGCGTTCCTCATTCGATTTTTTCTAAATCGTCTTTGATCTTCTTGTAGACTGGATATAAATTCTTATCCTGCCTCGAATATGACTCCCTGTGGTATTACTAGACTATTCTTATTAGTCTGTCTGTGTAGCTAACTAAGATTGGACATTTGGCAATTCCATTGGACTCCCATTATATTCAGCAATACCTCTATGCACTGTCTCCTTACTGACTAGATAGTGTGGCAGAGTCATTCAGCTCCCGAAGTCACCGATTATAGATCCCCAATGATCTCTAGATTATCGTACGCAGGACAAGAGAGTAGTACGGAGTCACAGCACAGTCAAGAAGTGTCAGAGGCACTCATGCTTGCAAAAATTCCAAAACCTTTAGCTCATCCACTCTAGTCTGGAGGAACAAAAACCACAGAGTCTATTTAAGTTTAAAAGCTTTATTAAAAGTAAACACATTTATTGAAATCTACTTTGTCATAAAACTATTTAACTGTAAACGGAAAAGTGGTTAGTGCTGACGATTAATTGGACACATTTCTTGTGGTCGAGCCGAACTCTCACCTACTTTGAACTTGATCCTGGTCGTGTTCTTAGGACTCAGGAGTCAAGCTTCTGTCTGTTAGGAGAAAAAGTGGTGCGTGTTAAAAATCAAAAGCAAGCATTCATCAGTTGTGCATAAAAGTGCAGCAAGACAACAGCCTTCCCTGGAAAATGGGACATTTTTACTATGGAGTAGACAGTCACAAATTATTACATTGTATTCTGTTTTTTTAACATTTCTCCTAGACCAAATATTATATAGTAGTGAGTGGTGTATTCTAACTTTCTTAAATGTACTTTGTAGGTGTAACATCTGGTGACGGGGCCAGCGCGGAGGTGGCTGATGTGTTGGACTTGGACTCGGAGGCCTCTGGGGAGGATGCGGCGGTAGAAGAGCTGGTGGCCGTTCCTGTGGGGGATCAAACGGTGGTGGCGGAAACAGGTAAGCTATATATTCCTTACTTATTGAGATTGAAGACTGCATAGTGTGCTTTCTGCACGGGTGTATTACAATTACAAATCAACCAGGTAGTAGCCTCCTCGAAATGTACTTCGACTTAGCTGTGAAGTTTTTGGTGAGAAGAATCCCAATAAGTTCTTAGACGAACGTGATGGATGGGATGAACGAAAAGCGAAAGAAGGGTGTAAGTAAGTGGGACGCGAACTTGTATGATGGCTGGCAAAGAAGAACGATATGTGTTTGCTTGGACCCAGAGGTGGCTGGGAAGGAAAGAATATGGTATGGTGCATGGCTGGGTCAATGATGAAGCAAGGATGGGTGGAAGGACAGCAGCCTGGGTGGGTGAAACAGAAACTGTATGTGTGCGTATACTTTGAATGAATGGATGCCTGGAGCATGGTATTCTCTGACTCTTACATAGCAAATGTGTATCTAGAGAGAGTAGATGGTCGCCAGGTGAAGTAAGTGTTACCTTGAAGAGCATGTACCACCGCACCCGCACGTCCGTCCCAGTGCAGGGAAGGCAAGGAAAAGAAATTGTAAATGTGTCCAATACTACCATGAATAGTAGCAGTACTTTGTATTGCGTTTGCATTCACAGCATATATCTGGTTATTACGGTGGACACTCCGTACCTCTCTTAATAACTTTAGTTTACTTGTAGTACGTCATTCATGTGTGGGTGTATCACTGTGTTCACTCAATATTAAGCAAAGCACCTAAAGTCATCTCATCTGTCATTAAATACGTCCCATGTGAAGTGATAGATAATCAAATTAGTTAGCTTCTTCAGTTTCCTTTTCTAGTACTCATTTGCACTGTAGGGTGAAAGGTAAATTAATTAAGCAGTAGCCCTTGTAACAGAGTATTCTCAGTGCCACCCGTAATAGAAAAGTAATAGCTTCACCACCTGCATGTACTGGACCGGTACAGTAACGCAAGTCTGTCTCCATCATCATGGTGTGCAACTTTTTTTCTCGGGTGCAACTTCACTGTGCTGTGTCCATGTCATTCTGCCGGCTTGCATAAGATAACGTACCCATTTCCCTAAACAAGAGAGAAGAAGAAGAATAAGACTGGTGTACTGTCATAGTCGACTGTAATGGAAGTCCATAGTGGTCGTAGAATTAGTTCATTAAACTACCACTACTGTTAGAGCAAGGATGCAGAAGTGGGAGGTTACATAGATACTGTCCTCAATAGTTATGTACTGTGCTTTCAATTTGCTACTTGTACTCTGTGACCCAACTTTCGGCTCAATCACTTTGTGTTATTAATAAGGAGCATTGGTTACAGACTATGTCTTTCTTTCTTCATATAGTTGCTCCTTCCAAATCAACAACAAGGAGGGAGCAGGCTAGATTGGCCCGGCAACGGAGGCTGGAGGCCACAGTCGCCGAGTATCGGCGGCTGGTGGCCCTGGAGGAGGAGGAGGACACGCAGTCGAGCGGGGCAACATCTTCGACTGTGACCACTGCATCCTCCTCCGTGACTAAACCAGCGGGACCGAGCCGGGCTAAGAAAGCCGACCGCCACCGCCAAGCACCCGAAATACCAGCTGCCCCCCACAGGAGCTGCAAGGAACGCCAACACCGCCTACGAGTCCGCATGTCCAACCTGGAGCAGGAGGTCCTGAGGTATAAGACCTTGGTTAAGGGCCTCCGCTCCGAGCTTGCCACCCTCCGCAAGGAGTATGATGCCCATGCCGCATCATGCACCAGCACCAGCACCCTCCAGTAGTGGAGTGTCCCTTGCCCTTTTTTTATAGACTTTTGGGGGGTGGGATTTGGGAGTTGGGATCGTTTTGGGACGTTTCAGAGACAATCGTTGGGGTTAGGGTGGGTGAGGGAGATTATTTTGTTAGGGATAAATAAATATATTTTTCAACTACTTTATCTGACCATACCTGTTTTTTACTGCTTTTCAGTCTGGTGGGTGGGGGGCGGGGGTGTAACAGTAACTTTGTTTTCCTGAACAGTCGTAGGACTTTAGTAGTACAACCGTCAATCTCTTGTCTACTCCGAAATAATACTCCATTATACTACCTCCCACCAAACGCTTATCTTACCTGTAATTTGTGTTAGAAATTAGGGCTAGGCCCAGGGCTGGCTCCAGGTGAAATGGGGATTAACGTTGTCATTCCTGGGCGGGTGACATTTCCTCATTGCGGTGTTACTAGTGGTGTGACACAGTGGCAGTTGCATGCCTATGGAAAAAAAGAAAACGAAACCTTGTTTGTACTCCTTACTGTAGCATTACAACGGTTACGGTACGATCGAGAAAATAGCAGGTGACAGTACACTAGAACAGTGCCATAATGTAGCCTAACAAATGGTAAAGTATTGCAAGTATAACTAGTACTTGCGTTGAATTTATTTGACATTGGCTACTACTACTAGAAGATATAGTACTGAAGCTGAGTAAGTCTAGAAGATATCCTCGTATTCCTTCACCAGCCTGTTGCTGCTATCACCTTATCCTCCCCAGCAAGTGTGTGGAATTATTGATGTCATTTTAGTCAGACATCAAGCAAAACAACACAGCCCGGGGGAAGAGGGTTAGGGTTTGTAAAATGGATGGGAATGGGGGTTTCTTTTTGGGTAGGTTTTGTTGAGAGAAGAAAAAAAAAGCAGAGCATGGACAAACAATAATTGAAGATACAGAGTTTACAGACAATCTTTGGTTACAAAGTAAAGGTAAGCACATGCAGTCACACTCATAGAATAAAAGACAACAATGGATACTGTATCTGTATTGCGTATGTTGTTGGAGTTGTCCTGTTGAAATTGGTAAGTAAGTTGCATGCAGCAAACAATTCCTCTTATTGGCGGCACTCCTCCATTCCAGCTGACGCTTCGTCCATCAATGTGGTGGTGACCACTGACAGAAGAGACACCCTGTCCACTGCCTGCCTGGCGGATGTTGACTGAAACCCGGCCTGTAATTATTGAACGGAAAACAGGAAGTGCTATTACAATACCACTGATAAATAAATAAAAGGTATGTACGCTGTGTGGTTCAAAAAGTCACACTTTGATTTCCCTAATAGACAGTACAATATTTTTGAAATTGCGTGCTCTGTCTGAGTCACCTTTTTAAGGATCAATAAGTATGGCCAAAATATTATAGCGGATCTTTCCCCTCAAGGTGGGTGTACTACTGTGTTTTAGAACAAAATTTGACCTTCCCAGCAATGCTCCCACCAAGACCCTTACTAAAGCCAGTCGCAAAAATGTAGAAGAACCCAATCATATCTCCAAAAACGATGCCTAGCAGAAAAATGGTTACAAAACGTACTTTGAAAGTAACAGTAGACCCAAATACAGACCGTGGATTGTATTCAAACCACTTGCCTGCAAGCAAAAGTATCCATAGCCAGCATCGCTCCAACAGTGCTCTACAACAACAGAACCGCGTTGCAATAGAACCCCCCTAAACACATGCAATCCTGCTGCTAGGGCTAACCCTAACGAACCCTAACTTACAAAAAGTGCAAAAACTGGTGTTTCCTTATGGATTTTGTCCAACAAACTTCTAGCCGGTATTAGACCTTCCCAGGAATGCCCCAGGCAAGACCCGCCAACCCACCCGCAAAAAAACACGCGACACAACACCACCAAACAGCGAAAAAGCTAAATCTCATACTTACAATGTCTCTCGGCCTTCGGTCCAAACGCGGCGCTGTGCAGCTAGGTCGTCATCATCATCAATCATCATAACTCCTGTTTTCCACCACGGATTTCCTGAAAAGCAAATGCAATCAAGATTAGACTGTCGCAGCAGTGCTTCGACAGAGACCCCGGCCGCAACCCACCCACGAACAGCAGGAAGCCCCCCAAAACGCTACATTGAGCAAGATGTCTGAAGAAATGGCAAAAAAAAGGCTGTTCCTTATGGATTTTGTCCAAAACACTTGTATCCGGTATTAGACCTTCCCAGGAATGCCCCAGGCAAGACCCGCCGGCGCCAACCCACCCGCAAAAAAACACCCGACAACACCCCCAAACAGCGAAAAAGCTAAATCTCATACTTACAATATCTCTCGGCCTTCGGTCCAAAGTAACGCGCTGTGCAGCTAGGTCATCATCAATCATCATAACTCCTGTTTTCCACCACGGATTTCCTGAAAAGCAAATGCAATCAAGATTAGACTGTCGCAGCAGTGCTTCGACAGAGACCCCGGCCGCAACCCACCCACGAACAGCAGGAAGCCCCCCAAAACGCTACATTGAGCAAGATGTCTGAAGAAATGGCAAAAAAAAGGCTGTTCCTTATGGATTTTGTCCAAAACACTTGTATCCGGTATTAGACCTTCCCAGGAATGCCCCAGGCAAGACCCGCCGGCGCCAACCCACCCGCAAAAAAACACCCGACAACACCCCCAAACAGCGAAAAAGCTAAATCTCATACTTACAATATCTCTCGGCCTTCGGTCCAAAGTAACGCGCTGTGCAGCTAGGTCATCATCAATCATCATAACTCCTGTTTTCCACCACGGATTTCCTGAAAAGCAAATGCAATCAAGATTAGACTGTCGCAGCAGTGCTTCGACAGACACCAAAAATTACACACAAACCCCCGGAACCCCGCCAAAGAGCACCTCAAAGGCAAGCAAGTCAGCAAAAACGGCAAGAAATTTCCACCTCATATTTGGTCCAAAACACTTTTGTCCATTATTAGAGCTTCACAGCAATGGGCCCAAAACCGTCAACTCACCCGCAAAGAAGTACAACACCCCCACAAGTGCTGAGTCTTTCTTCATTGTGCGTAATCCAGCACTCTGCTTGGAGGGAAATCGCAGTCTGGAGGAGGAGGATAGAGGAGCATGTTCTTCAGAACTTGTGAACCTGAGGAATGTAGACTGCGGCACCTTCAAATCAATAAGCAAACAAGTGAAGACAGTTCTGATGATGGTCTTGTTTTTGGGATTAGGTGATTAAAGTTTGAATTAAATTAACTGTGCAAAACAAAGAAAGAGAGACACAAAGCACACAGGAATAAAAGTGAATAAGGACGAAAAAGAAAGTTCTTGATTGATTGTCTCATTTTCAGGGCTCGGTGTCAGGGAATAAGAACAAGATTTCGTCATCATACTCTGCGAATTCAGGCTGGATGAGGTCAGTGGCACCGAACAGAGAAAAAATCCCCTCATCTACGTTGCTGTCCTCATCGTCTTCATGTGGCGTGCTTTCTCGCACTTTGTAATCTGGTGGTATGAGGTGCTGATTCATCTTGATCATTGTCAGCCGCTCCACATTTTTGGGCGATAGGCGGCTCCGTTTGGCAGTTACAATGCCACCAGCAGCACTGAAAACACGTTCAGAAGACACACTTGCGAGTGGGCAAGACAAATAGTTTATAGCCAGGTTGTAGAGCTGTGGCCACAATTGTTTTTTGCCATGCCAATACTGCAATGGCTCCTCATTAAGAAAGACCACTGTTGAGTCATTCAGATAGTCCTGCACCATCGACTCAAGGTCATCAACTGTTCCTCCACTTTGCTTACTTTTTGCTGTGCCTGTGACATTTTTTAGAGAACCATACCCCATCAAACTTAGCCAATCCTCCTCCCCAGCCACTGTTAGTGTTGTCATTGTGTGTGGTGCAGATGATCCAGTTGCCGGTGTCTTTAACGGCTGAGAGGTCACTTGTGCCCCAGCCACAGGTGCAGAAGTGGATTCTTGTGACTGCGGATGGCCTGCTGATGCTGATGCTGATGTACTGGCTTCTCCTTCAATAACCTGCCGTTCTTTTTCAAACCTCTTGGCTGACCAGGCTAACCAATGTTTGTACTTTTGAACATCTGCATCAGCGAAAGGAAAGAATGCGTTGTCTGCCAGCGCCTTTTTGTAGCGTGGATCCAGAATAGTAGCACAAATGTAATGCTGATCTGAGTTGATGTTTTTAAGACGTTCATCACCACGTAGGCGATGTAATAATTTCTCAGACAAAATGAAATGGGTTTTTTTTTTTTCATCTTTTTCAAACTCAGAAGAAACCGCCATCAGTTGGTGCTCCAGTATGCACAACAATGGGATAGCTTTTCCCAAATTACAGTCCTCCTGGCTGACTGCACGCGTGAAGAACTCAAAAGGACGAAGCATGTCTGTCAGGCTTTTAACTATGGCCCATTGCGCCTTACTCATCCGCAGGTCCTCCTTCTGAGATGTAGCCTCTGTCAAGAAATAGTGATCGAGTACCGTATACTGCTCATGCAGACGCTCAAGCATGTAGAAGGTTGAGTTCCAACGTGTTGCCACCTCCTGGATGAGTGCTTTCACTGGCATTCCACGTTGAAGTAGCAGTCTCCGCAGATGCTTCCGGGCCTTAAAAGAATGGCTGAAATGGTTGCACATTTTGCGGCAGGTGGCCATTACCTCGAACGCTGGACTCTCTTTATCACTCAAGAATTTTTGAACTACCAGGTTGATACAGTGCGCCAAACACGGCACTCTAACATGGTGACCCTGTGACATGGCCTTAACTACATTGGCGCCATTATCCGTGGAAACATAACCAATCTTGCGTTTTAGGGGGGATAGCATTGACAACACCTTTTTGTCAAACTCTTCCAAAAGGTTTTCTGCTGTGTGACTTTTCTCCAAGGCAAACATGGCTAGTGTTGCATGTTTCCGAGCAGCTTTGAAAACTTGGTCCGGGTCAACACCTGCGTTTAGCTTTGCTATAACACCTGAAAAAGAGACCCAGTGTGCAGTGATGCACATGTAATCATCGCCTGGGCCACTGGTCCACATGTCTGTTGTCAGATGTATTGTGTGAACAGCACTCTTCTGCAAAGCTGCCCCAATCGCCTGCAGCACATCTTCATGTAGTGCTGGAACCGCAACTCTGGCAAAATAGAACCGGCTCGGAACCTTCCATTTAGGGCAGAGCGTTGCAACTAATTCAAGAAAACCTACCGCTTCTACAAAAGAAAAAGGTAGAAGGTCCACAGCTAGCATTTTAGCCAGCTTAGTGTTATACAGACGCGTCAGTGGGTGGTTGCGTTCATATGGCACGTCTGAAGTAAGCATTGTTCTAATGTTGGCCTGGACCAAGCATTTACGGGCTGATAATGACTTCGTTGACCCAATTTTGCTCGCTGGTGAACTTTTGTGCGTTGGTGTCTCACTCGCTCCAACACTCTTAGTGTGCCTCACATTGGGTGTGCTGCTGAGAGGGGTACTGGGTGTAAGGGAAGTGTTTGACACGTCTTCTTCCTGCTCGTCAACATCAGATGAAACATCAACGTTTCCTTGATTTTGGCCTTTCTTGATCGCAGCTAGGTGCGCAAACCATTGGACAGCGTGCTTTCTGTCAAGATGACCACTCTGGCCGCCGGTACCATAGTTGCTACCTGGCTTACCACGACTAACTGCAAGCTTACAAAGGGTACAAATGGCAAACCTTGGATTTTTGGGACAAACAGTAAAGAAGTCCCAAACTGGGGACTTGAAGTGTCTGTGGGACCTGGAGGAGGCGGTGATACTGGTGGTGGTGGTGGTCATGAAGCTAATGCCAGATGAAGTGGAGGATCTGGATTGGCCAACTTTTGTACGTTTTCCACTTTCACCGCCACTAATTAAGGTCGAGGTTGACGCAGGTCTCTTCTTGCCAGAAAGAAATATGGAAGCGGGACGAGTTGGTGTACTACTTAACTCCAATGATTGTGGTGTTTCCACTGCCTCCTCATCGACAACATCATCATCATCATCATCACGCGCAGCAGCTCTTCGGGCTAGGGTCAAAATGTCTGTTTGCTGCATGCCCGCTGGGGCTGCAGTGACCTTTATGATGACTGGGTCGTCGTTGGCAGAGTCTTCATCAGCAGCAGTATCCGCCACTTCTTGTTGAGCCTCATCACACTCCATAAGTCTGAGACTTTGGACGAGCTTCCTTTTACGCTTAAGTACCTTTGTTGGATCATGGTGTGCCTCACTCTCAGACGGCTGTGGTGCTGGTTCCCAAGTTTGATCCGTATCATCAGAAGGAGGTGTGCTTGAAGAGGATGTAGACACCACCCTTGATCTCTTCCTTGCTAGGGTTGTGGAAGACAATGAAGGATCATCAGGAGGAGTGGCTTCCTCAAATGATACCTCGCCTTGATTGTCGATTTCCTGATGTGCCCCTACTTCGGGAGGAACAACTATTGTGGGCACTTGTTGTGACCCTCCATGCACCTCTGCATGCGCATCTCCTTGCGCTGCCTCTCCTTCCACATGTACTTGGGCTTGTACTTGCACATGTGATTGTTGTTGCCGCTGTGGTTGTTCAACACTCGTCAGATGAGCTACAACAACCTGTGTTGATTGAGGGACATTGCTGCTGCTTTCTTGCGATGAGCCAACATCACTGGTCGATGGTGATTGAAGAAGTATACTGGCTGCCTCTGCAGCACTCAAGGGCTTGGACTTAAGTTGGCGTGGTGGTGGTGGTGGCACTGAGCCCAATGGAGCGGGGGTGCTGCTGCCAGCTTGGTCCCCAGCAGATCCCGCTGCAGCTGCTGCAGGCATACTTTTTTTTTTACTCACAAAAAAAGGGGCGGGCGGCACACCAGTGTCCTTGGTAACTTGCTTCTTCTGCTCCTTACTGGCACCTTTCTTGCTAGAGGAGCTACGGGTTACTTTTTTTGGGGCCATCTTCTTCAGAGCAGGTCAGCAGGCAGCAGTTGCACGAGTTGCAGAGGGTTCTGTGTCCAGACGTGACGTCGCGTGACGTTATGCTGCACACACCGCTGCAGGACTTCTTCCTGGCACTGGTGGTTCTATTGAGTCTTCTTGTGCACCTAAAAGCAATGGAAGACAGAGGAACATCAGTTCAGTTATACACCCCAAAAAATCGACAAAACACAGAAAAATGAGCACAATCCCATGCCATCCATGATGTTTACATTGAAGACACCCCACAGAAAGACTAGGGACATGCAAGTATGCAACACTCACTACCCCTGGGCATAAGGGATGAAAAGTAGGCAAAATAAGTGCAGGCCTCAGACACTGCCTCTCCTCAAAATGGCCCCCTTACACCCCAAGCACATGTTGCCTGTACCAGCCAGCACTCAAGATGGCCACCACCACCACCCACATGGCCAGTCCACATCAACAGTACACCCCCAAAAAACAGAAAAACAGCCAGAAATCACCACAATCCAATGCCATCCATGATGTTTACATCAAAGAGAGTGAGACAACACCACAGGCACACTCAGTCCATGCACCACCACCACCCCTGGGCAAGCAAAAGGCCACACCAGCAGCCCCCCAAAAACGACAAAAAACAATAAAATAAGCACAATCCCAGCCCATCCATGGCCTCAATTATGTTTAAATTCAAGAAGACACCCCACAGAAAGACTAGGCCCATGCAACACTCACCACCCCTGGGCAAAGGGCCACACCAGCAGGCCCAAAAAAACGACAAAAAACAATAAAATCTGCACAATCCCAGCCCATCCATGGCCTCAATGGTGTTTAAATTCAAGAAGACACCCCACAGAAAGACTAGGCCCATGCAACACTCACCACCCCTGGGCAAAGGGCCACACCAGCAGGCCCAAAAAAACGACAAAAACCAATAAAATCTGCACATTCCCAGTCCATCCATGACCTCAATGGTGTTTAAATTCAAGAAGACACCCCTCAGAAACACTAGGCCCATGCAACACTCACTACCCCTGGGCATAAGGGATGAAAAGTAGGCAAAATAAGTGCAGGCCTCAGACACTGCCTCTCCTCAAAATGGCCCCCTTACACCCCAAGCACATGTTGCCTGTACCAGCCAGCACTCAAGATGGCCACCACCACCACCCACATGGCCAGTCCACATCAACAGTACACCCCCAAAAAACAGAAAAACTGCCAGAAATCACCACAATCCAATGCCATCCATGATGTTTACATCAAAAAGAGTGAGACAACACCACAGGCACACTCAGTCCATGCACCACCACCACCCCTGGGCAAGCAAAAGGCCACACCAGCAGCCCCCCAAAAACGACAAAAAACAATAAAATAAGCACAATCCCAGCCCATCCATGGCCTCAATTATGTTTAAATTCAAGAAGACACCCCACAGAAAGACTAGGCCCATGCAACACTCACCACCCCTGGGCAAAGGGCCACACCAGCAGGCCCAAAAAAACGACAAAAAACAATAAAATCTGCACAATCCCAGCCCATCCATGGCCTCAATGGTGTTTAAATTCAAGAAGACACCCCACAGAAAGACTAGGCCCATGCAACACTCACCACCCCTGGGCAAAGGGCCACACCAGCAGGCCCAAAAAAACGACAAAAAACAATAAAATCTGCACAATCCCAGCCCATCCATGGCCTCAATGGTGTTTAAATTCAAGAAGACACCCCTCAGAAACACTAGGCCCATGCAACACTCACTACCCCTGGGCATAAGGGATGAAAAGTAGGCAAAATAAGTGCAGGCCTCAGACACTGCCTCTCCTCAAAATGGCCCCCTTACACCCCAAGCACATGTTGCCTGTACCAGCCAGCACTCAAGATGGCCACCACCACCACCCACATGGCCAGTCCACATCAACAGTACACCCCCAAAAAACAGAAAAACAGCCAGAAATCACCACAATCCAATGCCATCCATGATGTTTACATCAAAGAGAGTGAGACAACACCACAGGCACACTCAGTCCATGCACCACCACCACCCCTGGGCAAGCAAAAGGCCACACCAGCAGCCCCCCAAAAACGACAAAAAACAATAAAATAAGCACAATCCCAGCCCATCCATGGCCTCAATTATGTTTAAATTCAAGAAGACACCCCACAGAAAGACTAGGCCCATGCAACACTCACCACCCCTGGGCAAAGGGCCACACCAGCAGGCCCAAAAAAACGACAAAAAACAATAAAATCTGCACAATCCCAGCCCATCCATGGCCTCAATGGTGTTTAAATTCAAGAAGACACCCCACAGAAAGACTAGGCCCATGCAACACTCACCACCCCTGGGCAAAGGGCCACACCAGCAGGCCCAAAAAAACGACAAAAAACAATAAAATCTGCACAATCCCAGCCCATCCATGGCCTCAATGGTGTTTAAATTCAAGAAGACACCCCTCAGAAACACTAGGCCCATGCAACACTCACTACCCCTGGGCATAAGGGATGAAAAGTAGGCAAAATAAGTGCAGGCCTCAGACACTGCCTCTCCTCAAAATGGCCCCCTTACACCCCAAGCACATGTTGCCTGTACCAGCCAGCACTCAAGATGGCCACCACCACCACCCACATGGCCAGACCACATCAACAGTACACCCCCAAAAAACAGAAAAACAGCCAGAAATCACCACAATCCAATGCCATCCATGATGTTTACATCAAAGAGAGTGAGACAACACCACAGGCACACTCAGTCCATGCACCACCACCACCCCTGGGCAAGCAAAAGGCCACACCAGCAGCCCCCCAAAAACGACAAAAAACAATAAAATAAGCACAATCCCAGCCCATCCATGGCCTCAATTATGTTTAAATTCAAGAAGACACCCCACAGAAAGACTAGGCCCATGCAACACTCACCACCCCTGGGCAAAGGGCCACACCAGCAGGCCCAAAAAAACGACAAAAAACAATAAAATCTGCACAATCCCAGCCCATCCATGGCCTCAATGGTGTTTAAATTCAACAAAACAGTTGTATCATGCACCCATAACCAACCCTGGTCCTACTGGATACTGTGGCTACCCACAATATAATTTATTTAATTTTCTGAAAAAGTTCCAAAATTGTACTTGCAGCAACTGTAATGCCCCAAACAAACTTACTTGTGAAAGTTGATTTCTAATCCAAAAGTGATCCAAAGACAGTCAAAAAGGCCTCAAATCCAAATATCCAGCAGCACCCACAAAAAGTAATCCTTCCAGCTCCAGATCCAAATGAAAGTGACCAGGAGATGGACAAAGCACTGGGAGGAGCCTGCTGGACAGGAACAGGAAGTTGGAGACTGTGGGGCACTTCCTTCCTCCCCCCCCCCCAAAATGGACTCCTTGCAAAAAAAAAGGCCATGCAAATGTCAACCTGAGGAGTGATTCTGATAAAAATCATAATTTTCTGAAGGTTTATCCTGTTTGCTGGTGATTTTCTTGTGCGAAATTGCAAAATCTCTATTTCGCAAGTGCGAGATTGTTCCTTTCCGCCGCAACTACATGTTCGCAATTGCGAACTCTCGCGAGGTGTGCTGTGCAAGGTGGCAAGCCGCGAGTACGTATTCGCGGGCGACAAACTCCCGCGGGAACACGCAGCAAGATCTAAAATGGCGCGTCACTCGCAAAGAAAAACAACTCGGCAAACGCTAAAATGACGGAAAGTGAACGCCGTGCACCACGCCGCGCGCCGCAACCAAGCAAAAAATCCGCCGCGAGCGGATTCACGGATTTTCGACAAATTCGCGAGCGTTCGCGGATTGCGGATTTGCCGAAAATCCGAAAAATCCGCGAGCGGAGCGGATTTTACGCCCATGCTTACATGATTTAAGACTGTGTTTTAACTAGTTATATATCAATTTTTGGTCCGGGGTTGCTTTAACTCTAGTTTCAGCGCTTCCAAGTCTTTGAGTTTGGTTTATGTTATTATCTGGTCAATTGTCTGGATGCCCATTGTCTTACACATGCCTCCCTATGCAGAGGGCTGAGTTATATGGTATACCAAATGGGTAGACTGTCATGGATCCTATGATTGACCAATTTGCACCACTTAATATTATTTTAGCTACATTATATATTCATTTTCTGGTTAACTGTTGTGATTGGAAAGCCCCTCGCTTGGTGATGGACGGGTACCACTGACCTGAGTGCTCCAGCTGCAACAATATCTGGATCCCTGGTGCTGATTTTTGTTGTCATCAAAGCAAGTATTTCATGGGATTTGATTACTTATCACCATTTTACCTAGATCGCCTTTGTTTTAGATCCCCAGATATTTGCTTTTTATTTTCCTTTGAATTGATGTGCCTCAATAAAAACAGGTGTAGTGATGCTACACATGGACATCACTTCACATTTAGCTTTATGTCCTGAAATGTGAGAGTCCTTGGAGATAATATTCATAAGGGCGTAATTGGGTTGTTGGTTGAGGGCTTGAAAACCTACTCAAACAACAGTGACAATCCTTATGAGGGTGAACCACAAAAAGTCAATAAATTAACCTATGCTTAACCCTTTGGTAGTTTGGCACAAAAGTAGTCAGGCTTAACTTAGAGGCAATGTGTAAGGTATTTATGCAGCACTAAAACAGTAAGAAAGTGAAAACACAACACAAGTAAAACGTAATGGATTTTTTTACACCAAATGGAAAAAATCAGTAAAGTTGGAGTTTTTAAAGTTTAAAGGGAAAATAGTGCTTAAAAGATCAACGTGCCAACCACAGATATGCGCAAGACCGGGGCAAAGTTGAAACTTAAAGCCAACTGCTATGGCGTGTGGTTCACTTCACGCGTGGCTTGGGCCCAGTCTCGACTTACCTTTTAGTGGTGATGAATTTTTGAAGAAAAATGTCTGAGAAGGTCAAGTTCAGTGGGGAAGGCAGGTGGGGGTGTCTGAGAAGGAAGCGTTGATGTCAGAAGTAAAAACCCTCAAGAGGAACAAAGCTGCACGCTGTATCTGATGAGGCCTCCAGGAGGCCAGATAAACTTCCGGAGAAGAACCACGGAACAGTATTTACCGCTGCAGAGAAGAATGTAGCGGAAGCTACTCCAAAGTCAAACCAACCTGCAGTGCACCTTAGGTGAATGGGTGAGAAGAAAGTTCAGAGGGCACTTTTAGCTGAACATTTTTCAATCTTCGAAACGTTGGATTTGAATTATCTGGGCACTTTAAAGGGTCCAGGACTGGATGGGGACCCCTTAGATTGCTAGGACTTACTCAGGCTTGGTCCATATGTGGGTTCAAGACAGTTGGAGTCTTTTATATCCCTGAAGCTCTGATCACAAGGTCAACCAACTAGCCCTTGGAGTCACTCTAGAAGTCCTGAGTTCAAGCAGAAGTACATGCCTCAAGCAGAAGGGAAGTCCTCTGAGGGCACGGGGAGACTTTAGGCAGCCGGACAGTCCTGCTGGAGCAGCAGAGCAGTCCTCTGATGTACATAGCAGGCCACAGGTAACAGAGCAGTCCTCTGAGACAGACCAGAAGTGAACTGAAGAGAAGGACTGAGTGTCCTATGTGTCTTCCTGGTCCCACCTCTGAAGTGAAAGGAACTTCTGGAGTTTTCCCCCCAACAGAAGTCTCTTAAATCTTCTCCCTTCCTGCCCTGGCCCCGGGTAATCTGGAGTCACAAAATGCTAGTGTGACTTGCTTTGTATGTGTGCTGAGGCAGTTACTTTGAAGTGAAAGTGGGCACTGTGCACAGCTTCACCCCTCCATCTTGAAAGAATGGCTCATCCTGGCAAACCCAGTCCCCCATTGTGTGGCTGTCTAGGAAAAATACACAAAGTCCAACTGCAAATTACACCTAATCATGTGACCCAGGAAACAGTCATCAAATGGTTAGGACTTTCTAAAAGTGGACTTTTAAAAATTGTGACTTACATTCTGACATTACCATTAAAGAGAATTTTAAATTGCAATTTTTTACACACCGAGCATGATATTTTTACCTTTTCCCAAACAAAGTTATTACTTATTACATGCAATGGGGTGACTCAATGAAGTCCTGTGGGAGGAGTAAACCTCACAGAAGCAAAAAACACACTTGGGCGTTATTCACTATCAGGACATGTTAAACTTAAAAGTACATGCCCAACTTTTAAAATATTTTCACCCTGCCACAACAGCTGTTTAGGGCCTACCTTTGGGGGCACTTATATGTATTATATATTATTATATAGGTATTAAAAGAGCTACTCCATTCTACGCTGTTGCAGAGCTTATTCTTAGGGCCTGATTTATATCTTGGCTGGACAAGTCCCGTCATTGCTATTTGTCCGTTAATCAGCCCATCTCCTTGGTGGTCTGCCTGCTCAATTAAGATTTTGGCTGGGCACTGGAGTGAAGACCGATGTAGTCCCGCCGCCTCCGCCATGATCTTTCGCCCATGTTGATGTCTTCAGAGGCTGAAGCGGCTGTCAGAAGGAATCCCACCGAGATTCCTGCCGTACAGATTACGATGTGCCTTTCCATTGAGGCAACTGTGAAGGAAACCTTAGATCTTGTGATGGCGGAAACAAATAAAAAGAGGTTAAAACACACCTCTTTTCATGGTCCTACCAAAGATTCTATCTTTACCGCCAATGCCCATGTCCTCATTGTGCTGCTGCTTGACCGTTATGCTAAGCCATTTTGTTGGCGCTGGAATCTGAGGTAGGCTCCTATGGTGGGTGCGTGTGTACGTGCAAAAGTGTGCTGTTGGTGTGCAATGCTATATGTGAAAAAAAATGGGCAGTACACATCACCTATATATACATATTGACAGATAAACAGCATATTTGTTTTTTGAGATGAAAATAAGTAGTATTTACCGGTCTCCATACCACCATGGCCTTATTTTGTCAGGACTCTGCCACCAGGTAACTGCCAGCACAACATGAACATCTAAATCGACTTGCCGTAATCCCACCAGCCTGATGGTGACGGAATACTGGTAGCCAGCATAGAAGACTGCAGCAGCGGCTAGAACCTGTCTATTGCCGCAACATCTAAATACAGCAGGCGGGCTGCCATCAGTTTGATGGAGTATTTGGGACCATCACCACAGCAGAACTACAACAATAATCTAAATCAGGCCCTAAATCTCCATTTTAGTTGTTCTTTTTAACGTAGCATATTTTTCTAATGGTAGTTTGCACATGTTTTCCCTAACTCAAGAATGTGCCCTGCACACATTTATTTCTGGTTGGCATTGTTGCCGTGTTGTTCATAAATTTCGTTCTATGGTCACACATATTAAAACACAATGCTTTGTTTTAGTTTCTGTGCTCGTAGCAGACAACTCTTCTATTTCAGACTAACTACCGATATTGCTCGGCAACTCTAGCACAATGTGATTAGGCCTGTATTTTATTATTTAAACAGCATCTGGACAGGATTCGAGAGGTGCTTCACTTCACGCAAGAGTCATTATCAATAAATCAATCAGGAATTTATAGAGCACGGTCTTAAGGCGCTAGGGGGAGGGGGTTCATGGAAACTACTGTGAGCTCTGACTGAGATGCACTCAGATAGGGTGCATTTGTTAATGCTTAAGGCCGGCTTCCTGGCACAACTGACCAGATATGGTGTTAGATCATTCCAACAAGTCTGGGAGAAGGGTACATCCAATAGGCTTTCTTTAGTGTAGAGGTATTAGTAGTAGATAGGAGTTACCTTAGTAACATTTGGCACAATTAACATGGTTGAATAGTTTGTGTTTTTTTCCATTCTAATAATGGTTATAACAATGATGTGTCTCATCTGTCTAATATCACAGTTCATGTTTAATTACATAGAATACAACTTTTTAAAAAAGATATGATTTTTTTTGTGACACCTTGGGCATGCAAAAGTTGCAAATGAAAGGGGTTAGATCTGTTTACACGACTTCATTGAGAATTTGAGTGGTAATGTTAAAGGGTACCAACAACATCTATAACTCTGTAAGGCTAAGAGTCTAGATGTGGTGTTGTGAGCGAAAAAAAATGATAATGATGATTACGCACTTATATAGCGCGCGACTACCCGGAGGCATCTCGACGCTTGTACGAATACCACTGAGGAACCCTTCCTGGCCTTTCCCTGTGAGGTGCCTGATCCAGCGGCCTATAGAAAATATATCATAAACAACGCTACCTAACTTCATAACCTAAAATAAAATTCTATACTAAATTATGGACCCATTTATAAACCTGACATATTTTTGGGCCTACTGAATCAGGTGATCGGATTAAATCTATATACACCTAATTTACAAACTATATACAATATTATACATTTAGCGGAAAGAATATTGTCATTATAACAAATCCTAATTATTTAAACGACCACCATTGGCGATGGGATCTAGCTAATAGTAACCTACACTTCTGAATAACCAAGACCAGCTTGTTTGTCAAAAGTAAGATTTTATTTACTAAATTATGGTATTTCAATTGATAATTTTATATAAGTAATTTATTAGCATTGAAGCAAACATGATTGTAAAGAAACTTGGAAAATACAATTTAAGCAATTGAATCGAAATTAAAGTAAGTATTTAAAATTTAGCATTTCTAAAACCTAAGTCCCTAACTGAGCTAAATAGATAGAAATTAAAGTAAAGTTCTTTGAGGATTCTTACGTGCTCCACGCAATGTCCGACAGCACTTCACCCTCATCGGAAAGTCAGAAAGCAGCAGCCAGCCCATCCCTAGGGGCATGACTTTTTATACTTTTCTACACTAACTAAACTACGCAAAGGAAAGTTTTCAGAAATCTTCGACGTCCCATTGGCTGAGAGTGACAAGTGACATGTCACCCACATTTCAAATCTTCCATTAAGTCACTTTTCTTAAGGACCATTGTCCTTTCCAAATGCAACCAGGAGCTTCCTAGGTTTGCAACAAATGTATAATAATGTTCTCATTGCTTCCAATTGACTTCCGCGGATGCCAAGTTAAGGGCTGACAAAATGTTCTTTTTCGACCTTGGCCACGTCCGACAGAATGATGATAGCACGTCAGTTTTTGCTTTGTGAATGCAGCTTTTGACGATCACTTAATTTCAGAATGGGCGTCTCGTGACTTTTGTAGAAGTAAAATTCAGCTTTTAACGACTTGAGCAAACTAGGCCCAAAAGCAGGCAACTTATGCTTTCTAGTATAAAACAAACACAAGAAAAGTATTAATGTAAGAAATAATGTAAATTCTGTATCCACCCCAGGTTTTACTAATTAATTAACCCACCCGATTAATCAAATGTTACCTAGCAAATGCAAACAAATAAAGCAGCGTTTATATCTACCAGTCTTCATTAATCCATGAGACTTATGTGCACCTAGAATAGTAGAAATGACATCACACAGACAAGGAAAAGCAAAACAAGCACATGCTTCCTTTAAGTTTGCAGCAGTTAGTAGTGACAAAAACGAAAACAATAAATTATTTTATTATTTTGCACGAACAAAAAGATGCAACAATTATGCACGTTTATGAGCACACATGTTAGTCCCCCCATGTGTAAAGTTTAATCTAAGTTGTATTAGCACGACAAATCACAAATCACTAATATTATTATTCATGTTATGGAAATGTGACTTCACGAGTTTAAACAAAATTTTGTTTTCTATCTCGCTCCATCAACTCCCTCATCTGGTGATTAACAAATCACCACACCAGCACCCAAAATTTTGGTAATTTAAACTTCCGAGAAATCGATTCAAATTCATTTGTATCAGTAATCTTAAAAGTCTGTTTCTGCATAATCTTTGGAATTAGCATAACGCTCTCTATGTAACTCCTGTAATTCGATCTCCCTTTCTTCTTCTTTTCTAAGTTTATAGATTCTTTTCTTTTCTTTCAACTGCTTCTTTCTTTTATGTAACAAACAACCTATTTTGGTCAAAATAAAAATGAATACTATTATAATCAAAGGTGCCAAAATCTTGCCAAGAATTGAACTTCCAATATCGTGAAACCAGTTTTTAATTGCTTGGAACCTTTTTGAAAGTTTCCCTGTAAAATCATCTTCTTCTAAAGGAATTATCTCAGAATGCATTTGTGTAATATTCTTAATGTACATTTCAATATTCTTACTTTCATCAGGTATATATGTACAACAATGTTGTACATGTAAAATGCCACAGACTCCTCCCTCTTTTGCTAGAAGTATGTCTAAAGCAAGGCGGTCTTGAATTACCATGGATCTAATTGCAATAACTTCAACATTCACTAATTGAAATCCATCAGCTGTGTCAGTTGATAATCTATCAACTATAGTGGACAATTTTCTGATTCTCCCTGCATTTAAGGTTATACCAACAAAAGGTATTACTGCTTGAAAAATATCTCCCAGAACTTCAGTAAAAGTTTCTCTTTTAACTCTATTTACATAATTATGAATTTTAAACAATCCTTCTGAATCTCTGTCAACATGAAACACTTTAGGAAAAACAATTCCCACATAACAAGTTCCATACCAGTGGTCTGGAAGGTTGTAGTAGGCTTTGTCACCACAAACAAAATAAATCCCAGGAAAGATTGGATCCTTTCCACCTTTGAATCCCCAACCTCCCATAATCTGATAAGTATCTTCACAGTTACTTGCACCTACAAAGTAATTATCAAAAAGTGTATTATCTCTCCTAATGCAAAGTTTCCCACTAACTGGTTTGTCTATGTGAATTGCAATATTTTCAAGCATTTTGCCATTTAACTTCTCATCCTCTTTCTGCCAGAAATTAGACTTAGTCTGCTTGACTAATTCATTCCTCTTATAAATTGCTCTTCTCTCCTCAACCATATTCAAAAATTTCTTTCCTTCAGCACTTAATTTGCAAGTTAGATTATTTTTATAAGCATACTCATAAGTAAGTTCGTTAGTAACAAGGAAAAATTCTCTCATTTGCTTTGCTTTCTTATGCTTATTTAAAGCATTTTCAATCTTAATATTTGCAAAAATTTCGTCATATTTGAATAGTAATATTCTAAACGTCCAGTTTGATAAAATAAGCTAGTTAACACACTACATGTTACACCATAAGTGAGAGGAAGCATATTATATGTTACTCCCTCAGAAACAGAAGCAGGTAACTTAACGCAGACGTAGCAGTCTTTTGCATCCATTACCTTAACATATTCACTCAATAGCTTTGTGAATGTATTACTTGAAAAATCACTAATTGATTTATCTTGATGAATGTTAGGCTGATGATCAATAACTTTTGCAGATGCACTATGTTTAGTTTGGCTAACCAGAGCTTTGTTTGTTATGTTAACTTTGTGTAATTCTCTATTCATCTCCAAAGGGATAATCACAGCTAAAACCAACCAGAGCAGAATTAAAATGAGCAGACACACCAGAGTCATCTTACAGCATCTCTTAAAAACAGAACACTTTAAAGTGCTCTCCTTAACATAAGGCATTTTTGGTTAGTTTAGCCTCAAAATAAAACAAAATAAAACAAAAAATTTTAAAATCTAAATTTATATTTACACCCCCCTTTTAAAATATATATATATTTTTTTTTTTATTTTTTTAAACCCTAAACAAGATTTCTTCGACCTTATGTCATACATAAGTTTTCTTCAACTAAACAGTTTTTCTTCGACCTTGTGTCAACTAACAAATTTTCTTCAGCCTTTTGCTAATTTAATATTTTTGTACTTCAATCATTGTCACTAATTTCTTGGATTTCGTCTTCTTCTTCACTACTACCATATATGTCAATAACAGGTGGAATTACTAAGTAAGTCCACTCAGGAGACTTGTATTTTTGGTTTGGTCTTACTATTCTTTTTCCTTTTCTCGATATTACTTCAATTTTCCTTCCAACTCCAACTTCTTTTCCAGGACTCTTTTGACTACTGATTTCTTCGACTTGTTCTTTTGGTTTCTTGATCAACTTGACTCTCAATCTTCCACCAGGCCAGTAGTCTGCTTTTCTCACGTACTTCTTCTTTGGTTCAGAATTATTTGATTCTGACTTCCAAGTCCTTTTCTTTCTGTTTTCACTTTCACCTTCCACGTCACTTTCTTCAGTTTCGTAGTCTGAAATTTCAATTGACTCAGGAACTTCTCTATTTGGCAATTTCACTCCTTCAGGAACTTCACTTTGTTTTCCATTACTGGTACTCGGTAATTCGTCTTCTTCCTCTTCTTCAATTACCCCCAACTTCCCAGATTTTGGATTTCTGTTCCTTACTCCAGAGCTTGTTCTCTGCCTTTCGATACTCTCCTGGTTTGAAACTTCTTTTCGTTCTGCTTCTTTGTCTTCAATATAGACAACCGAATCCTCAGTTATCTTTCCTTTTAACAGATTCTCTTCACCTTCAGAATCTATTTCAATGATTTCCAAGTCTTTTCTTGTTAAATTTCCATCCACTGGCACAGTTTCCAGATGTCGACTTTCTTGTCGATCTTCAGAATCTGGATTTATTTCACCTTCTATTTCGCCTTCTGCTTCGGAATCAGAATCATCTGTGGTATCACTTTCAACATCAGAACTCTCAGGAGTTGGTACTGGAATAGTATGACTAGGATGAATCCAGCGTTTCAATCCTCTGCACTTTACAGCATTAGTAGTGATCAAAATTATCTGCCTAGGCTTCTGCCATCTAGGAGCTAGACAATTCCTTCTCCGATGTACCTTTGTTCTGACCCAATCGCCAGGTCTCAGATCATGTGTCAAAACCTTTTCATTTGATTGTGCTTCAGTTCCCACCTGATTAGACACAGAAGTTACCATATCAGATAACCTTTTACAGTAATCCAAAATAGCACTGTCATTTATGCTCAACAGTTTACCTACAGGTACAAAAGCTTGCCTCATAACTCTTCCCATTAAAATTTCATGAGGACTCAAACCTGTCTTTTTATCTGGTGTACTTCTTAATGACATCAAAACAAGTGGAAGAGCATCAGTCCACTTTACACCTGTTTCAAGACACATTTTTCCAATTCTGTTTTTAATTTTTCCATTAATTTGTTCAACCACCCCAGATGCCTCTGGTCTGTATGCACAATGTATTTTCTGCTCAATGCTCAAAGCTTCGCAAATTAACTTCATCAGTTTGTTATCAAAATGGCTTCCTCCATCACTCTCAATAGTGACTGGAAAACCGTACCTTGGGATGATTTCTCTGAGCATTAGTTTTGCTACTGTAATTGAATCACAATGTCGTGTAGGGAAAGCCTCTACCCATCTTGAAAATAAGCAAACAATTACAAGCACATATTTCAAACAATTGTGTAAGGGCATTTCGATGAAATCCATTTGTAACCTGGTAAAGGGACCACCCTCTCGACCAATTATTCCTGTCCCCACCACTGATTTTCTGTTTGGATTCATTTGTTGGCATGACAAACACCTTTGACAAAAAGATTCTGCAATAGTTCTGAACTTAGTATTGAACCATGTTTCTCTGAAAAGTCTAACCATAGAATCTCTTCCCAGATGTGCTGGACCATGATATAATCTGGCCATGTCAGCAATCAAGCAATTTGGTAAGACTACTCTGCCATCTTTGTAAACCCACACTCCATCTTCTTCACGTGGTCTACAATCTGATCTTAACCACAAGTCTTTTTCTTCATCTTCTGCTTCATTTTGTAAATCTCTAATCTCATGCCATGTTTCTACAACTGTTGTTAGCATTAATGAATTTGAATCAGTTTCTTTACTCCTTTCCCGATTGTATGAATAATTTTTCCTTGCGCAGTATTTAGCCGTTTCATCTGCGAAGGCATTGCCCTTTGAAATATAATCAATTCCTCTAGTGTGCGCTGCACACTTAACAATGGCGATTTCTTTCGGCAATTGTATTGCTTCAATTAATCTCCTAATGAAAACTGCATTTTTAATTGGTGATCCTGCTGATGTCATGTATCCTCTCTGTGACCAGAGTTGTCCATAATCATGTACAACTCCATACCCATACTGACTATCAGTAATGATGGTAACTCTTATATCCTTTGATATTTCACATGCACGAATCAAAGCAATTAATTCAGCTACTTGTGCTGAACGAACTCCTTCAAGACATGATGCTTCTTCGACGTCTTTGACTGTACAAACTGAATATGAAGCTTTTAAGACACCTCCTTTGGATCTTAAGCATGAGCCATCTACAAAGTAGACAAAATCCGATTCAGACAAAGGTCTGTCTTTGATGTCTTTTCTTGGTTTAGTGCAGAATTCCATGACATCTAAACATTCATGTTCTGTTTCAATGTCATCAACAATTTCAGAATCAGGCAGTAATGTAGAAGGATTCAGATTCAAACATCTTGAAATTGAAACATTATCTGCTCCTAGTATGATTTTCTCATACTTTGTCAATCTGCTACTTGTTAAGTGTTGAGTTTTACCTCTTGTCAGTAATATTTCCACTGAATGAGGCACAAAAACTTTCACAGGAAATCCCATAATGATCCCCTCACTTTGTTCGAGACTAATACTTGTAGCTGCAACTGCTTTTAAGCAACCTGGTAATGCCTTTGCAATTGGATCAAGAACTGCAGAGAAGTATGCAATAGGTTTCTTTAGATTTCCGTGTCTCTGAATCAACACAGATAATGCACATCCTTCTCTCTCACTGCAATACAGTTCAAAATCTTTCTCATAATTTGGCATACCTAAAGCAGGAGCTTGACATAAGCTCTTTTTCAGGTTTTCAAAAGAATCCATCTCAGCATCATTGAGAATAATTGGGTCTTTTATATCTGACTTTGTCAGTCTTTGTAGTGGCTTTGCAATTACTGAAAATCCACTTATCCATTGACGACAGTAACCAACCATTCCCAAGAACATTCTGACCTGTCTTTGTGTTCTTGGTGGTAACATTGCTTGAATCATTTTTATTCTCTCTATTGTTACTTGTCTTTTTCCCTTTGCAATTCTGTGACCAAGGTATTTTATTTCTTGTTTGCAAAACTGTAGTTTTGCTGGAGACACTTTATGTCCTTCTTCTGCAAGGCGATTTAACAGAATTATTGTGTCTGTCACACAATTTTCTCTTGTCTTTGCAGCTATCAACAGATCATCAATATACTGTACTAACGTTGACCTACCAGGTAAGTCTAGGTCTTCTAATGATCTTTTTAACAGTTCATTAAAGATTGAAGGACTTTCTGTATAGCCCTGTGGGATTCTCGACCATCCGAGGGTCTTACCTTGGAATCTGAAAGCAAAAATTTCATAACTGTCTGGATGTAAGGGAACAGTAAAGAATGCATTGCAAAGATCAATGACTGTATACCATTCAGCATCATGCGGAATTTGGTACAGAATTACTGCTGGATTTGGAACCACAGGACAACATGGAACGACAATTTGATTAACCTTTCTCGAATCTTGTACGATTCTAAATGTTCCATTTGCCTTTTTAACTCCCATAATTGGTGAATTACAAGGACTACTCTCCATTTCTTTTAATACGCCTTGTTTGATTAATTTTTCAATTATAGGTGTAATACCTTCAATTGTTTCTGTTTTCATTTTATACTGTGGAATGTTAGGAAATTCTATTCCCTGTTTCAATGTAATTTTTACTGGATCTACATTTTTCATTAGACCCATCTCGTTCCCAGTAAAATCCCATATTTCAGATTTCACTGTTTCCTTGAGTTCTTCAGGTAAATCCCTTTCTTCAAAAGCAGGAAACAATTTTGTTTCTTCTGCTTCCATCATCATCATTGTCATTCTGTATAAACCATCTTCCTCCATTGTTTGTAACTCAACTCCATCAGGAGAACAATATATTCTGCAATTCATTTTACATAAGATGTCTCTGCCCAATAGATTCACTGGACTACTATTGCAAACCACAAATCTGTGTTTGTCTCTGTAATTTCCAATTTCAACTGGAACTGGATCAGTTAAGTCAGTTTTAATTTGTTGATTACTTACTCCGACAACTTGGATGGTATCCCCAGAGAGAGGTAGGTTTTCAATTTCCACTGATCTAACAGTAGAACGGGTAGCACCAGTGTCCACTAGAAAAGTGATGTCTACATCATTAACTTTCCCATTTACAAAAGGACCAGACTGGTCAACCTCAAGAGTGGCTCCAACAACACACTCTTCCTCCTCTCTCGGGCACCGTCAGCAATAATCATCAGAATCGCTGTCTTGACTTTCTGCTAATAAAAACTGTTGTGAAGCATTTTGCATTTGAACTCTTTGCTGCTTTTGCTGTTTTTGCGGTTTTATTACCTATTCACTTCCCTGAAATCCCACGTTTGGATTATATTTTTGAACTCCCCCACAATTCGGAAAAGGTGGTTGTGGCAATTGATCCTGACGATTATTCACCTGTTGCTGTTGCTGTTGCTGCAACTGTCGCTGAATGTATAATTCGTTTAACCCCTGTTGCATCTGTAGCTGTCGCTGCAGGTCAACACCATTCTGCATCTGTGGATTTAATAAGGGATTCTTTAAGTTTTTAGGAGGATGAGGACACTCGTCTCTCCAATGTCCAATTTCGCCACAATTAAAACAAGGTAATCTTTGTTTCAACTCCTCAATCTTTGGGCTAAATTTCTTTGGGAAATTATTACTTTTAAACTTTCCTTGTATCTGGTTTGTATTTCCAGTTTGAACAAAATTAGTGTTCTTATTACCCATGCTGGCAATCTGTTGCTCAGCCACTTTTACCTGAGCCCACATGGCTTTCTCCTTGAGTTTCTTCTGTTTCACTTCTATTTCGTCACTGCAATACTTTGCCTTTCTTAGAATATCATCTACAGAAAGTGATTGCCATCCTACAATGCTATTTCTGATCATTTCTCCGATTTCAGGTTTTAGTCCATAAACAAATCTATAGACAAAATGGCTCATATCTTTTTCATCTAGTTTTTCATAACCACTGTATTGTTTAAAGATTAACAGTAGTCTTTCATAAAAAGAATGAACTGATTCTTTTGTTTCCTGTTCTGTCCTTTCTATTTTAACCCAATCGACTTCTTTGGGTGGAATTTTGTTTTTCATCCAAACAATCACTTTTTCATAATAATCCATTACAAGTGGATTTGGAGCACCTGTTTCTTTGATTCGCTCAGGTTCTGTTTTTGGCCAACTAATCGATATTTTACATTCTGTCCAAAGATCTGATGGAACGACAATGTCAAAAAATCCATCTAAATCAATCCACAGAACTTTTGACACTTTGATAAATCTATCTACTTGTCTGTACCACTCCACTGGTTTTTCCCTCAATTTTGGAAAGTCATTCGTAAACAATAGAATGTCCTGTCTCGACCAAGGGACATGAACATATCCTCCACCTGCAATTTCTCTCATTGGAAATTGTTTTGACAATTTTTCCAATCTTTCATCTTCCTTCCTTTTCGTCCATTTTACTCTCCATTTATTCAGTTCTCCTAGCTTTTTGATATAAACAATCAAATCTTTTATATGTACTATTCTTCCCATTGAGTTCAAACTCTCAATGTCACTTTCTGAAAAGTCTAATCTGTAATGTTTCGCAAAATTCTTTTGTTTGCTCACATCGATTTCAAGTTCCGCTGCTAGATCTTCTAGTTGATCATATTTATTTTTTGTTTTCCACTGAATGCTTTTGCAAATGAACAGTAGTTCATCATCTCGATAGTAATTTAAACTATCTGGACCAATTGTTCCAATTATTAATTCTTCGATATTCGCTTTTAATTTGGCCACATCAAGTTTTGGTGTGGTTACTCTGACTTCAGGACTCCCTATATCTGATATAGCACCCATTGGTGTTTTTGGACATAAATCCTCATTAAAGGTTAAATCAGGCATTCTCGATTTAGAAGAGTTTATTTCAGATAAGTCTGAATAAAATTTTTCAGCAACCTTTTGAATTTCTGCATTTAAAGGAATAGTTAATCCTGTCTTGTTTGTTTCTTTTTGGTCAAATACAGGCTGAACAGGACCAATTGTTACTGGAACTGTCACAGCTTCCATGCCTTTTGTCATTCTTTTTATTAATTCTTCTTTAGATCTTAAATATTCATTATAATCGACATCTTCAACATTTCTTGCCTCTCTTGTATAATCTTTTGGAGCTTCTCTTGCCCTTGGAGCCATTGTAAAATGTCTACCTTCATTTCGAGCATTATCTAATTCTGGGCTTCTAGGAGTTTCAATGATTTCGCAATTATTTGGATAAAGTTTAGGAGCTTCATTAATTGGAGGTGCACTCGGTGAAGTTTCAGTAGAAACCACCGGAGTAGACCATGATCTAGGAGGTCTTAAAGGCTGATTCTTTCTAGCTGTTGTATATATTTCTTCCATAACTGCATCCTCAGATTCACTTTCCATAGATTTCCCTGTAGGAGTACCCATTACCATTTCCTGAATTAAATACAATCCTTCACTCATGTTTCCCTGTCTCCACATTCGCAATCTATCTTCATGAGTTTCTCTTCTCCAAGGTGGATTTTTAGAAGGTCTTTTAATTCCACTAGCTTCTCTTTGTAACTGATACATCTCATCTTCCCACTCAACTAAAGCTTCAAATTGAGTTGGTCTCGGTTTCGGAACAAGAGCATTCATTTTCTCTCGTAAATTTCTCAAGACTTTTACATTAAATGAACCATCATCAGGCCAAGTTAAAACACCATCGTTCTTAGTATAGCGTTTCCAGCTATCAAACCATAAGACAGTATGATATCCGTATTCACCTTCCATATACGCTGCAGGTGTTTTATACTTATGAAGTAATTTACCACCTCGCGTTTTGATTTTCTTGTCAGGCGAAATTAAATTCTTAAACTTCTGAAATAATGTTGGCTTTTTCTCAACATGTTTAAAATGATAACTCATTTTTAAGAGTTAAATCTAATTCACAAAATCGTTCGTAAAATATTTCCGGGATGTTCCGCAAAACAACCAATCCGTGCGCGAAACACACCAACAAGCCAATAACAGTTGAGCTACGTCACTTTTCAGCTCAACCAATAAAAATGGAGTTTTTCTAAAGAACTAATTAGCTTACAGATCGTCAGAGACTCAAGAGCCAATCAGAGTACAGTTTGTGACGTAGGTCACCCAATCCCAGCGCGGCTCTGTGACGTACACAGCAGCTGCGGTTTCTCGTTTCTCACTCCTGGCGCTTACCCCTCCTTCACAAAATCTTTTCACAGCGCCATTTTAAGAACACTTTTCAGTGTAAATTAATTCTTAACAATGACTATAAGGACATCATCTGTTCGTTTCACTATTTAGGATAGTTTACATACATTCAAGTATCCACACTTCGGAATAGACGGCGCTATTCACACTAAGGATAATATCCAATTGTCAGTAGAGTAACCCTTACCCCACCCTTCTAACACGTATAATTATGAACTCGCTTTCCTCTGAACGCACCGCGAAGTGACAGTTCTAAGAGTTCCACTTGAACATAAAATACAAATCAAACTCGCACTTTCACACTGAAAATTCCCTAATTTCGAACACACATGAAATCCGTACAGGACTCTCACCTGTTTATAGAGATCATGCACCGTTAGCAAAATAACGACGTTATCCGTACAGGGCTCTCACCTGTTTATAGATATGAAACATGTACCCGTACAGGACTCTAACCTGTTTATAGATAATCATGCACCGACGCTACTTTACCCTTCATTCAAGCTCGGATATAACTAATACTCTTATCACAGTGAGTTTTATGGAAGGCGCTTTGTCCCTATTCTCATGCTGCTCTAATTTCTTAGAAAACCCTCACTATACAAGATTCACACCTAGCCCTAAAACTGTGCTGCTCGGCGACAACACTATGGTACACGGCGATACCTCTTGTGATACTCGGCGATATCACTACAAACAGAACAGATGGCTTGCGTGTCTAATTTCTCGCCACACAATCTATACCGGTATAGCTTACAGATAGCACGAAAAACGAACTCAACATGTGTTAAAACGTCGATCCTATTTCCATACCATAACACTTTAGTAACCCTTAGCAACCAACATATTACCTTGGTTACCCTTAGCAACCATCAATTTCTGCTACCAGAGAATTGATCCAGCGGCCTATAGAAAATATATCATAAACAACGCTACCTAACTTCATAACCTAAAATAAAATTCTATACTAAATTATGGACCCATTTATAAACCTGACATATTTTTGGGCCTACTGAATCAGGTGATCGGATTAAATCTATATACACCTAATTTACAAACTATATACAATATTATACATTTAGCGGAAAGAATATTGTCATTATAACAAATCCTAATTATTTAAACGACCACCATTGGCGATGGGATCTAGCTAATAGTAACCTACACTTCTGAATAACCAAGACCAGCTTGTTTGTCAAAAGTAAGATTTTATTTACTAAATTATGGTATTTCAATTGATAATTTTATATAAGTAATTTATTAGCATTGAAGCAAACATGATTGTAAAGAAACTTGGAAAATACAATTTAAGCAATTGAATCGAAATTAAAGTAAGTATTTAAAATTTAGCATTTCTAAAACCTAAGTCCCTAACTGAGCTAAATAGATAGAAATTAAAGTAAAGTTCTTTGAGGATTCTTACGTGCTCCACGCAATGTCCGACAGCACTTCACCCTCATCGGAAAGTCAGAAAGCAGCAGCCAGCCCATCCCTAGGGGCATGACTTTTTATACTTTTCTACACTAACTAAACTACGCAAAGGAAAGTTTTCAGAAATCTTCGACGTCCCATTGGCTGAGAGTGACAAGTGACATGTCACCCACATTTCAAATCTTCCATTAAGTCACTTTTCTTAAGGACCATTGTCCTTTCCAAATGCAACCAGGAGCTTCCTAGGTTTGCAACAAATGTATAATAATGTTCTCATTGCTTCCAATTGACTTCCGCGGATGCCAAGTTAAGGGCTGACAAAATGTTCTTTTTCGACCTTGGCCACGTCCGACAGAATGATGATAGCACGTCAGTTTTTGCTTTGTGAATGCAGCTTTTGACGATCACTTAATTTCAGAATGGGCGTCTCGTGACTTTTGTAGAAGTAAAATTCAGCTTTTAACGACTTGAGCAAACTAGGCCCAAAAGCAGGCAACTTATGCTTTCTAGTATAAAACAAACACAAGAAAAGTATTAATGTAAGAAATAATGTAAATTCTGTATCCACCCCAGGTTTTACTAATTAATTAACCCACCCGATTAATCAAATGTTACCTAGCAAATGCAAACAAATAAAGCAGCGTTTATATCTACCAGTCTTCATTAATCCATGAGACTTATGTGCACCTAGAATAGTAGAAATGACATCACACAGACAAGGAAAAGCAAAACAAGCACATGCTTTCTTTAAGTTTGCAGCAGTTAGTAGTGACAAAAACGAAAACAATAAATTATTTTATTATTTTGCACGAACAAAAAGATGCAACAATTATGCACGTTTATGAGCACACATGTTAGTCCCCCCATGTGTAAAGTTTAATCTAAGTTGTATTAGCACGACAAATCACAAATCATTAATATTATTATTCATGTTATGGAAATGTGACTTCACGAGTTTAAACAAAATTTTGTTTTCTATCTCGCTCCATCAGTGCCCACTCCTGGGCACCCCCAAGGGGAAGCCTGGCATCCTCAGTGTTGTTGGGGCCATTGTGGAGATTAAGCAAGCCATTGCCCAGAGGTGCAGAGTGGGACTCATGATTAGAAAAGGCACTGAGGCGAGAATTATAAGGTCCGAGGAAATTTGAGCCCAAGGCCTGCCGAGGCAGGAATTGAACCCTGGTCCCGGGCCAGTTTTCTGCATCACGGTCTGCCGCTCTAACCATTGAGCCAAACAGACCAACATTTACTGATAACATAAGAAGACTCAGTCTCTGTATTATGATGCTTTGGTGAGCTAAATACACAGTCCAACTAAATTCGTAGGAACCATATAACATGGTGCCCAACATTCTAAGTTTGGTACTTAAATAATGAGTCTGAAGAGGAGTAGACGTGTGTGTCCAAGGCTCCTTTTTTGCCTATATATGGAAATGTATGTGTGATAAAAGTTTATCCTCCTCAGCTGATAGAGTCACATATTTAGGTCTATAGTGTAATCAAGCTTGATTGGGTAAAATGATTCCCCCTATACTTAATAATACTTTATTGTTTGCAGTTATTAAAAACCTTTACAATCTAAAACAGCAGGTGCTTCATAAAACAAAAATAGTGTCAGCTGACAAAAGTTCATATATGTTACATATATGTAATATCATAATGATCAGCTTTGTATGAATAGCTGCTGATTATTTCTCAGTTTGCTTGGCACAACCTTAATTACAGCGCAAATGCATTGAAACTGCCACTTTTACGAAAATAACATGATGCATCATATTCAACAGGTAAGATCACGTAAAATAATCAATTAGGTAAATTGTCCACTGTCATATTTATGCTGCCTGTGTTTTTCTGCTGATACAGTGAGTCTTTTAGAGGCTATTCGTACCTCATGAGTTTTGCCATAGCTGCAAAATGTTCTGTGGCCTTTGTACAATGCCTAAAGCTTGGGTGCTAAGCACACAGTTTAAAAGAAACTTGCTACAATTATGTGAATGTTAAGTAAAAGCAGTGTAAACCTCTATAACATACCGTGATTTGAAACCTTACTTAAATTGCTTCTGCAGCAAATCATTTTTTTAATTTCAAATCATTTTTATTGAGTTTTAAGAAAAGAACAGAGAATAATAATAATGCTAAAATGATTTAGTTGGGGTGAGGTATGTTTGCACTCGAAGCATAAAGTGCTATAATGATCAGCATGCTTTAAATGCCAGAAAAGATACGCAAAGGTCTTATAAGATTCTCCTCAGTGCAATAAATCACAAACAAATGGCAAACCATTTACCACGTCAGACTGGCACTCACAGGGTCTCCCTGGATTTTTCCAACTCCTTGGCTGCTAGGGTACAACATTTCACAGCCTTGCATGCTGACTGGACCGGGGACCCTACTAATAAAGATCTTATTTGAAACAGTCTTAGAGAAAGACATAGTAGTTTCTTCCTAAGTGCTAATAAAGCTGGGCAAATCCACAAATGGAGCAATGTTTCACTACTGCATCTGCTGAGTCGACACTCCATGGTGGACCAGGACTGTTTCCATGCCGGGGTTAGATCTTTTGATGAAGACTCCCAGCCTAATCAGCATCAGGCCATGTTTCTTTGAAGCACGACCTGAAGAGAAGTGTCCTTTCAAGAGAACTGTGCCGACATGTATGGTTGGGGTCTCACAACTTTGTATGTAGGCAAGACCACCCATGCTTGTTTTTTGTTCACCAAGGTTACCTTGTCTGTTAAAAGTGATCAAAGCCTAGCTGCTTTATAAGTCACCAGTTTGAGCACAGGGCATTCTGTTATGGTGTGCCAAGCCTCTTCTAATTTTAGAGCTGCTATTTACTGCTGTAATAGAATGAGCACACATTTCTTGGTGCTGGCCTGTTTTTCTATTTCAAGCCGACATTGGTGGGCCATGGAGTTTACGTCTTCTGCCTTCATTCTCCAGGAGTATTCTATTAGGGCACCTGTCTGATGGGGATCTGATTATGTAGCCCGAACTCCAGCCTGATGTGGGATTGTGCAATATATCGTGAGATCATAAACAATTTTTTTTAACAAGGTTTGAATATAGAGTGTTCAAACTCACGGCGTCTTTGCTTTTGATTAGTTCTGAACTGAACACTGTAGAGGTGGTTTGTAGAACAGTCTCTTGACATTTGTTGCAAGATTTTAAATGCGACCAACAATTTGTTTACCTTTGCTTGCCTGGATAGTGCTTGTTTTGTGCAATTCAGGTGGCGGTCTAAATGCACCTGAACTATTTATAAGTTGTGACCTGTTCCAGAACATTACAGTTTGTCCTCCAGATAAATCCGGATTGTCTGTTGTGCACACTTGGAAAATATAGGATCTTTGTTTTGTTATAATTAAGGTCCAAACGCACATTTGTGGTGTAGTCCAGTAGTTGAGCAATCGAACACTACAGACCCATCAGTGTATTCAAAGCTCCTTATTAGTTCATTGTCCAGCCTGGGGGGATCTCCCTGTAATTGACATAGATGGTTATCTAGGTCTGCTGTATAGATGTTGAACAGGCAGGGTGCCAAAACCATTTGGACCTGGCGACGCCTCAGACACGAGTTTTTTAATGGCATGCTCAACCTGCTTTTAATCACTCTGATATAGGTCAACCTTGGGCATTTTTCAGAGTTGTTTGGACCCTGCAAGACTCTGCATCTCTTAATGGACAACTGGCCTGAACCTCTTGGTTGCTGACCGTGGTAGTGTGGGTTGCTGATTAGCTTCTGTGGAATCAAGGTTGTTATACACAACCTGCTTTTGATAAATCTGTAATTGGTCAGCCTTGGGTGTTTTCAGAGTTGATTGGACCCTGTGAGGCTCTGCATATCTTTGTGGGGAACTGGCCTTAGCCACTTTGTTATAAACAGTGGTTATATGATTTGTCCAAACGGCTTCCGTTGTAATGCAGGTTGCTGCCCTTAGACAAAGTTGTTTATTTCAGCCCAAAAGGTTTTTGAATGTCTTTTCTGACTTACGTGTAGCAGTGTTGTCCAGATTCCCTCTCTATGCCTATCTTTAGCCACTGATGGAGCGAGATTTAGAAATATATTTATTTCAGCTCGCAAAGTTAAACTTCCATAATGAATAATAATATTAATTATGTGTGCAGTGAAAAACACTAATCAACCTAGATTAAACTTACAGATCATTACACGCGGGAAACTAATGTGTGCTCATATATGTGCATTATGTGCAAAGTGTTTGCATGTGAGAAATAATAAACTAATCCTGTCTATTGTGCTGTCAGAATTAAATGCGGCTGTTTTTATTAATGGCATGTGCTTATTTCTGTGTGCTCATGTTTTGTCTTTCCGTTTTAAATGTTGCATGATTCTGTTTGTTGCTTTATTTGCCTCTGCTAGGTAACATTTATTAATGGGTTAATAATTAGCTAAGGTGGGTGGGTAACAGAATGATTTCTAATGCTTGCATTAATTAGTCTTTTGTGTTTGTTTATATACTAGTTACTGAGAAAGAGGCTTGAGGCCTAGCAGGTCTTTTATTATGCAGTTGGCAAAATCCTGATCAGAGAAAGCAAGAGCCCAGTGTGGAAAGTTTCTGCTGTGTTTTAAAAAGAAGAAAATACAAACTTAATTGAATAAAAGAACTATTCGTACTCTTGGTCGGCTTGGCCAAGGTCAAGAACCGGCAGAGAGATTGTCAAGCTAAGGAAGTCACGGACAAACATTTTCAGTTGTTGCAAATTGAAGGAAGCTACGTGACACAAGAATAAGGGACAATAGACTCTAAGAGAGAGTCGGAACTGGGCTTCGAAAATGTGATGACTTAATGTGGTCTGTCGTTTGACAGCCAATCAGCGTTTTGGACAATTGAGGAAAGTATTCTTTTTACTTAGATTAGTTAGTTAGAAAAGGTATATAAACTGACCTCTTTGGAGGGAGGGCGCTTCTCACTTTCCAAATCCAGATGGGCGTGACGTACTGATGGACTTCTTTGAAGCACGTCAGAATTAATAGGGCTATAAGACTTTACAATTTTAATTTAGGTGAAGTGAGTTTTAGACAGGGAAATAGGGTTGAGGTGATGGAAAACTGTTTATTCTTTTTTAAACATGCTATTTGATTCTGCTTGAAAACTGTCTAACTAATTAGTAATTCCTCAAACCATGATGCTTAAGTAATAAAGATTATAATAAAAGTTTAATTTTCATTGAATAAATAGTTAATAAATACGTTTTTTGAAAATACAAGCTGGTCTTGTTATTCAAAGAGTTTAGTTACCATCAGCAGATCTTATCGCCTGTGTGGCCTAATTAATTGAAAAATTATTAAACTATGGTAAAGTCAGTATACCATAGATGTAAATAAATGAATACATGAATTGTAAATAAGGTTTTATTAATTAGGTCACATGATTCAGTTGCTCAAAAATATGTCTTGTTAGTTTATGGGCCTTGGGAGTGTATATATTTAATGGTGAGTATTGTGAAGTTGGGTAGTGTTGTTAGGACATATTTTCTATAGGGGCCCTGGATCAATTTCTCTGGTAGCAGAGTTCGGTTGCTATGGTAATTGACATGCTACATAGTAACTGCATAGGATCGATGTTTTAACATATATTGAGTTTGTTCATATGTTATATGTTGTTGTAAGGATTTTTCCAGCAGTGTGAAAATTCCTAGCTTGCCGCGGCATTTGAATGGTGTAACAAGAAGTGAAGTTACACAGTGTCAGGCTCTGCTTTCTGGCCTCTTCGGGGCTGTGTTGCTAGGCCTATAACCTCCCCTTACGAACCGCCTCAGATTCTGAATTAGAGAACAAAGACTGCTAAGGGTGTCCAACCGGGGAGGGAAAGGAAGGGGACAGCAGGGAGGGAGACCTGAAATGACAAAGAACAACTTGTTTAGGAAAACCCTCCCGTTTTTGTAATTCTAACCCACCCACTTCTCTAGTTCTCTTTACATCAAAGGAGCGTACACTATAACTCCCGCTCGTACCTGTAAAGAAAAATACACGTGACAGGTTCTGTGGTAGACACTCAAGGAGGAGGTAACAGGCACTCCACCCAGCTGTAAGGATGACAAAGAACAAACACGTTTTCAGGAAAACCCTAACTACTGAGGGCTATGCTATATATCTGCATTCTTGCCACACCTACCTAAAACACATAGGATACAATCCTCAATGGGGGAGATAATCCCTCTGTGTTAGTACCCCTCTTGGTGTCTCCTACAGCAAGCAAAACGATAAACAAGTGATGTAATGGGAAAACAATGCAAAGAACAACATAAACTGAAAGGGTTCTCTGCAGAATTTGGGTGTTCGAATATCACACCCTAAATTGAGAAGCACCCAAATACTTGTTTGTCAGATAACTTCACCGGGGTTATGTGAGCCTCGGTTCTCTGAATATGCGCCAAAGTTATTCGTACTTGGAAGTCCTTATCTCCCACAATTGAGAGAAACCCAATTAATCATCCGGTTGCCACGTTCATTGCGTGGCTTTTACGAGGTAAGCCCGTTGTACGGCAAACAAAGGAGGTAGGGTTTTGCTTCCCCCTCAGCTGAGAGGAAAACCAATTTAGAAACAAAAGTTCACGCCCCAGCGTGTTGTACACAGAAAAGTCAGACGAGATGCTGGTTACGCAGCACAAGCGTGGGTAGGTTGCTTCCCCCTCAGCCGAGAGGAAAGCCAAAGCAAAATCAGAGCTCCACGTCCCAGCGTGAACTCGGAAGTCAATATGAAGCGCTGGTACAAAAGAACAGATGCGGATAGGATCCGCCTTCTTACCGCTACTTTACGCACTCGATACCGTTCTCCAGGATGCAAAAGGAATTATCGGCAGCAACCTGTTCCCCGGGGCTCCTTTTGATGATGTGTTGCGCACGCTCTGTGCGTACCATGCGTGACGGCCCCTCAGCATGACGGGAGTTGTAGTTCGCCGTCATTCTGATGTGTGAGGAGCACGGGATTCGGGTCGTTGAACACCCTGCCAGGCGGAACATGACACACAGTGCATTTGTTCTGTTTCAAAATAGTGGTATTGTTATCACTAGTGTTGTGGGCGTACAACACAAGTTTGGGGATTTTAGGTGTGATAGGTAGAATGTATAGTGAGGATTTTCTATGAAATTGTAGCTTTCGAGTATAAGGACTGTGGGCCCGATGTAGGTAAAAGTCATTTACCGATTTTAAAGTACCGATTTTTACCGAATCGGTATTCTGAAATCGGAAAATGAGATGTAGAGAAACAAAATCGGTAAAATACCGATTCGGTAATGACAATACAACCGTATGGCCCAAAAGGCCCATAGGAATGCATTGGCAAAACCGATTCGGTATTTACCGATTCGGTATTTCCCGAATCGGTATAAATACCGATTCGGTAAATACCGAATCGGTAAACACGGAATCGGCAAGCAAGGAAAAGTGAAACTAACGAAAGCAGCCAATGAGGTGGAAGCACCCTCCCCCACCCTAGCAGGGAGTGGCAACCCAGGCAGGTGCAACTCATCAGAACTTTCTGGAGAGGCAGCCAGAGCTGAGCAGGGAGAGTGAGCAGCAGAGAAAGTGGTTGGAGATTTTTGAACACAGTGGAAATGGCAACCAGCTCTGAGAGCCAGAAGGCTGAGAGAAAGCGCAAGGTGAAGTTCAGCAGCATGGAGCTGCAAGTATTGGTGGAGGAGGTGGTGAGGGTCCACAGGCAGCTGTATGGGAGGCTGTCCCTCACAGTCCCTGAGTCTACAAAGAGGAAACTGTGGAGTGCCATCAGTGAGAGGGTCAATGCTGTCGGTGTGACCCCCAGGAGCATGGATGACCTCAAGAAGAGGTTTTATGATATCCGGAGCCTCACCAAGAGGAAATTGGCGGAGCTCCACAAGCAGGCAGGACTGACCGGTGGAGGCAGGAACCCCACGCCCCCCCTCACTGAACTGGAGGAACTGGTGTCCACAACGATTGAGACGGAGAGTGTGTTTTGAGTTGGGGACATGGACAGCTCAGCCAGAGCCAAAGCAAAAGGTAAGAAGCATGCACAGCATGACACACCCTACCAGACACCTCCCCATTGGCCCCAATGTAAAGCCAAACCCCAGCCCAGTACTGCTAGCAAAATACATGAGCAATGCATGATGGGATATGTAGACAGCCAATGTAGGAACTATTTACAGTGCACATTAAACTGCAATGCACTTTAAGAAAGAATCAGAGTAATGAAAATGACATGTGCAATGCATTTATTGTGTTGACAGTAAGACATTTCTGCTCAGTTGACAAATGCTACTTTATTCCTAGGGGCGCCATCAGGTAGTGGAGCATCAGCTGCACAAGTGTCAGCTCCAGCAACAGCGGACACTGCGGTGGCGGGGCCAAGCAGCATGGATGCCTCGCAGGAGGTGGAGGACAGCAGTGCCATGGCCAATGAGGATGACTCAGGACATGCCCTCTTATTTTAACAATCCCCCCAATTGTCACAATCCCCACCATTGCAGTTCTCACCAGAGAACTCACCCACACGGTCCCACCCAGCACCTGCCACAGCTCCAGCCAGGAGGAGTATTGTGGCCCCATTGACCATCATGGAGGGAGCTGCGGGTCAGGCACCAGTACCCACACCTGTGACACCTGTGGCACAGCACGCCACCCAGCAGACCAGCACCAATCTCCGCCGCCCACGCACTTCCAGAAGTGCAATTCCATCACGGGAGGGCACCGTCTTCCAAGGGCTTGAGGGGAGCATGGTGCGGATCCAACGGATGCAGGCCAAGTCCATCCTCGCTTGCCACCGGCAATTGCATGAACATAACCTGCAGATGGGGGAAATGACAAAGGGAATTGCTGAGTTTGTGGCAAGTAACCGGGCAATTGCAACAGGAATGGGTCGCATAACAACTGCCATAACACAGCTGTGTGCCAAGATGGAGGAGAATGAGCACACAAGGCGCAGGGATGCCCGTGTACAAAACCGGGCAATTAACCGTCTTGCCGCAGCAACAGCCCTGCTATGCCGCCGAGGGTCAAATATGGAACAGTGCATCACTCAAAACACTGCGGAGGTGACCAGGGGCATGGCCCGCATCACCAGTGCCATGGAGACACTCCTTATATCCAACGTAGTGGTGAATCCTGCCCTGGACGTGGCCGAGGCTGGGGACAGCAGCAGCCGCAGCAGTCCGGCCAGCACAGTGTCCGAGCCGCGCCGGAGCTCCAGGCGCTCCGCAGAGGAAGCCGGACATGCAGAAGGGGGCGGGAGCCGCATCCCAGTGGGTCTGCAAAGCGCAGCAGGAAATGACACTGCCAGTGTGGGTGAGGCAACCCGGCCCATTCCCTGTCCCCACATTGTAGTTAATAATTTCATTTGTTGCACATCAGTGCTGTAACGTTGTACCAAAAATTTAAATTTTGCATTTCTTCACATCCATAACGTGTCTGTGCATCTGTACTCACTCAGAAATAGTTGTCTGTTATTTCCTCACGTCTGAACCTGCCATCACTTGGTGTAGACACTCCAGCAGGTTGTGTTTGTGGCACAGCAATGTCATCGTCAGGGTCCTCGTAGTCAGACAACTCTACCTCTGTGCCCTTCTTGACCGCAAGGTTGTGCAACATTGTACAGACAGCAATCATCGTGCAGCAGGTGATGGGGGTATATTGCCTTGCACCTCCGCTCTTGTGCAAGCATCTGAACCTGCTTTTCCAGATGCCGAAGGTCCGTTCTACTACATTCCTTGTGCTTTTGTGCGCACGGTTATACCTCCTTTGGCTGGGTGTTGAGGGGTTGAGGTAGGGGGTGAGAATGAATGAGCGGAGGGCATATGCACTGTCGCCTAGAAGGAAAAGGGGTAACATTACTCACATGCATACATGTACTTCACACTGCTATTTAGGTTATGGGGGTCTGACACTGTGTCTTCCTAGTAGGTATCCTTCACCGAATTCCCCTGCCGTCAGCCGTGGATAAATTCCGCTATTTTGAAAGATGTAGGAGTCGTGGGTACTCCCTGGAAATTTTGCAACCAGGTCAGTGATGACACACTTAACATTACAAATCAACTGCACATTTATGGTGTGCCGTGACTTCCGATTGCGGTATACGTATTTCGTGTCAGCAGGGGGGCAAATCGGAATGTGTGTGCCATCTATGCAGCCAATGATGTGGGGGAATCTTGCCATCTGGTAGAAGTCTGCTTTTGTCTGTACCAGTTCTGCATGGGTTGCAGGGAAGGAAATGTATTGGTCCATCTTTTGTATCATGGCGTCAAGGAACTTGTGGAAGAACCTTGACAGGCAGCTCTGGGTCACCCCTCCTGCCACAGCAACTACACTTTGATAGCTGCCAGACGCAAGCAGGTGTAGGCTGCATAGCACCTGCACGTGCACTGGGATTGCGTGTGCCCTTGGGGTGGTGTGCTGCAACAGGGGTTTGAGGTCCCTAATGAGCTCTAAGATGGTCTCTGGGTCCAGCCTGTACCTCTGTAGGATCTCTGCATCTGTCAGCATGAACAGGGTGATCCGCTGTCTATACACCTGCTCCTGTCTCAGCCATTCCCTCTCTCCTTCCTGCTGTAGCCGTAGCCGCCTTGCAATGACATAAAATGCCACCATGGTGCAAGAAGAATTGCATTTTGGGTCCATTTTTATAGGTTGCACCTGGTTACCACCTGATTCCAATCTATGGTAACTACAGACTCTTAAATACCGAATTTGAAGCTAATTCGGTATTTCAGAGCTTTCCTCCATCTCAATCTTCAGTTTTTCACACAGAATCGGATTTACACCGAATCGGTAATTTTACCGAATCGGTGACTTTACCGAATCGGTATTTTTTTCCGATTCTGTGTTTTTTCCGATTCGGTATTCTACCGAATCGGTGATTTTTCCGATTCCCTATTTTTACTGAATCGGTTTGTTAACGATTCGGTATATTTACTGATTCTGTGTATTTTCCGATTCGGTATTCTAACGAATCGGTAACTTTTCCGAATCAGTATTATCACCGATTTGGGCGGTTTTCGGACTGCTACATCCCGATGGCTCGATACCGATCGGTAACGGCCGAAAATACCGATTTTCGGCCGTTACCGACCTACCTACATCGGGCCCTAAGAGCCTGCTTTAAAACTCACTGTGAAGAGAGTAATAGAATTTATCCAAACTTGAGTGAAGGGTAAGTTAGCGTCGTCTATTCTTACTAGCAAATGAGGATTTCTATGGCTGGTTAAAGTCCTGCCAAGATTTCATGTATGTATGGTTAGGGAAATTTCCGTTTGAAAGTGCGTGAATGATTTTGTAATACCGTTCGAGTCAAACTTTGAATTGCTATTTTATGTGCATTCAGAGGGAAATGAGTTCGTTATTACCTGTTAGAAGGGTAGAGTAGTCATACTTTATCAACAAATGTATATTCTGTGAGAATAGCGTCGTCTATTCCACGCAAAAGAATACTTGTATGATTGTAAAAGCTGTTACTTTATTTAGCGAAACAAACAAATGGTTTGTTTTTCTGTTGTTATTAATTGAGATTCATTGAAAAAGTGTTCTTAAAATGGCGCTGTGAAAAGATTTTGTGAAGGAGGGGTGAGCGCTAGAAGTAAAACGCGAGAAGCTGCAGCGACTGTGTACGTCACAGGTCCGCGCTGTGATTGGCTAACATACGTCACAGCTAGTGCACTGATTGGTTCACATTATTTTGACGAGCTGTTAGTTGATTGGCTCTTCTGAAAAGCAACAATTCTATTGGTTGAGCAAGGTGGTGACGTAGCTTAACCTGATTGGCTTGTTGGTGTGTTTCGCGCATGGATTGGTTAGTTTAGCGGAACAACCAGGAAACATTTACGATCATTTTGAATTGAACAAAATTTGATTAAAACATGAGTTATTATTACAAAAAAGAGGAAAAGAAGCTTACATGGCTTCAGAAGTTAAAAAATGTACTTTCACCTGATAAGAAAATTGAAACGCGAGGTGGAAAATTACTTCATAAGTACAAAACACCTGCAGCCTATATGGAAGGTGAATATGGTTATCATACTTTGGTTTGATGTATGGATGGATTATACTAAAAACTATGGTGTTTTAGCTTGGCCGGGAGATGGTTCATTTAATATGAGAATTTTGAAAAACCTGAGAGAAAAAATGATGGCTCTTGTGCCGAGACCTAGACCTACACAATTCGAAGCTTTAGTTGAATGGGAGGATGAGATGTTTGAACTGCAGCGGGAAAGCTGTGGTATAAAAATACCTCCAAAATCGAATTTTAAAAGAGAAACTCATGAGGATAGAATGCGACGATGGAGACAGGCAGACATGTGTGATGGTCTTTACCCAGTGAGAGAAATGATTCATGAAATTCCTGGTCAAAAGAATACTCAAAAGAAAAATAATATTGAAGAAAGTGATTTAGAAGATCCAGTTTTAGAAGAAATTTATATGACTAATAAAAAACAGACTCCCTTAAAACCAGCTTGTTCATGGTCCACCCCGATGGTTTCTACTGGAACCACACCAAGTGCACCTCCATTAAATGAAGAAACATCCAGATTATACCCAAATAATTCTGAATCATTTAAAACTCCTGAAAGGTTAGAGACGAGAAATAATTCTAGTGTATTTGGTGAAAAACCAAATTTTCCTGAAACTCCAGTTTCAAGAAATGAGATTCCTTCCAGAAGTTTAATGGGTACTGGCAGAGATGAGGAAGCTCAAAGTACTTCAGAATATTTACGATCAAAAGAAGAATTAATTCAACAGTTAACTAAAAGCATGGAAGCAGTAACAGTTCCAGTAACAATTGGTCCTGTTCAGCCTGTTTTTGATCAAGGTGAAATAAAACAGTCAGGTTTAACAATCCCATTAAATGCAGAAATTCAAAAAGTGGCTGAAAAATTTTACTCAGAATTATCTGAAATACATCGAGAGAAAACAAAGATGCCTGATTTAACTTTTAATCCAGGTTCATCATGCAGAACACCAATGGGTGCAGAATCAGATATTGAATCTCCAGAAAAGAGAGTTGAAAATTCAGATTCATCCTCAAAGCTTGATGTTGCAAGACTAAAAGCAGATTTAGAGAAATTAATAATTGCCACAATTGGTCCTGACAGTTTGAAGCATTATCAAGATGATGAATTGTTATTTATTTGCAAAAGTGTACAGTGGAAAACGAAAAATAAATATGACCAATAGAAGAATTGGCTGCAGAATTAGAGATTGATTTGAGCAGGCCGAAACATTTGGGAAAACATTAGAGATTGGATTTCACTGAAAAAGACATTGATAATTTCAATGCAATGGGAAGAATTATGCATATAAAAGATTTGATTGTGTACATTAAAAAATTGGGTGATTTGAGCAAATGGAGAGTGAAGTGGACCAAGAGAAAAGAGGAAGAAAAAAGAGAAAGAATGGCTAATCAATACCCAACGAGAGAAATTGCAGGTGGTGGTTATGTTCATGTTCCCTGGTCTAGACAAGACATTTTGTTGTTCACAAATGATTTTCCTCGGCTGAGAGAAAAGCCCGTAGAATGGTATCGACAGGTGGAAAGATTCATTAAAGTGTCAAAAGTTCTGTGGATTGATCTTGATGGATTCTTTGACATTGTTGTCCCATCAGATCTTTGGACAGAATGTAAAATTGCTGTAAGTTGGCCAAAAGTAGAACCAGCTTGAGATGTAGTGACAGGTGCTCCATCATCAGAAGTCATGGGATTGTATGACAAAGTGATTAACTGGTTGAAAAATAAGATTCCCCCAAAAGAAGTTGATTGGGTTAAGATCGACAGAACAAATCAGGAGCCAAAAGAATCAGTTCATTCATTCTATGAAAGATTACTGTTGGTTTTCAAACAGTACAGTGGCTATGAAAAATTAAATGAAAAGGACATGAGCCACTTTATTTACAGATTCGTTTATGGTCTTAGACCTGAAATTGGTGAGATGATTAGAAATAATATTGTTGGTTGGCAATCACTCTCAGTTGACGACATATTGAGAAAGGCAAAATACTGCAGTGACGAGATTGATGCCAGACAAAAGAAATTAAAGGAGAAGGCAATGTGGGCACAGGTGAAGGTAGCTGAACAGCAGATTGCAAATTTAGAGAATAAAAATGTTAATTTTAATCAGAATCAGAGTCAAGGAAAATTTAAAGGTAATTTTAATAAGCCAAAATTGAATTTTAATGTTGAGGAGCTGAAACAGAAATTGCCTTGTTTTAATTGTGGCGAAATTGGGCACTGGAAGCGAGAGTGTAAAAATCCGCCCAGAAATTTTAAAAATGCATCAATAAATCCACAGATGCAGAATGATGTAAATCGGCAGCAACAGCTACAGCGACAACTAAATGAGTTGAATCTGCAGCAACAGCTACAGCGACAGTTAGCAAATCAGCAGAGTCAAATTCCACAGCCTCCTCTTCCTAACTGTGGAGGTGGTCAAAGGTATAATTCGGAAACAGGATTCAATGGAGGTGATCAGGTAAACAGACCAAAAAGAGTGAATGTGCCAAATGTTTCTGGACAGTTTTTGATGGCAGAAAATGGAGGAAGTGATTCAGAGGATTACTTATGATGGTGCCTGAGAGAGGAGGAAGAGTGTGTACTTGGAGCCACTCTTGAGGTTGACCAGTCAGGTCCATTTGTAAATGGTAAAGTGAACGATGTAGAAATCACTTTTCTTGTGGACACTGGTGCTACCCGTTCTACTGTTAGATCAGTGGAAATTGAAAACCTGCCTCTCTCTGGTGATACCATCTAAGTAGTTGGCGTAGCTAATCAACAAATTAAAACAGATTTGACAGAGCCTGTGAAGGTAGAAATTGGCAAATTTAAAGACAAACACAGGTTTGTAGTTTGGAACAGCAGTCCTGTACACTTGCTAGGAAGAGACATCCTATGCAAGATGAACTGCAAAATATATTGCTCACCGGAGGGTATTGAGCTACAGACTTTTGAGGAAGATGGGCTTTACAAATTAACAATGTTGATAGTTGTAGCAGAGGAAAGTAAATTGTTTCCTGTATTTGAAAAAGATAATCTTCCAGAAGAATTGAAAAAGACAGTCAAAACGGAAATTTGGGATTTAACAGGGAATGAAATGGGTTTGATGAGACATGTTGATCCTGTTAAAATTACAGTGAAACAAGGAATTGAATTTCCAAACATTCCTCAGTACAAAATGAAAGCAGAAACAATTGAAGGTGTCATTCCTGTAATTGAGAAATTCATAAAACAAGGTGTTCTAAAAGAAATTGAAAGCAGTCCTTGTAATTCTCCAATTATGGGGATCAAAAAGCCAAATGGAACGTACAGAATAGTTCAAGATCTGACAAGGGTTAATCAGATAGTTGTTCCATGTTGTCCAGTTGTTCCAAATCCAGCAGTGATTCTTTACCAAATTCCGCATGATGCAGAATGGTATACTGTCATTGATCTTTGTAATGCGTTCTTTACTGTTCCATTGCATCCAGATAGCCATCAAATCTTTGCGTGCAGATTCCAAGGTCGTACACTAGCATGGCGTCGTATTTCTCAAGGGTATACAGAGAGTCCATCTATCTTTAATCAATTGTTAAAGAAATCATTGGAGAACTTACATTTGCCTGGAAAATCGACATTGGTTCAATACATTGATGATTTACTCGTTGCAGCAAAAACACGAGATAATTGTGTCACAGATAAGATTACACTTTTGAATCATCTGGCAGATGAGGGACATAAAGTGTCACCTGCAAAATTACAGTTTTGCAAACAAAGGGTAAAATACCTTGGTCACAGGATTGCAAAAGGAATCAGACAAGTGAAAATTGAAAGAATCAAACTGATTCAGGGAATGCTGTAGTGTAGTTCCTATATTCCCAATAGGCTCTGCGCATTGGAATAATATATTCAGCAGTGTAGACGTAGGACTGGGGTTATCTAGGTCTCTACTGACTATATTAGACTTAAGGTTTGCCAGCTAGCTCAGAGGTCACTAGAAACTTTCTCAAATAAGCGGGCGGAGTTTAACCTCCCTGGATTGACAAGAGGGATTAGCTTCTGACAACCATATAACATGACAACTTTGCTCCCTCAGAATAAGAGTGTATCTCTAGAGTCGTGTGAAAACAATAGACAGCTATTTCACTCAGTCAAGTGTGCGTACTTAGTTTCACCAGAATGCAGAGAAAAGAGAGACAGGCGTTTTCAATAAAAGGTGTAATTTATTGAGCAGTCTTCTTCCTCATACAAGAGAAATGAATTGCCACGATTGTAATACTCATAGTAAAGTAAAGTGCGTACAGTAAAAGGAGGATTATAAAATAATACTGTAAAAGCATTGATATGGTTTCTTAGCCATAAGATACTTAAAAATAGATAGAATATATATACATATATACATTGACTAACGTACTCAACTGGTGCTTCTAAATACGCCTACCCCGGTGTACCTGACCTAAGCCTAATACGTGGGAAGGAGTAAGTAAGTAGCAGTTTAAGTTAAGTTTGTTTTGCCAAGAATCTGACTCAAGAATTCTCTTTAAGGGTTTAGTCAGCTCCGTACCTGGGTATTAGAAAGCAGGAGGTCTTGTATCTCTGTCTCAGGACTCGATATCCCAGTAACCCGCGAAGGTATCTGGAAACACCGGAGCTGGATTTCTCGGCAGGAGAAAAGACAGCGTCTCTCTCAGTGCGTCAAAAGGGAGGGGCAGTGTCCGTGGGCTCTCGCATCAGCTGGGCTCTCGGGCAAGTAGATAGCTGCTCCCAATACCACCACCGTGTGTTTGCTTAAGGCAGCGTTCGTATATTTATACCAGAAAGGTGCCGGGTTTGACGTAAGGTTGGACATAAGACGTCAATAAAGATGTCACTAAGACCTGGCCGTTCTTACAGTGCTTTACAGGGGTTCTAGGATGAAATAAAAAAAAAGCAAGGGGGATTTCCCAGGTTGCTGGAGATTTGGATTGTTTAGAGAACTCTTTGTGCTTTCTAGGGGGCCGGGGAAGTAGCCTTGCTTAATGTGACAGCATGTGCTACGACTGAATATGGATATGATTATTATGCCGTTGTGTGGATATTATTGATTATAACCGGACAAGGACAAAAAATAGGAATATCGATTTAGGCTCCTAGATAAAAACACAATACCCACTCCACGATCTAATGTCCATCATTACTTAAACTAAGCAATAGTAAACATTTAAAGGTGCATGTGTATTCCAACCCACCCCAAAATAAATTTTATTTTTTGCATTTGAAACGGTGCATAGATATACACGAACATTTTTTATAGGTACTGTACGCTATTCAAGCAGTGTAATCATTCATTAAAAAGGATGAATATATATATATCGGCATGAATGATTTGCGAAATTTACACATGAAATGGCTCTTAATACAGAAAAAAAGGTTGAGACCATTCCATCACAGAGGCTGACGTGATATATTGTCTTTAGAGTTCCTAAAATAGAAGCACTGTTCTCTAAGAATAGTTCTACTTCAAGCAGAGTACATGTGCTAGAAAAAAAGGTAAATATTTTGGAATCAGGAAAAAAATAATTTCCCTTTCAGGGGAGAGAGAAAAAAAATATAGTTCTAAATATGTTCAGTAGCTTTTGTTTATCAAAGCCGAAGGCCGAATTCAGAGTTCAGGGAACGCTGTGTACTAGTTTGCTTAAAAGTTATTCTTTTTGTTCGGGGAAAACATCATTTCAGACAGACTCTCAAAAAAAGTGGTTTAGGTGAAAGTTCGACCAAGTTGGAAAATGCCGCAACTGTGCAGTCGTGAGAATGTTTGCTATCATCGATGTCAGGATCAGCAATGTACACAGAAGGTCGTACCTGGGTGATGTTGCTCTCATCTCGTACTTCACTACTCTTTAATCGCAGTGGTGAAGTCTCAACGAATGCCGTTATCAGAATGGGTAGCCGCTGGGGACAACACGATGCATGAGCCATTACAGGACTTAGCAAAGTATCTGTATCCAATGGTACTGCTGATGGTAGTGTAAGACAGACGTCCAACATGCATTCTTCCCCGCATAGCATACATCGAAGCACAGGTAAGATGCAATTCTGCCAGATGGGTCTGAATGAAAGAAACCAGGTCATATTCAGATCTCTTAGCCGGGCTAATCCAAGGACTTTAGTTATGCGGTCCCGATAGCATATAGCTAGGATTGTTTATTCCATCGTTGCTGGAGTTTTGTCTGCGACTTGGCTTGCCATATCGAAGCAGAAGTATCAAAAATAAACTGCCTGCTACGAGTCCCAACAGAAGTGGTAGGCCGCCAAAGACAGAATGGACAAAATTAGGAAAAATGCCCAGAACTGTTTGTAAGGGTGTTAACAGTCCCGAAAAAATTGTCTTAAATATATGTGGGATACCGCTGGTATCAGACATATTTAGGATTTGGCTTAGCATTTCTGCGAAATGCAGGGGGCAATTTGTTGATAAAAGTGTATGTATCTCTGCCGTTGTCCTTGCAACTTGAAGATCATACGTTTCTTTTGATGACGTCAAGGGCACAGTTGTCTGTAAAAGAACAGACTTCATTCTGCTTAAAGTATCAATTCGAATAGAAGAGATATTCAAAAAAGGCCAAATCTTCGCCTCCGTGTCTGAAGTGCTGTTTGGATACAATACTTGCAGACAGCAAGTGACCATGGAACTAACGCTCACGAGATAAGCTTTTCCTGGCACCATGCCACAACATCTGTGGTCCACATGGGTGAACCACTCAAGAACTCCATGTACCAGATTCCCGAGGGGCGATCCGGAGGAGGGGCTAGCGGTGTGCGCTCCATTGCGATTGCTTATACAAATTGGCTCCCTTGAGCTTTGAGCCGACGGGCTCCTGGACGACGCACCTGCGTGCTGGTTCGGGCATCGAGGCCATTGACGGTTGTTTGGCGGCCTTCTCTTCCACCCCTAACTATTTTCTCTACTGATGAGGGAAGTTATCCCGAAACCCGAGCCATGTCTCGGGCGATATCCAAAAACCCGGGACATGTATCGGGTCTAGAGATCATCAGTTTTACAAGTACCTACTTGCACTCACATGGGTGAACCACTCAAGAACTCCATGTACCAGATTCCCGAGGGGCGATCCGGAGGAGGGGCTAGCGGTGTGCGCTCCATTGCGATTGCTTATACAAATTGGCTCCCTTGAGCTTTGAGCCGACGGGCTCCTGGACGACGCACCTGCGTGCTGGTTCGGGCATCGAGGCCATTGACGGTTGTTTGGCGGCCTTCTCTTCCACCCCTAACTATTTTCTCTACTGATGAGGGAAGTTATCCCGAAACCCGAGCCATGTCTCGGGCGATATCCAAAAACCCGGGACATGTATCGGGTCTAGAGATCATCAGTTTTACAAGTACCTACTTGCACTCACATGGGTGAACCACTCAAGAACTCCATGTACCAGATTCCCGAGGGGCGATCCGGAGGAGGGGCTAGCGGTGTGCGCTCCATTGCGATTGCTTATACAAATTGGCTCCCTTGAGCTTTGAGCCGACGGGCTCCTGGACGACGCACCTGCGTGCTGGTTCGGGCATCGAGGCCATTGACGGTTGTTTGGCGGCCTTCTCTTCCACCCCTAACTATTTTCTCTACTGATGAGGGAAGTTATCCCGAAACCCGAGCCATGTCTCGGGCGATATCCAAAAACCCGGGACATGTATCGGGTCTAGAGATCATCAGTTTTACAAGTACCTACTTGCACTCACATGGGTGAACCACTCAAGAACTCCATGTACCAGATTCCCGAGGGGCGATCCGGAGGAGGGGCTAGCGGTGTGCGCTCCATTGCGATTGCTTATACAAATTGGCTCCCTTGAGCTTTGAGCCGACGGGCTCCTGGACGACGCACCTGCGTGCTGGTTCGGGCATCGAGGCCATTGACGGTTGTTTGGCGGCCTTCTCTTCCACCCCTAACTATTTTCTCTACTGATGAGGGAAGTTATCCCGAAACCCGAGCCATGTCTCGGGCGACATCCAAAAACCCGGGACATGTATCGGGTCTAGAGATCATCAGTTTTACAAGTACCTACTTGCACTCACATGGGTGAACCACTCAAGAACTCCATGTACCAGATTCCCGAGGGGCGATCCGGAGGAGGGGCTAGCGGTGTGCGCTCCATTGCGATTGCTTATACAAATTGGCTCCCTTGAGCTTTGAGCCGACGGGCTCCTGGACGACGCACCTGCGTGCTGGTTCGGGCATCGAGGCCATTGACGGTTGTTTGGCGGCCTTCTCTTCCACCCCTAACTATTTTCTCTACTGATGAGGGAAGTTATCCCGAAACCCGAGCCATGTCTCGGGCGACATCCAAAAACCCGGGACATGTATCGGGTCTAGAGATCATCAGTTTTACAAGTACCTACTTGCACTCACATGGGTGAACCACTCAAGAACTCCATGTACCAGATTCCCGAGGGGCGATCCGGAGGAGGGGCTAGCGGTGTGCGCTCCATTGCGATTGCTTATACAAATTGGCTCCCTTGAGCTTTGAGCCGACGGGCTCCTGGACGACGCACCTGCGTGCTGGTTCGGGCATCGAGGCCATTGACGGTTGTTTGGCGGCCTTCTCTTCCACCCCTAACTATTTTCTCTACTGATGAGGGAAGTTATCCCGAAACCCGAGCCATGTCTCGGGCGATATCCAAAAACCCGGGACATGTATCGGGTCTAGAGATCATCAGTTTTACAAGTACCTACTTGCACTCACATGGGTGAACCACTCAAGAACTCCATGTACCAGATTCCCGAGGGGCGATCCGGAGGAGGGGCTAGCGGTGTGCGCTCCATTGCGATTGCTTATACAAATTGGCTCCCTTGAGCTTTGAGCCGACGGGCTCCTGGACGACGCACCTGCGTGCTGGTTCGGGCATCGAGGCCTTTGACGGTTGTTTGGCGGCCTTCTCTTCCACCCCTAACTATTTTCTCTACTGATGAGGGAAGTTATCCCGAAACCCGAGCCATGTCTCGGGCGACATCCAAAAACCCGGGACATGTATCGGGTCTAGAGATCATCAGTTTTACAAGTACCTACTTGCACTCACATGGGTGAACCACTCAAGAACTCCATGTACCAGATTCCCGAGGGGCGATCCGGAGGAGGGGCTAGCGGTGTGCGCTCCATTGCGATTGCTTATACAAATTGGCTCCCTTGAGCTTTGAGCCGACGGGCTCCTGGACGACGCACCTGCGTGCTGGTTCGGGCATCGAGGCCATTGACGGTTGTTTGGCGGCCTTCTCTTCCACCCCTAACTATTTTCTCTACTGATGAGGGAAGTTATCCCGAAACCCGAGCCATGTCTCGGGCGATATCCAAAAACCCGGGACATGTATCGGGTCTAGAGATCATCAGTTTTACAAGTACCTACTTGCACTCACATGGGTGAACCACTCAAGAACTCCATGTACCAGATTCCCGAGGGGCGATCCGGAGGAGGGGCTAGCGGTGTGCGCTCCATTGCGATTGCTTACACTATTAGAATATAGCTCCCGTTAGAAAGTCGTCTAAAGAATGGCTCTATTCGAGTTGCAGGTGTGCCATGCTGGTGACATGAAAGGTTATTTGAAGTCCCCTCACAGGCCCCATGCAAGTTAATACCTTGACACAGAAGTATGCCGCTCAGTGATCTTTTACAATTGTTACCACTAAGAAATACATTCTGTTCCTTTTCACTATAACATGTGTATGTGTAAGGTAATTTCCATGATGACTTAATGTACCCTTTACCCAACCTTTCATACTGGCCTGCTGGTATATACTCTTGACAGAATTTAAATTGGAAAGTTGTTATCGGAATTGTTATTATTCCATGTATTATCCATTCAATGACAGGTCTTTCTGACATTGTCAATGGTAATCTCTCAAGTTTTTCAATGCTCAGAATTGTATACTCTGCTCCTTTTTGTGCCAAGCTGATTTGTGTATCAGTAAGGTTAAAGATAGAGAATAATGACGTTGTGTTGATTAAACGCCAGGGCACGTAGCCTGAACGCAGATTTTGCAACGTCCAGCCAAGCTGTACAATAGAACGTAATTGGGACTGACCGTGTTGTAACATTAGTAAGTCTTGCTCTATTATATCAATAGCAGATGATACAATACTGTCCAGTAAATATATTCTGGAAGACAGAGTCATTAACCCATTGTCCACAACAGAAAGTGATTTTTCCAAATTGATACAATCAATTTCTCGTATTTTTTCTGCTGTTTCAATTTGCATTATTTTCCAAGCTTCGTTGTATGCTGCGTATACACCGGCCGCTATGAAACATTTTTGACGCTGTTTGCGTGGTCCCATTATGAAATCCCGCAAGTCAGCACCGTCTTTAAGTAAAGTCAAGTGTTGCTTAATTTCTGCCAGTGTGGATGTGTGTAGCCATTCGAGGCAGAGTTTTCCTACACTGTATGTTGTAACTATCCCTGGATGTTGTCTCTGGGAGTATCTAGGGTCTGGCCTGGTCAATTTGAACCCCTGTATTTTGTTCAGGAATCTATCTTGACAGCTATTTGTGTCTGTGGGCCAGATCAACCATTTTTTCCAATCAGGATGTGTTCTGTTTTGGTTAAAAATATGGGATACGTCTATTTCAACATCTGTAGTGCTATTACTGTCAGTTGTTGGCTTTGGAATAGACGGTTTGTTTAAGTCTTTCATTTTGGCTAGGCCAAGACAGGTTGTCTGTTGAATGGTGTCATTCAAGAATATAATTTGTTCTGGTATCATGCAGGCTCTAAATAATGATTCTAAACCTTGGACCTGCCAATCTTTGGTACCCCAGATGGTTTTTGTTTCAACGTTGTTTTTCCAGAAATCAAAACCAAATGTAGTCATTTTTTCATAAAATGCTTCTGAATAGATTAATTTAGTGTTTGTCAGCATTGTTTTCATTCCTGTCTTATTTAACAGTTTGAAATAAAATGTTTCTGCGTCACTTGTGTTAAACCCTGAGAAGTATGGGAATTTCTCGTATTTTTTGGTGGAGTTGCACAATGTTCCCATTGATTATAATTAAAAACATTTCTAGGTTGAGCAGATTTATGCAAATAATGATGTGCAAAGTGGTTGTAGCAGTACATTTCTTCATAATTCGATGAACCCTGTAAATAATCATGTTCTTTAAATTTTGCTGACATAACTAAATCTGACATCATATCATTAATACTTTCAAAGTCCCAATCATCAGAGAATGTGCTCGGTTTTACAAAGTCACTTAATGAAACCTTAAACTGGTGTGGATACTTCAAGAGCTCGACCGGGCCATAGATTTCGTAATCTGTTTTGTCCCAATCTACCCCACCGGGTATTGGATTGGCTGTGACATTCAAGGATGATAGTTCTCTTTTCTCGATGTGAGATGACTTGTGTGGCTTTAGGACCAAGTTGATGTTCTGACTTGCTGTGTCCATTGTACTGTATTTTCCCTCAATGAATTTTTTCAAACAAAGAACCATGATGAGCCAAAGCAGGAGGAAAAGTACACCTAACACAATCCAAAATTCAATCCATGGAGAAATCAGATAGGTTTCTTTGAGTTGATGAAAGAGTTCAGTTACTTTGTCTTCAAAGTTTTTGTTGTTGGCTGTTCCTCAGGCTCGCTTGGATCCTCAGAAAAGTCATCAAAATTGATGAAGTAGCCAGATGCAGTTCTGTCAATTGTTGGAATCGCTTCCGGATTTTTATTTGCATTTGCATCTTTTGTTTCATTAGCATAGTCCGAGGCTACATCGTTGTAGACTGGTGTTTCTTGACGAACTGTTGCAATTTGGGTTTCAAGAGGCACAAGTTCCATGGCATTGTTGCATAGTCCTTTTTTATTCACTGCAGGTTTTCCAAATGTGATTAGTGTCTTAGTTTGAACCTCTTGTAGTTTTGGTGTTCTGCTACATCTTGGGAGTCCACTGGGCCTACTACTTATTATTGGCCACATGATTGTGGTTTTACCAGGTCGATGGATACAACTCGGTTCTCCTTTTCACCAGCAAGGGGCGGTAGTACTACTGAACTTGTTCCGCTGACAGCTAAGACAGGTACTGCTTTTCTGTAAGAAGGCCCAAATTCCTTCTTCACCGCTATTTTCTCTTTGACTAGATCCCCAATCTTTGGAATCCAGTCAGGCCTTGCTGAGACAGGTGGTTTCTCTTCAGTGGCTGTTGGCTGCTGTTTTAACTTTATGTTGCTCAGGTCTTTTCTTGTTTCATTTAAGTCCTGTAAAATAGCCAAACGATCTTTGATATCAAAGCATTTCTCTTCTACCACTGAAGTCTGACTATCTAAGTCCTGAATATGCATTCTAGTTCCCAACAATAGTTCGTACGGGCTGAAACCTTTTAGAGAATTTCTTGGCAGATTGTTAAGACTACGTTGGACACTTGTTAAATGTTGGACCCACCCATCACCCAAACCTAATACCCTCGCCGTTATAGATTGATTTATGTCTCGGTTTTTTCTTTCCACAATCCCATTTCCCTCAGGACGGATGTGACAAGAGTACCGCAATGCAATGCTCATGCTGGTCATGGCCTCCTTATAAGCTCGAGAGCTAAAAGCAGGACCCTGGTCAGAATGTAGCATGCCAATTGCGTATGTGCCGATATAGACTCGCAAATCTTTTATAACAGTTCTGGCGTCAGCCGAGCACTGGTGTCTACATTTTAAGTGAATCTAGTCTTAAATAATATACATTGGGACGCATTTTTCCTGTTTGATTTTGCGTATAGATCGCCTTATGCTGTCTATTAGGTGTTCTGGCACTACCTCGGCCGGTTCGCCACTGCGATCTCTGTTGCAGTTTTGACAGTTTATTGCAAATTTGTGATTATGCAAGCTCATTCCCGGCCACCAGTATTCTGATTGTAATTCTGTCAGAGATTCTTTGATCATCTGATGCCTTAGACCTAGTCCCATATGTGCGTCTTGTATTAAGAAGATTCTACTGTTCGTGTTTGGAATTACTCTATCCCCCACTTCAGGGATTCAAGCAAAAGGAACGGAGTTTGCATCGATTATGTATGTATAATTGAGTGGATAGTTCACGGGTAATGCTGCACAGTCGCCTTTTGAAGATGTTTTTACCGCCAGCATGGTTTCCCCGTGTATGTATTTTTCTGAACGCTTTTTTGTGGCTACGGAAGCCGGTTTAGTTGCTTCCGCTGTGGCTGTGTCAGCCAATGAATTCCCTGCAGCGTGAACACCATCACGCTGATGACTCAGTGTATGTATCACGTGAGTCTTTTGTAGTTCTTTCTGCAAAACAACTATCTGTTCCCAAAGCTTTTTATGCTTTATTGTGGCACCTGTGTCATCTTTGTAACCGTTTTGAACCCAGTTCTGCAAATCATTATTGTAAGATTTGACGCAGTAATGCGAATCGCACACTATTAGTGTGGGGAATTCGCGAACGGCATTTTCAAGCACTATTTTTAAAGATCTTATTTCAGCTCGCTGAGTTGAGCAGTTTCTGAGTGATTCAGTTTTGGTAACTAACGGTCTGAATTTACCCAAGCGCCAGCGACCTTTAACAATCGCGCACGCTGCGTTGTAGGATTTTGTCTCTACATCGAAATGTTGTGCAGATCTGTCCATATAGATTACACATTTGTACTGTTTGAGAGGCAGAATTTCGATTGGCAGAGGATATTCTTCTTCATATTCTAGATTTTCTAGTTTTTTCATTTCCGGGTCAAAATAGTATTTTACTTTTTCTGTTGCAAGAGAATTTTCCCATTGTATCCATTTTGGATCTAATGCCACAGTAGTTAAATTATGTGGGCTTGTTAATGCCTCGAAGGCTGATTCTGCTGTTAAAACAGTAATCTGTCTGCCTTGGGCCTGGGCTCTTTCTTTTGCTACAGCTGTTTGAACCGTATTTACAATATTTTCTGCAAGACTGAATGTTTTCTCAGCTTGTGTGTACAAGTGTGATTTGTAAGCTATTGGTACCTTTTCTCCCTCATTAGAGGTCAGGTACGTGAATCCGCATCTTCCTGGGATGACTCGGATTACAAGGTTGCGTGTGTTATCGCGAGTTTGCAATTTTGTTTTAGCTGACATGTCTGTTTGCAACCATCTCAAAATTTCTGTGTGTTTTTGAGTCCAATTGATTGGTTTAAAATCAGGTTTTATTAATTCATAGAGAGGTTTAACCCTCTCTGCATAATTTAGAATGTAAGTTCTTCCGAAATTCAGGAAACCTAGTATTGATTGTAAGTTCTTCAGCGTTTTTGGTGCTTGGAGTACAGCACACTTTTCTAAGAAATTGTCTGCTAGGCTCTTGCCTTCACTTGATAATTCATATCCTAAAAACAGGACTGTTAGATGGGCAATTCATGACTTTTTAAAGTTGAATTTGTAACCCTCTGCTGCGAACCCAAGTATTATGGTGTTCACTCTTTTCAAGTGAGTATCCAAATCATCATCTGTGAGATAGATGTCATCGACATAAGATAATGCCTCATCATCATTTATTTGTAGTAACTCTGTTACCCTTGCTGAGAATAATCCTGGGCTATTCTGGAATCCCTGTGGGAGTCGACAGAAATTTTTTTGGGACCCCATTATTGAGAAAGCGGTCAAGTACCTGCTTTCAGGTGCTATGTTTTGACAAAAGAATCCATTAGAGATGTCTAATGTTGTTTTGTATTTTTTTCGCACAATGTTATTCATTAGTGCTGCACTGTCTGAGTTTTGTACTACAAATGTTTTGCAACACGAGTTAAGGTGTCTGTAGTCCAAAACTAGACGATATGAATCGTCTGGCTTGGAGACAGGAAACAAAGGATTGTTCATTTGTGAGGTGCATGTTTCAATCACCCCCTGGTATTCAAGTTGATCTAAGATCTCCCTGGCCTGTGTGTTAGCTTCTTGCTTAATTGGGTACTGCCTTTGTGCAGTTGATTGACATTTTAACTGGATTTTGTGAGGAGGAGAGTCCTCATCCCATCCTACATGATTTTTATACAATGCAGGAGCTTGGGCTACTGCCCATTTTCTTGCATATGTATATTTTTTATGAATTGGAATATGATTTGAGAAGGCAGGCATAATCATTTCTTCGTCATGAGGGCACTCCCTGACAAACTCCGGTGGCCAGTCTTTCTCAGGTAACAGGATGTCATAGCCTTTGGAAAGGTTATCCCAAAATAGACCCCTTACTTTCCTAGTCTTATCTCCCTCTATACGTAATGTTATCTCGTATATTTTATGAGGTTTGCTAACTCTTGTATCTGCAGTTTCCACCTGAATGTATTCATTCGTGTCCACTGTCTCCAGATGATTCATCAGGATCTTGCGAGCTATGGTCACTTCTGCTGCGCTGTCTAGCATTGTCTGGGCCCACTCTCAGTTTTTCAGTTGTGTCCTCAGTATCCTCGGCATGATTAACTATTTTAATACTGGCTACCTTCTTTCTTGGAAATTATAATTTTTTACTTTGATGAGCAGGTTCCTTGTCTTTGGACTTGACGTGCTCTTCCCTGTGCTCTGACCGTCCTCTTCTTTCCGATTTCTGCGAGGAAGTCTGAAAAGATCGAGAGGGACGTGTATCAATATCTTGATATCTATCAGGTTTTTTCAAATTATCCCTATTTCTAAGGTTGTATCTTTTCTCAGAGGCCTCCCTCTGGGGAGACTTGTGTCCTTGGTCCGGAGATCTTTCTCTCCGCCGAGGAGACCTTCCTCTGGACTGGAATCTTTTTTCTTTGGGAGTGGATTGTTTATTTCCATCCCAGCTCTTTTTTGGAGTGTTTAGATTATTTTTAATAAATATTTTTTCAGGATTTCAGTTAGTTGGGGTTTTACTGGTTTCCCACCCAAACTATCTCTTCCTAGTTCTTCATAGGATTTTTCTATGATTCTGGCAAGTTCAATTGGTTGGTCTGCTATATCTGTTTCTTTCAATTTCTGGCGGATCGCCACAGATGTTGCTTCTCCTTTTATGTTGGCTAATAATATAGCCGAGACCTGCCTGAAGTCTTTCAGTAATTTCATACCCAGAGTTAAAGCAGGTTCTGCACCGTATTCATTTTGAATCTGTCTTAGCACATCTGGTATTATCGCCATAGAAGGAACACCATGTGTTTTTGTGTAAATGGAAGCAAAGACTGTGCCCCATGTGTCACAGTCCTCCACATGTGGTGCGATCCCCATTGGAAGGCAGATAGTCAGAATTCTGTGTTTCTCAGTAGCGGTAGTATCCGGAAATACTGCCTCTATTTGAGTGATTTTTTGTGCTAACCAGAATGGAATTTGTTCCCGTTTTGCGGGTACTTTACCCAGACATGATTGTATGTTCTGTGGTGTAATTTTGTTTGTGTTCCCCTGATGAGGGGTCAGCTGTGGAATGTTAATAGCTGGTTGGACCGTTGAAGTCCGCATTACATATTGGACTAATTGTCTATGTATTTTAATCAGTTGTTTTAGCTGTGCTAAAAGTTCTGGTACTGACATTTTTTCGATGTCGGGATGTGGTGTGTAGCTGGCTAGAACAGGCCACGTTGCTCCTGGTCTACCTAGTGGACCGAGCCTGGTGATGTGATTATTATGTTTTAGGGCGCCTTTAAACCAGAGCAGGTGCTCTTGGTATTTTAATGGGATTTCCACCTCTTCGAAAGGGGTGTACTCATCCGGAGGTTCCTCTATTTTGTAATAGTGGAAGTCGTATGTTACAGCGTTTGCTGCTGGAAAGTTTATCCATGAGTAGAATACCTCTGTCTGCCGATATTCATGGGCCTCAATTACGAATACGACTATTCCACCTCTTGGTGTTAGTCCATTTTCTATAAGTTTAAGAGTTATAGTTTTTCTTATGTTGACCGGAATGAGTATAACACTCGGGTCATTTTCTTGGAGACTTGTGTCATCCGCTAGGAGTCGAGCTGCTATTCTAGCTGCCTCCCTTTCGTCTTCACTTTCTGACATTTTTACTGACCGAAAGGTTTTTGTTGCAGATCAAGTTTCAAGGAAATAAAGATTAGGTGCACAATATTTTGGAACACTGTATCCTTCAACGTTGACTATGCCAAAAACTATACATAGGAATTTCTTCCTACTAAGTTCTGGCGGATTTTAACCTTTTATCCACTCCAGACGTTTTTTGGAGTATTTACGGGAAAAAGGGTCTGTGTGAAAAAGCACGACTGAGTTACTCTAATGTCTTGCGTTAGATTTATGGCCTTACCAAACGTTGGGCGCCATGTAGTGTAGTTCCTATATTCCCAATAGGCTCTGCGCATTGGAATAATATATTCAGCAGTGTAGACGTAGGACTGGGGTTATCTAGGTCTCTACTGACTATATTAGACTTAAGGTTTGCCAGCTAGCTCAGAGGTCACTAGAAACTTTCTCGAATAAGTGAGGAGGAGTTTAACCTCCCTGCATAGACAAGAAGGGATTAGCTTCTGACAACCATATAACATGACAACTTTGCTCCCTCAGAATAAGAGTGTATCTCTAGAGTTGTGTGAAAACAATAGACAGCTATTTCACTCAGTCAAGTGTGCGTACATAGGGGCAGATTTATGTCGGGAATGCGCCACGTTTGTGTCACGCAACAGTGGCGTAAACGTGGCGCATCCCTATGACCCATTTACAACGTGACGCATCTAGGCAGATGCGTCACGTTGTAAAGCCCTGCGCCACTTGTGGGCGTTCCGGCGCAGGGTGGGCGTTCCGGGGCAGGTGCGCCTCGCAAAAGTGGCTGAGTGAAATCTATAAGATTTCACTCAGTCACTTTCAGGCTAATGCTGCGTCAAAACCCTGCACCTGCTTGAAGCAGGCGTAGGTCTTGACGCAGCATTGTAAAGATGGGGCACCCCCGAGCCTTGCTGGAGCTGCGTCGCGCTTGCGACGCAACTCCAGCAATGCGCCACCTTTACGGCACAGATGCTTCACGCATCGGTGCCGTTTTTGCCCCATGGTGCGCCGCATTGTAAATGCGGCGCACCATGGGTGGCGGAGCAGCGGCGCAAAATAACTGGCGCATCCCTGGGGATGCGCCAGTTATCATAAACCTGCCCCTTAGTTTCACCAGAATGCAGAGAAAAGAGAGACGGGCGTTTTCGATAAAAGGTGTAATTTATTGAGCAGTCTTCTTCCTCATAAAAGAGAAATGAATTGCCACGATTGCAATACTCATAGTAAAGTAAAGTGCCTACAGTAAAAGGAGGATTATAAAATAATACTGTAAAAGCATTGATATGGTTTCTTAGCCATAAGATACTTTAAAATAGATAGAATATATACATATATACATTGACTAACGTACTCAACTGGTGCTTCTAAATACGCCTACCCCGGTGTACCTGACCTAAGCCTAATACGTGGGAAGGACTAAGTAAGTAGCAGTTTAAGTTAAGTTTGTTTTGCCAAGAATCTGACTCAGGAATTCTCTTTAAGGGTTTAGTCAGCTCCGTACCTGGGTAGTTGAAAGCAGGAGGTCTTGTATCTATCTCTCAGGACTCGATATCCCAGTAACCCGCGAAGGTATCTGGAAACACCGGAGCTGGATTTCTCGGCAGGAGAAAAGACAGCGTCTCTCTCAGTGCGTCAAAAGGGAGGGGCAGCGTCCGTGGGCTCTCGCATCAGCTGGGCTCTCGGGCAAGTAGATAGCTGCTCCCAATACCACCACCGTGTGTTTGCTTAAGGCAACGTTGGTATATTTATACCTGAAAGGTGCCGGGTTTGACGTAAGGTTGGACATAAGACGTCAATAAAGATGTCACTAAGAACTGGCCGTTCTTACAGTGCTTTACAGGAGTTCTAGGATGAAATCAAAACAAAGCAAGGGGAATTTCCCAGGTTGCTGGAGGTTTGGATTGTTTAGAGAACTCGTTGTGCTTTCTAGGGGGCCGGCGAAGTAGCCTTGCTTAATGTGACAGCATCTGCTACAACTGAATATGGATATGATTATTATGCCGTTGTAAGGATATTATTGATTATAACCGGACAAGGGCATAAAATAGGAATATCGATTTAGGCTCCTAGATAAAAACACAATAATGCAACCTCCAAAAACACAGGGACAGGTCAGAATGTTTTTAGGAATGGTTGGCTATTGTCGTCAATGGATTAGTGGATTTTCGGTAATTGCGAAACCACTGCAGAGACTGACAAAATCAGATGTAAAAGACCCAATTGTTCTCACAGAAATTGAAATGGAAGCTTTTTAGAAGCTAAAAAGACGTTTGTGTGAAGCACCTGCTTTAGGCATTCCAGATTATGACAAGAATTTTGAGCTGTATTGCAGTGAAAGGGAAGGATGTGCATTGTCTGTGTTAATTCAGAGACATGGAAAACTGAGAAAGCCAATTGCATACTTCTCAACAGTACTTGATCCTGTTGCAAAAGCATTACCAGGCTGCTTAAAAGCAGTAGCTGCGACAAGTGTGAGTCTTGAGCAAAGTGAAGGAATCATCATGGGATTTCCTGTAAAAGTTTATGTACCTCATTCAGTTGAAATTTTGCTTACCAGAAGTAAAACGCAGCATCTAACAAGTAACAGGCTTACTAAATATGAAAAGATTATTCTGGGATCAGATAATGTCTCAATAGCTAGGTGTGTAAATTTAAATCCTTCAACATTATTGCCTGATGGTACAGAAACTTAAATCAGAAATGAAAATGACATCGACCATGAGTGCTTAGATGTCTTGGAATACTGCACGAAGCCTAGGCAGGACATTAAAGATGTTGCTTTGCCTGAGTCAGACTTTGTTTACTTTGTTGATGGTTCTTGTTTAAGAACAGAAGAGGGTTTTCTGAGAGCAGCATATTCTTGCTGTACAGTTGCTACGGTGATTGAATCATCATGTCTCGAAGGAGTTTGTTCAGCTCAAGTAGCGGAACTGATTGCTTTGATTCGTGCTTGTGAAAAAGCAATAAACTTGAAAATCACCATAATAACTGACAGCCAGTACGGATACGGAGTTATGCATGATTATGGACAGCTTTGGTCCCAAAGAGATTATTTAACCTCTGCAGGTACTCCCATCAGAAATGCAAAATTGATTAAAAGACTAATTGATGGCATTCAATTACCAGAAAAGATTGCTGTTGTAAAATGTTCAGCTCACAAAAAAGGTGAGGATTTCATTACCAAAGGAAATGCCTACGCAGATGAAATGGCAAAATATTGCGCAAGAAACAATTTTGCAATTAATCGGGAAAAGAATGATGAACATGTCTTGAATTCACTTATGCTAACATCAGTAGTTGAAACATGGCAGGGAGTTTAAGATTTACAAGATGAAGCAAGTGATGAGGAGAAAAATACATGGTTGAAAGCAGAATGTAGACAGAGAGATGAGGACGGAGTTTGGACTTACAAAGATGGCAGAACAGTTTTACCAAATAGCATGATTGCTGACATGGCTAGGATGTATCATGGTCAGGCACATATTGGAAGAGATTCCATGATCAGACTTTTCAGAGAGACTTGGTTCAATCCAAAGTTCAGAATTATTGCAGAGTCTCTGTGTCAACGGTGTTTGGTTTGCCAGCAAATGAACCCCAACAGAAAAACAGTTGTGAGCATGGGAACCATAGGACGGGAGGGTGGTCCTTTTACCAGGCTACAAATGGATTTCATTGAGATGCCACCTCATAATAAATTGCATTATGTTCTGGTAATTATCTGTCTGTTTTCAAGATGGGTTGAAGTGTTTCCCACACGTCACAATGATTCAATCACTGTTGCAAAATTGCTTTTAAGGGAGATTATACCTAGGTACGGTTTCCCTGTGACTGTGGAGAGTGATCGTGGAAAACATTTTGAAAACAGATTGCTAAAATTTATTTGTGAAGCTTTAAATATAGAACAGAAGCTCCATTGTGCATATAGACCAGAAGATTCAGGTGTTGTGGAGCAAGTGAATGGTACTATAAAGAACAGAATAGGGAAAATTTGCCTAGCAACAGGTATGAAGTGGACAGATGCCCTTCCACTTGTTTTGATGTCTCTGAGAGGTACACCTGATAAAAAGACAGGTTTAAGTCCACATGATATTGTTATGGGCAGAGTTATGAGACATGCCTTTATTCCTGTAGGGAGATTGATGACTATTAATGATAGTGTCATTTTGGAGTACTGCAGGAATTTATCTGATGTCGTGACTTCTGTGTCTAATCAGGTGGGAACTGAAGTGCAAACAAGAGAAAAAGAGCAAGCACATGATCTGTTACCAGGTGACTGGGTCAGGACAAAAGTTCATCGAAGAAGAAACTGTCTAGTACCCAGGTGGCAGAAAGCAAGACAGGTTATTCTAGTCACAACAAATGCAGTGAAGTGCAAAGGTTTAAAGCGGTGGATACATGCAAGTCATACTATTCGTGTACCTACACCTGAAAATTCTGATGAAGAGAGTGACACTACTGCAGATTCAGATTCTGAAGAAGAACCTGAAGGAAATCCAGATCCTGAAGATCGACAGGAAGGTCGAAATCTGGAAAGTTTGAATGGAAAGCAAGTCTTCCATGAAAAAGATTTGGAGATTGTGACATTAAACTCAGAAAATTATGAAGATCTGCTAGAAAAAGAAGCAGAAGAAGAGTCTAATCATGTTGTGAATCAGATTCAGGAGAGTATTGAAAAGCAGAAAAGAAGCTCTGAAAGCAGGAACAGGAATTCTGAAACTGGGAAGTTGAAGGTAATTGAAGAAGAAGAAGAAGACGAATTACCAAGTACCAGCTATAAGGATGATGTTCCTAACGGAGTGAAGCTGCCGAGTAAAGAAGTACCTGAATCTAGAATTCAAATTTCTGACAGTGAAACCAATGAGAGTGATGAAGATTCTCAAATAAGAAATTTCAGAAAAAGAGCTTGGAGAACAGAGTGTAATGTAACTGAGCCAAAGACGAAATTACCAAGGAAAGGTTATAATTGGCCAGAAGAAAATGAACGCCTTAAATTCAAGTTGGTGCACAGATCAAAAGAACAGATCAATGAGATTTCAAGTCAAAAGGATCCTGAAAAGAAAACTGAACCAGGAAAGAAAATAGAGGTCATTAATAGAAGGGCAAAGAGAATTGTATAACCAAACCAGAAATATAAGTCACCTGAATGGACTTATATCATTATTCCACCTGTAGTGGAGATTAATAGTAGCAGTCAGGAAGAAGTAGATGACAATAGTGACAACGATTGAAGTATTTTTAATTTAAATTTAGGGTCTCCGTTTTTGGCATAAGGCTGAAGAAATTGTGTTAGGTGACACAAGGTCGAAGAAATTGTGTTAGCTGGAAAACAATTGTGACGCAAGGTCGAAGAAAAGCTGTTAGAAGGTTGAGGGTCTAAAAAAAAAAAAAAGAATTTAAAAAAGGGGGTGTTAGAATTTTAGAAAAATTAGACAATTTTAAATTTTGTTTTTGTTTTCTTTGCAAGCTTAGTGAAAATGCCTTACGTTTTTGTGAATAACAGTTCAAGATGCTCCATCCTTAAGAGATGCTGTAAGATGTCTTTAATTTGTGTGGTCTTGATAATTTTGTTATGGTTAGTTCTAGCTGTCATTTTCCCTTTTGGAATTGACAAAGAAATGTACAAGGTCAACATGACGAGCAAAGCTTCAGTTAAACAAGACAAACATAGTGCAACTGGCAAAACTAACAGAGTTATTGATCATAGACCAGAAATTCACCAAGATAGATCTGTTGGTGATTTTTCTAGCAATACTTTTTCAAGACTCCTGGCTGAATATGTAAAGGTCATGGAAGTGAAAGACTGTTACATTTGTGTGAAATTGCCTGCTTCTGTTTCGGAGGGAGTTACCTATAATATGCTTCCTCTTACTTATGGCATAACCTGCAGTGTGATAGCTAGCTTATTTTATCAAACTGGTCGTTTAGAATATTACTATTCTAATAATGACGAAATTTTTGCAAACCTGAAAATTGAGAAAAGCTTGAATAAACACAAGCAAGTCAAACAGATGAGGGAATTCTTTATTGTGACTAATGAACTTACCTATGAGTATGCTTTTAGAAATAATTTGACTTGTAAATTGAGATCTGAAGAAAAGTCTTTCCTAAATTTAGTTGAAGAGAGAAGAGCCATTTATAAAAGGAATGAAATGCTTAAACAGACCAAATCAAAATTCTGGCAAAAAGAAGACGAAAAACTAAATGGCAAATCTTTTGAAAATACTGCTATTCACATAGATAAACCAATTAGTGGAAAATGTTGTATTAGGAGAGACAATACTTTATTTGACAACTATTTTGTGGGTGCGAGTCATTGTGAGGACACTCAAATCATGGGAGGTTGGGGATTCAACGGTGGCAAAGATCCAATTTTTCCTGGGATTTATTTTGTTTGTGGAGATAAAGCTTATTACAACCTCCCTGATCACTGGTATGTGACGTGTTTTGAAGGATTCGTTTTTCCAAAAATATTTCATGTTGACAGAAATGCAGAAGGTTCATTCGAAATCAGCAAACATTTGAACAGATACAAAAGAGAAAGTTTCTCAGACATTTTGGGAGACATCTTTGAAGCAGTGATACCTTTAGTTGGTATAACCCTGAATGCAGGTAGAATCAGAAAATTGTCTACAATTGTTGACAGATTGTCAACTGACACAGCTAGTGGTTTCCAATTAGTGGATACTGAGGTCATTGCTAGTCGGTCTATGGTAATGCAGAATCGTCTTGCTTTAGATATTCTGCTAGCAAAAGAAGGAGGAGTCTGTGGCATTTTACATGTCCAACACTGCTGTACTTATATCCCTGATAAGAGTCAGGGTATTGAGATGTATATTAAAAATATCACTGAGCTGCAATCTGAAATTGTTCCCTTAGAAGAGGATGACTTTTCAGAACGTCTGTCCAAAAGATTTCAAGCAATCAAAACTTGGTTTCAACAGATTGGTGGTTCAATTCTTGGCAAAATACTGACACCTTTATTAGTTATAGTTTTTGTGATACTGTTGTTGAAGATCAGTTGCATGTTATACAAGAGAAAGAAATACCTGAGGGAAAAGAAGAGAATATACAAGATTAGAAAGGAACAAGAGAAAGAGATAGAACTGGAAGAGTTTCGTAGAACTCAATATGAGAATTGCAGACAAACTGATGAGACGAGTCTTTAGAAATACTAACACAGTGAAAAACAAACATGTTCATCTATGAGATAACATTTTGCAAAATTTTGGGTGTGGTTTGGTGATTTTAAAATCACCAGATGAGGGAGTTGATGGAGCGAGATTTAGAAATATATTTATTTCAGCTCGCAAAGTTAAACTTCCATAATGAATAATAATATTAATTATGTGTGCAGTGAAAAACACTAATCAACCTAGATTAAACTTACAGATCATTACACGCGGGAAACTAATATGTGTGCTCATATATGTGCATTGTGTGCAAAGTGCTTGCATGTGAGAAATAATAAACTAATCCTGTCTATTGTGCTGTCAGAATTAAATGCGGCTGTTTTTATTAATGGCATGTGCTTATTTCTGTGTGCTCATGTTTTGTCTTTCCGTTTTAAATGTTGCACGATTCTGTTTGTTGCTTTATTTGCCTCTGCTAGGTAACATTTATGAATGGGTTAATAATTAGCTAAGGTGGGTGGGTAACAGAATGATTTCTAATTCTTGCATTAATTATTCTTTTGTGTTTGTTTATATACTAGTTACTGAGAAAGAGGCTTGAGGCCTAGCACGTCTTTTATTATGCAGTTGGCAAAATCCTGATAAGAGAAAGCAAGAGCCCAGTGTGGAAAGTTTTTGCTGTGTTTTGAAAAGAAGAAAATACAAACTTAATTGAATAAAAGAACTATTCGTACTCTTGGTCGACTTGGCCAAGGTCAGGAACCGGCAGAGAGATTGTCAAGCTAAGGAAGTCACGGACAAACATTTTCAGTTGTTGCAAATTGAAGGAAGCTACGTGACACGAGAATAAGGGACAATAGACTCTAAGAGAGAGTCGGAACTGGGCTTCGAAAATGTGATGACTTAATGTGGTCTGTCGTTTGACAGCCAATCAGCGTTTTGGACAATTGAGAAAAGTATTCTTTTAACTTAGATTAGTTAGTTAGAAAAGGTATATAAACTGACCTCTTAGGAGGGAGGGCGCTTCTCACTTTCCAAATCCAGATGGGCGTGACGTACTGACGGACTTCTTTGAAGCACGTAAGAATTAATAGGGCTATAAGACTTTACAATTTTAATTTAGGTGAAGTGAGTTTTAGACAGGGAAATAGGGCTTAGGTGATGGAAAACTGTTTATTCTTCTTTAAACATGCTATTTGATTCTGCTTGAAAACTGTCTAACTAATTAGTAATTCCTCAAACCATGCTGCTTAAATAATAAAGATTCTAATAAAAATGTACTTTTGTTTGAATAAATAGTTAATAAATACGTTTTTTGAAAATACAAGCTGGTCTTGTTATTCAAAGAGTTTAGTTACCATCAGCAGATCTTATCGCCTGTGTGGCTTAATTAATTGAAAAATTATTAAACTATGGTAAAGTCAGTATACCATAGATGTATATAAATGAATATATGAATTGTAAATAAGGTTTTATTAATTAGGTCACATGATTCAGTTGCTCAAAAATATGTCTTGTTAGTTTATGGGCCTTGTGAGTGTATATATTTAATGGTGAGTATTGTGAAGTTGGGTAGTGTTGTTAGGACATATTTTCTATAGGGGCGCTGGATCACCACCATTATTGCTTTTTTAAGCTTGTTTCATTCTAGCGATATTAGAGAATGAGTCTTGGCTTGGTTGATTTCCACGTAAGCAAGCCATTCTGAGTTCTTTATTAAGGTGTTTTTTTTCTTAATCTTTAAGTCTGGGGTGAACTATTCTGCCCTGTTGTGGCTTTTTTTTTTTTTTTTGGTTGGGGGCTTGATAGAAAATTTTGAGGTTAGTGTGTCAACGAATACCACCCAGACCCTTGCCAGAGTCAACCAGGGCCTTTCTGGTCTGGAAAGAAGCAGATGGTACTGACCACCATTATTGCCGCAATTGTCTCTCCCTTCCATTTAAGGTACCTTATAAATGGCTGTGCGACTGAGATGAGACTGTGCTTCTGGAGCCCTGGAGGAGATAAAGTCCAGGGTAAAGGTTTGGGCAAAGTGATTTCTGTCCGATCTCCCTTTTATATTGAAGTTGGAGATGTTTTTAAACAAGCCTGAATCTACCAGAGTAAAGTCTATAGTTGAACATGCCCTGTCAGTCACTCTTGTAAATGGTGCTGGGTGGTCCAATGGACTACATCCATTAAGTGTGATTTTCCCCTATAATATTTTACTGTCTTTGAATTCCATTCATTATATGTGGTGCTATCAGTTATTATTCCTATTGATTGCAAACAAGCCGTAACTGCTCACTTAAGTAGATATTAGCTTGCCAAATGCAGTGGAGAAATTTCCTTTGTTATTGAGGTACACAAAGTGTATAAATGTGAAGTTTTTATTCCTTGATTGATTTTTCGGCAGTCGATGCAAATCCACTAACATTTCACACATACACGGAGGCTGCAATTCATGCTGCATATAGAACTTATGAATATTTAGAAATACCATTAACTTATCAGCAACATCAAAATTGGTTTCAAGGTGCCCACCCACATTGAAGGAAGTGGCCTGATAGGGTCACCCGGGTCAATCACGACCACCTCTCAGCCTTCCATACCAAATGAAGAGTCCGTAGACAGTAGAGAATACAAACCAATATCTATTTATTCAAGTGCAATCAGAGTGGAGCCCAATCTGTCCAGTTGGTTAGGAGTGCTGCAGAGAGACTGACTTCAGCAAGCATAGAGATACATTATGTACATTTCAGAACCAATGAAGGCACACCCACAATGGAATTTTCCAGGCAGATGTTGCAAAACAGTGAAATACAAAAAATAAGTTTTGATTTTGCGGCAGGCACACACTATCTAGCAGTCAAGGTCGCTCTGCCCGTACCTGCGACTAGACAAGTGGGAGAAGGCCTCGATCTAATGAGAAAGGCATGCGCTAATGAAGAACAGTGCATTCATTAGTGTAGCAAAACTCTGCTTTGAAAAAACATAACCTAGAGAAAGCTGTTACTCGGAAATGGCAAAGGATTAGTTTTGATCATGGTAAAAAAATGGCTCCCAAATACATAATGGTGCAGCGAATGCTAACTTACATAAAGCAATGCACAAACAAAATAATTTCTATTCTAACAACATGCACTTCAAAAGGTCAGACCTGGCCCACTCAATTATAAAATGGAAACCTGCCAGTCTTCACAGGCCATACACCGTATTCACATGCAAATTCATTAAACTAGTATGATACACTTGCACTCTTAAACCACTTGGTTAGGCTGTATCGACGTCTGATGCAGTATATTATGCGAACATTAACTACTGCCCCAGCAAGGGCTCCTCCAGCTGGGCGGGCTCAGCTAGCTATGCCTGCAATTAGTCCAGTTACCATTAATGCCATTATGGGTTATGTCCCTAAAAAATGCAATGAAATTCCGTTTTGAATTGCACAAAAAAAATCAGCTTGAGGCGGTGTGTCCCCATAGGGGACCCCATGAAAAATTTAGAATTGTCACTATGTGTCTCCCACTTGGTATGCTTCCCCCATTGAGGAGTGTAATACATGGGGTGTTTACTGTCGGCAGCAATCTACACCATTTGCATGGAGTGGCCCCTACCCTGGATTTGGGGACATTAGCAACTTTGCCACAGTGTCTCGAATTATTTTAAGTAATATTAAAGGGGAGGCGGCTTGTTTGACAATACATCAATAGCTCACTTTAGTTCCCCCTGCAGATCAGGAGCACAAGCTCCCTAAAATAATTTCTGAAACCTATACATCCATAGGACAACATAGTTTGGGAACCTGGCCTAATAATCCACAACTTAAAGGCAAATCTGATGCCAGACACTTGAGTCTTCTAAAAAGTGCTGGGATAAAAACAAAGCTAAAGCTAAACCTCAGAATCGATCTCGGCACCCAGAGTTTTCCGAACAACGTTACAATTTACATAACAGTGATACTTTTAAGCAGCCGAATAGCTATCAGTATTCACATCCTTCTTGTTCCTAGCTGGACTCTGCAGAAAAGCCATTAGAGAGAGGGGGACAAGGTGGTCTCAGACAACAGGAGCATGTGAAACCAAAAATGGACTCACCGCGCTCCTCTGATGTCCTCACAAAAAAAGAAGAGAAACTACCGAAACAAAAAGTTTAACTTAAAAAGAAGAAAGTGGCCAGAATTCCTGCTAAATATACCACAAATACTCAGAACTCTTGTTCGGAGGAAGACGTGGGTGAGAAATATTCTCAATAGAGTAACAGAGGTCACCATATGTTGCCTGACTCTTCAAGTGTTTCTAGTGCCCTCCTGATAGACTTTATGATTTGGACATACAAATTGAGGGTGCTATACCACGTACTATTAAAGTATTCTTCTGGCATAATTTAACTAAAGAATACGAAATTCTCGTGGCAGAAGTAGATTTGCAACCAGAGTTTGTTACAAAAGTCCCACAGGGGGAGGATGTAATGATGCCTTCCTTTTCAGTTCTTCGTTGGAAGGACGTTAAATCAGCATGTGCTTCAGAATGCCCCAGCTTACACAGGCCCCAGAACTATAATGCAATCTAGTGGGTTGGAATAAATAATTCCTTTATAATGTCAGACCTATAAGGTCCAGGCCGCAGGTGCAAGCACAACATCCTATTAAACATGAAGCAAAGCCCCCAGTTAAGGAGATACTATCACAGTTAGAATATGAAGGTGTGATTGAACTTTGTGTCTCCCTATGAATATTTCATTATTTCCTGTGCTTAAATCAGATAATTCTCATCAATGTGGTCTTAGACAATTAAAATTTAAAGTGCACACAATTTTACCGTCACAATTCCCACAGCACAGGCTTGATAAATAACAGTTTGTAAAAAGTACAAAACTACATTGGACTTTTCCATGGTTTTTCTGTCAAAATATAGCACCTGAAAGTCGCAATTTAATAATGGCATTCTCAGCACTTGGAGCCCAGAGAAGATTGTATAGACTCCCACAAGGGTATAAGAACAGCCAGGTCCATTTGCAAGCTGAATAACATAAATTCTACAGGAAATTGACTAAGAAGGTGTTGTCCTATATTGAAGACATTTACATCACAGATGATGATATAAACAGAAATGCTACTGGTGGCAGAGTCTTTATAAACAAACTAAGCACTATGGGCCAGATGTAGGTAGCCAAATACCGGTCGGTAACAGCCGATTTCGGCCGTTACCGACCGGTATTTGGCTTTTGACATGTAGGGGGCAGGAAACAGGCCATTTCGGTAATTTTACCGATTCGGTAAATATACCGGTCGGTAAATTTACCGACCGGTATTTTTACAGAATTGGTAAAATTGAGATGTAGGTGGGACTCTTCTGAGTCCCACAAGCCCTACAAATTCGGTATTTTACCATCAAATTCAATTTGATGGTAAAATACCGATTCGGGTGTGCATGCACATGTGTGCATGCACACCTGTGCCATATGACAGGCAGACCTGCCCTTAGGGCAGGGATGCCTGCCACATGGCCCCCAAACCTTTTTTGGGGGTGCTAGAGGGTGTCAAAGTGACACCCCCTGCACCCTTGTCAAATTCGGTATTTACCGATTCGGTAAATACCGGCCGGTAATGCCCCATTCATTCCTATGGGCTTCAAAGCCCATAGGAATGAATGGGGCAATACCGGTCGGTATTTACCGAATCGGTAAATACAGATTTTTACCGATTCGGTAAAAGGAACATCTGGATGTTCCTACATCTCCCCTCTTCTTATTTACCGATTCTTATTTACCGAATCGGTAAAATTCGGTAAATAAGGATCGGTAAACTAGTCCTACCTACATCTGGCCCTATGTCCTTAGTTGTGACATTTTTCAACACATTAAATGTTCCACCATTGCTTGCCTCCTACAGACACCCCTTTAAGTTTCAAATAAGCCATTACAATGTTTCTATTTAGATTATTGTGGACCAATCCAATGGGATGGCGCCATTAAATATATCTTAGTGGATGTTGATTCTTGTCCTCAATTTTAATTGGTGTGGCCAAAGCAATCAGCTGATGTTCGAACTGTTATTAAAGATTTTCTAAGTATGCAGTAACAGCATTCCACTCGGACTAGGGCTCAGCTTTCGCCGCTAAGGTGTACCAGGACACTATGGGCACCCTGTATGTTGCTGTGCATTATACCATCCCCTTTCTTCCTGAGGGAAATTTAATAGTGAAATGGAATAAACATGACTTAAAGCAGTCCTTAACAGCTAGAGTATTAGGTTCAGGTCATAGTTTGATTCATCACCGATCTGGTTTCCAGAGAGCCTTAAATAATCTGCCTAGAAGGGCGTTGGGTGATCGGACTCCTTACAACATACTCTTCGGGTCTAAATGTTTGTTTCAAACCTTCATAACTGTAGCCCAGTGGCAGCAGATGATTACTTTAAGAGCAATTAACATTTCATTGTCTTACAGGAATTACAATACCTTTGAGATAAGCACTTCAATTTGAAATTTAAACGTTCTGCCACTGAAGAAGTGAAGGAGCAACAAGTGGTTTCTGGCTGGATTGCTAAAGTTGGGGATCTAGTCACGGAGAAGATTGCAGCTAAAAAAGAGTTTGTCCCATCCAACCATGCACTGGTGCCTGTCCTTGCTGTCCAAGGTACTTGAACTGTGATTTTGCCACCGCTTGCTAGTTCTAAACAGAAACCACAAGTTTCCATGTAACTGGTTTCTGGGTAGTTCTTGTTCATCTCTCCCTACCCTACAAGAAATCCCTCTACAAGTACTAAGTATTCCTAATTATGGGGGCCCCAAAGAGCCGGTGTGCAAGATGGACACACTCCTGTGAGGCTCCTGCAGTCCAGGGTATCTAGCCGTCATTATCCTCCCTCATTTGGGCTCATCCCACCCCTATACTACCTCCCCTACATCTGCATGAGGAGAAGAGGAAAATGTTCCCCCCGCAAACTTTGGTTACGCAGTCGACCCTGATCAAGAAGAATCCTCTGATTCCAGTCTGGGCCGCTGCGGTGGAGTGTGGGCTGGCAGTATGCATGAGTCATCATACTGGAGGAGGCCTGGGTATTGAGGTGAGTATCTGCGGGGAGCTGGAACCCTAAGGGGGGTTTTGGTGGGATACTGATGTGTGGTGACCTGGAGGCAGGCTCCCTCCCCCCCTCTGCGGCTTCTGAAACCTCTAACACTGCATTGCTGGGACAGAGCTATCATCCTACGGGGAACTGTAAGCAGTCATGAGGGCCTAGATTCTAGCCATACTGTGTTGCTGCCTTCACCTCCCTGGGGCTGAGCCGGGAGACTGCTGGTTCCAGAATCGGGTCCGTATGGGGTCCCAGTTCGGGTGGTGCATGAGCGACCTGTCTTCTCTGTCAGTGGCACCTGAGACGCTGGGCCTGGGACTGGCTGGGAAGATCCCCATTGGTGGCGGCCACTGAGGAGGGCCCACATTGTGGATCTGGCTGACAAACATTCATGTATCGTACCAAAACAGACTCCAATCCCCATGTTTACATGAATATTGTGTAGGGGCTGGGATATACTGTACTTGTGTTCTGACACAGATGGAGAACAGATGAGGTCTCCCACCACTTCTACAGATGGGTGCAACTCAAGTCTGGCAAACAATGAGTGGGAAGAATAGTCTGTGATTGCCCATTGGAGCTTCCTTAAAGCTGCCAATTGCACAGAGCATTGATCGCAGGCTGGTCTGTCTGTAACTTCTATGTAGAGGGGGAGGCTGGCTGGAGTTTTGAGTCCCGTATGAGAAGCCTCAACACAATTTTGGATAACCTGCACTACATAAGGGCTCCCCCTGGACCGGAGAAGTCAGGGGTTTAGGCGCAGCCATGGTGGCCTAAATCTGCTTTTACCCTTCTGGTGCCACTGCAGAGGTGTGGCGGGACTGGGCTAGTGAGATCATGTCATTCACTCACATAAAAAAGTCTCTGGAGTCTCCCCATGAGGGACGGCGAGACCGCTGTGACAGCCCGTGTTAAGACAGCTGTAATACCTGCCGACTGAGAAAACTCGGAGCACCTGGAGGCGCACCCGGCACACTGCTGACAGTGATTGCATGGCGGGGGATATAGAGCCTTTTCTATGCTATCCTTCATCATCGTTGGCAACCAAGGTTTGTTCCCTACAGTGGTCACTCCACCATAAAGTGCAAATAATGGCAAGACAAATGGAAAACAGACCAAATTGCCCTTCGAGCCCCGCAAGTCCACTCATGCGCCTTCAAGCAATTACACTCCCCCTAGTGATGGCAAAATGTCTCCAATAATGATGCTGTTAACATGAACAAAGCCTTATATCTAATGAAACAAAAATGGACACAATGTGCACCAGAGTTGACAAAATCACACACAAATTAGAGAAGCAAGATGGGCTCCTCGTGGAGGCGGAACAGAGGCTATCCACGGTTGAAGACATTGTAGCCACCTGCAGTGACCAACTACTCAACATGGAAAGAGTGCCAAGGTTTTATCGGCTAAAAATGAAGACTTGGAGTAAAGGTCTGCCTGAAAACCATGCATACTAGGAATCCCAGAATCCACCAATTCTGCAATACTGGGAGAATGGAAGGCGTTATAGAATGGCTTCTGAATACTCTCTTCAGTGCAGACTAATTTTCAAAAATGCTGTCCTGGACAGGGTTCCTGGGGCACTCCAGCCGAGGCCCCCTCCTGGCACATCTGCAAGACCATTCATTGCCTGTCTGCTCAATTATTGGGACAGAGACCGCCTTGCGCTTTTCAAGAGAGAAACAGCACCTCCAGTTTGATGGCAATGCAGTGACAATATATCCAGACTTCACAATTACAATACAAGAAGATTGAAGGAAATTTGTACCTATTAAGTAAATATTGCGGCATGCCGACATCCCCTACGCCATGTTGTACCGGGCCAGACTCATTTTCATAGGTATTCATTTTCTTTTTGTTATTTGGGAGGGTTGTATATCCCTGATGGGATTGGGCTGTCAGTGTGTGTGGTGGGGGAAATGGGATTGTTCAGCACAACTTGTTGTACACACCAGGCCATAATCAACATCATGTGTTTCACTGTGTCATAAATAGCTCCTTCTCTTATGTCACCTTAGACTAGTTGTCTAACATTTAACTTGATTAACATGGAATATCAGGTGATTGGGTGCTCCACGTACAAATAGACACATTTTGGCCTACCTTGATAGGCATAAGATATATGTTGCCCTGCTACAAGAGACTAACCTTATAGAATGCACTAGCACTACTTTCACAGCTCGTTGGGCATTGCACAAGCAATTTTCTACCTTTTCCATAAATACACAAGGCACAGTGATCATCACAGGAGTCTCCTATGCCCCACAGGACTCATTACATGACACCCAGGGATGCTACTCACTCATGTGGGGCAGATTAGCTTCCACAGCAGTTACTAAGAATTGTTATGATCCCAAAGTTGATGACCATACTTTCTTCAATTGACTCTAGGGTCAAATTAGGGACCTAGGCTCCCCCAACATAATTTGGGGCGGGGACTTTAATGCTGTATTACATTCCTGCACAGTCCGTTCGCACTTTACCTACAACCACCACAGCACTGCAGCGCAACACCTTAGTGGGATTATGCAGGGTTGGGGCCTAATTGATGCCTGGACAGCACTGCATCCCAAGGGTAGGGAGGACATATTTTATTCCAGAGTACATATCAGCTGGTCCAGGCTTAATTACTGGCTACTTACAAGAGGTGTGGGTACCTGGATCCAAGAGGTCAAACACCTAGCCCACACCTATTCGACCACTCTCCTGTTCTGCTAGTGCTGCATCCCCCCATTCCTAAGTCCCCATATGCATCATGGCGTCTCTCCCCTAAGCTCCTTCAGAATACCCCATTTTGGGAAGACTGGAAACAAAACATAATTTTTTTTTTTCGGAGTTTTATATAGCGCGAACTAGAACCGAACCGAATCAGTTATCAGAGCGCTTTACATAGCACCAGTTACGTTACATGAGGACACACTTTCATTTTTTAGGCACGGGGAGATTAAGTGATTTGCCCAGAATCACAGGGGGTTTTTGGCGTCGTTACCGAGACTCGAACCCAGATCCCCAGGTCCGAGGTCGAGCGCCTTAGCCGTTAGGCCAACCCCTCTCCCCTAATTGATTTCTTTGCCAGAAATATAGACTTTGTCCCTGACTTGGGTAGTGTATGGGAAGCCTTCCGGATCACGGTCCGCTGCACATGTCTTGCTAGAAAAGGGGGGTCCCAGCTGGGGAGACTGGAGGAAACCTTAAGGAACTATGAATCACAACTAGTAGAGACTCACGACTTAGAAATATTGACACACATGAAAACCACCATGACAGACTTTTAGGAGACAGCTGAAAAAGAATGCCTGTACTGTGGGAAATATGCAGTCAGAGCCTATGGAGAAGGTGAATGGCCAGGCAATGCCCTTGCCACAATGATTTGAAAGCCTTACTCTGCCAATTATATATTGGAGATACGAAGTGCTCACGGGGCAACACACAGAGACACTCCAGATATCCTCAACACTTTTACGTGTTTTTACGACTACCTATACTCATCCTGTCAAAACCACCATGTTGAGAGAGATGCTTACCTAGATGAGGGAGCTTTGGGATGGCTGAATGACACCCAAAGAAACTTCATGGCAGCAGACATTGAGGAAGATGAAGTTAGGGTGGCCATAATGCATTTACAATCTGGCAAAGCCCTGAGGCCAAAAGGCCTTCCAGCAGACTTTTATAAATTGTACATCGACACCCTGAGTCTGACCTTAAAATTAGTATGTCAAAAGGCTTAAACTAAGGGCATGCTTCTGTCATCCATAAGCGATGCCATACTAATTACGTTGCTCAAGCCACGGAAGCTCCCTGACTGTTGTGAAAGTTACCAACCACCATATCTCATAAACTGTGATATGAAAACTCTAGCTAAAGTTTTGTCTAACTGCCTGTCCCTTTTAGTGTCATTTCTGGTGAGGCTTGATCAATCCGGATTCGTCCAGGGAGATCTACCTCTTGTAATCTACATGCACTGTTTTCCCACCTGCAGGACATCAATCCAGACTTGAGTGCGGTATCGATATTTCTTGATACCACCAAGGCTTTTCAATTCCCTGGATTGGGACTCTCTCTTGACTGTCCTCAGCCGCATGTGGCTCCCACACTCCTTTTTAACATGAATTGCACTCCTATATTCAATCCTCTGGCCAGAGTCCCGGTTAATAGCGCAGTCTCAGAACCATTGAGCATTCCCAGAGGCACATGACAGGGATCCCCTTTGCCACCGTTGCTTTTCCTCCCTCGCAATGGAGCCCTTGATGGCAATGCTCCGTCAACACCACAGAGAATATGCCATTTGCTATCCCTCGAGACATACCCTTGTCTCGCTATACGCGGACAACATCACTCTTTTCTTGAGCGATCCACAACAGAGCCTGAATGGGGTACTCCATGAATTCATAAAATTTGGAGGCTTGTTGGGTATCCAAATCAATTGGAGTAAATCCAACCTGTTCCTGCTCACGCCATCCACCCAACAATTTGCTCCGGATTACCCATTAAGGTGGTGTTACACTGAGCTCCGCTATCTGGAGTGGTATTGAGAAACAAGGAAGAAATTCTTAGACCAATCTATGGTATAGTGTTCTCCAATATTACTGAGAGCATTACACGCTTAATCTCTCTACCCTTACCCTTAGTGGGACGCATCTTGCTGAGGAAAAAGATAATTCTACCCAATCTTCTATATCTGATCCTCAATATTTCGATCATACCAGGATGCCACTTCTTCAAGGCCCTCTGGACACAGCTGATTCATTTGGCATGGGTTAGCCAGTGGGCTTGGATCCAATGGGATAAGCTTATCCTGCCATTTTCCAGGGGTATCTTTGAAGCCCCAGACATGGAGAAATATTACCGATGTGCCTGAGCCCATTTTGCTGTCTATTGGTACAAGAACACTCCCTTCCTTCCACACTTATTAATAGAACAGGGGTATATGGCCCCCTATACCCTCTCCGTTTGTGTACCCACATTGACTCCTCCCCATAGATGAACTCCACAGTTGCATCCACCTCCCTTGCTTGGTCCAAGATGGCCCTAATGCTGGGAAAACCACTACTATAATACCACTACTATACAACCCTCTTATCCCCCTGCTATATCACCATCTTCTGCTAGTCACACATGGGGTGGCTTGCCAGCAACTCCTATGTAGATGTGGTCTAGACATGTGGGGTGACCTCTGTAGTGAATGCTCCATCATTGATAGAACCGTTTTTCTTTGCAGGGGACCAGCCTACTCTGCCTGATGTATTCCTATATTTAAGGACAAAACATAATGTCAAGGATTCCTCCCCTACTTTTCCACTAGAACCCCTATTCTCGAAACACTGCGCATGTTGCTTCCACACTGACTCACAACGCCACCTAGTATGCCTGATATATTCTGCAGCCAAACTAGAAATCCCCCCTACTGAAAGTCATCTCCAGATCCAATAGGTTTTAGATCTCGGAACTCCTCTGAATAATGATCAAGGGTGCTTTTGCTACATACAGGCAGGCTAGATAGACTCCAGTAGCAGATTACAGATAATAAACTATAAATTTCTGCACAGAATGTATTCCACTCCAGTAAGGTTACATAAATACCGTCTTCATCTGGATGACAACTGTGACAGATGCAGCATGGCGGGTTCAGATTTTTGGCATTTGGCATGGTCCTGTGCCTCCATACAAATTTACTGGAGAGAAGCGGCTTAAGCCCTTACAGACTTGACTTGTCAACCTATACTACTCACACTGCTCCTGGCACTGCTGGGCTATATTGGATAGGAGGACACCAGCCTTAGGAAATACAGAGCTTTGCGCTTACTTCTTGCTAAATGCAGGATAGCCGGCAGATCGGGTTGCAACAGAGCACCTAAGTTTAAGGAATGGCTGAAAGACCTATCCCACTGTCAAGACCAATTAAACATATACATGGACATGCTGCCCCCCAGCTCCAGCCCTAGAAATATATAGGAACCCTAGCATAATTATCTGCTTAACCAGCCGCCAAACGAGGAGGTGTCATTCGATCCAGTGTCCCCAATCTAAGACAATGGATCTACTCTTTCCTACTAAGCAGGGAGGTGACTATTACATTTACCCCCCTGTTTACTCCCCATACCGAATTCTCTTCCCTACGAGGTATTGACTTACAGATTTGTAAATCCCCTCACAAAACAGCACTATGTTACTGATAACTACTCACCAAAAGTCTCTGATATTGAGGTCGCAAGATGTAATGTTGTGGAGTGAGACAATGCAAATGTAATTGAGATCTATTGCTATTGATATGGTTGTGAACTATGTTTATTTTCATTCTGTAATCCTGACTGGTTTCAAATCCTGTTATACTAACTGAAAAATCAATAAAGAAAGTTTTTCCCCAAAAAAGTATTCCTAATCATTCTACTCTCCTGCTGGAGACTTCAGATACTGAACTTTCCAATGGATCCTTTAATAATGAAAACACAGGGTGTGTTTCTAACATGCTTTTGCCATTTTCTCCTGCTGTACCTTGCAGTGGTATTAGTTACTATCAATCACCTTTGGAGGAGCCTACCTGCTTTCCTTTGCCTGATGAGGTCCCTATTTTTACCCATATTGCCTCTGGTTATTTTGTCAACATTGATGGTATTTCTTAAGACTCTTCACATACTTCCATGCACGATGAGCATGTACTTTTACTTTGGTTGAAACAGACTTACCTGATTCCTCCTTGGTCCTATTGCTGGATTTTGCCTTCATTATTTTTTCTCTTCCTTTGGATCAGATTTATTACAGTTTTCTTTCTACTATTAAATGGACTCTCTGGCCCAAATCGTACTTCTTTAGAACGTGTGCCTAAGGTGCTTATGCCCTAGTTTTCATTGCATAAGGTCCGAATAGGTGTCCATCGTGAACATTACTGGTTTCCCTCTGTTTGGGCTAAAGTCCCTATAAAATGTATGGTCTATCAGAAAAATTGAAGATTCTGTGAATTGCTATGGATGACGTTATTACCCTGGGTTCTATTTCCGATTGATGGAATGTTATGAATGTTTCTAATATGCTATCTGAGTTAGAATTATACACTGTATTTGTAAATGAAGATTTGTATTTGAATTCTACATATAATGGTGAAATGCTTTGCCACCATTACTATGCCCATCATTTCTTCCACAGAGCTAGTACTCTGCATGATGTGATTAAATATACACAGTGGGAACACTACCGGATACCAGCTATCGTTTGTTCTAAAATATATTTAAACCTTTTGGTGCATGCATCAGCCAATGAACGAAGCACACACTACCTCCCTGGTACAGGGAACGGCCATTGGCCGACACCAGGGAGGGCCCCCTAAAATCCTCCAGGGCAAAGCACCAGAGGTTGCTTTTTTTAAACTCCCCAGTGGAGACGCACTCGCTACTGTGTCTCTTCCCACCCCCTCCCACCCATCTGTGATATCAGTGCACAGTAAGGAGTGCTGATGTCACAGTTTTCCTCACCAGAGACATGGGTGCACTCGACTCTGGTGAGGAAAACAGGCCAAAAAAGGCCTCCCCAGCTTTCAGTGAGGCCTCATTTGAAAGGGTTGAGTCTCCCCTTTCAAGGGAGGTATCCCTGAAAAGATTTCCAGGTGGTAGATCATGCTGTGATCCACCGCCAGGAAACCCCACTAGACACCAGGGATGTAACAGGGGGGTCTGCCTTCGTAGAAATGGGCCTCCACCCAACGGGGCATTTTTTCTTTTTAAATGTTGATTTCGAATGGGGGGGGGGCAATTTTCTTTTTATTGATGTGTGCTTTACCAGGTTGCTGCGATCAACCCCTAGGGGAGAAAAAGATCTATATATAGAGAAAGAGAGAGACACTTTCGCTCTTTCTCTCTCACTCTTTTTTATATATATATATATATATATGCACACAAGAGGTTGTCCGAAGAGGAAGCTGCTCACGAAGGGGTGTAAACACACGATGCCGCTGGCAGCATGGCTCACAGTACGTCATCCGCCTTGCAATCAAGCCATACGCGTTTACAGCTATAGATGCTCTTGTTCACGGGCACAAACACTCACAAGGTGTGCGGACTGTTAGGTGCCTGGTGCTTAGAAGGACGAGCACTGGTGGGAACGGAGGGGCCTGAGCCGCTGTTTGATACTGGCACGACTCATAGCAGTGCTGCTAAACGCTTTCAACCCAACAGGGATAAACATTTTTCAACGCTCAGTGAGGTAGCGGAATCCACATGGCTTTGTATTTAAGGAACTGTGCAGGCTATTTTTTAGCTTAAAAAACTACCATTACCATAACACCTTGAGCCCAACAGGGCTGAGCCTGTTACTTTATTAAATGGGATGTTCCTAACAGTCCGCAGACCTTGTGAGTGTTTGTGCCAGTGAACAAGAGCATCTATTGGCCAAAAAGTAACCACAATAATTGGGAAAAAAAATAAGTGATGCGAACAGATGAAGAGCTAAATGTAACATTATGAAGTTTTAAAGGTAAAATTTTGTAACGTACACATCAAAAATAAGATTTTAATGGTTTGTACTTGAATCAAAAAAGATTTGAGTAACGTTAAATAATGATGATGGTGTGTGTGTGTGTGTGTGTGTGTGTATATATATATATATATATATATATATATATATATATATATATATTTCTGTCACAGGTTGCCCTTCATGGAATCATCACACACGGAGAGGTATACACACAAATTACCACCGGCAGCACAGAGGTCAGCAATGCTCCAGACCCTTCAATTGCCATACGCGTTTCAAGCATTCACTGCCCTTGTTCACTGGCAAAATGACGGTACAAACAAATTCAGTATGGGACAGCTGATTTAATTTGTAACAAGTCCCGCCCATGTGGGCGTTTACTCACAGGCATTGTGGATATAGTAGTCCCTTAATAATGCCCAAAGACTCCGCTGTCCGTACAAACCAGTGCTTAACTGTTTCCATCATTTAAATAATATTTACTCCTTGTAAGGTGAAAAAGTCTTGAATGCATGTTTGGCCTCCGTGCCAATATATACCGATGATTAAGGCCCCCTCCGTTCCCAACAATGTTCGTAATCCAAACATCGGGATCCGCCCCTCGGCAGCGGGACTCTTCCGCGACCAGGCGGGCCGCTTAGTATTTCTGTCACAGGTTGCCCTTCATGGAATCATCACACACGGAGAGGTATACACACAAATTACCACCGGCAGCACAGAGGTCAGCAATGCTCCCGACCCTTCAATTGCCATACGCGTTTCAAGCATTCACTGCCCTTGTTCACTGGCAAAATGACGGTACAAACAAATTCAGTATGGGACAGCTGATTTAATTTGTAACAATGCCTGTGAGTAAACGCCCACATGGGCGGGACTTGTTACAAATTAAATCAGCTGTCCCATACTGAATTTGTTTGTACCGTCATTTTGCCAGTGAACAAGGGCAGTGAATGCTTGAAACGCGTATGGCAATTGAAGGGTCTGGAGCATTGCTGACCTCTGTGCTGCCGGTGGTAATTTGTGTGTATACCTCTCCGTGTGTGATGATTCCATGAAGGGCAACCTGTGACAGAAATATATATATATATATATATATATTACTTACTGGCGGTCGCCAGTAGGTATATATAGTTAGGACCTAGTTACCATAGGAAATTCCAAACATTCTATAGGGAATAACTTTGGCACCGATTGAAGGATCTGCCTGGAATTTTCCTTAAATTTGCCTCGCTGCGCTCCGCTCCTTCCCTGAAAGTTTTGGGGGGATTCGTCAAGAGGGGGCTGAGAAAAAAGGGGGTTCCAAAACGTGTTTTCCCCATGTTAATTTCCATAGGGACATTCTGACAAGGCTACAGCTCGAACGGCTGAACGGAATTACACCAGATTTGTCAAAATGGTAGGGACTGGTATGCAGCAGTGCCTTTTGTATGTTTGGTGTAAATCCCTCCAGTAGTTTTTGAGAAAATTGAATGTGAAATTGAGTCCAATGCAATTTTCCATAGGACCTTTAGACACGGCGACAGCCCGAACGGCTGAATGGAATTACACCAAACTTGGCAAAATGGTAGGGACTGGTATGCAGTAGTGCCTTTTTTATATTTTGTAAAAATCGCTCCAGTAGTTGTTGAGAAAATTGAATTTTCCCAAATTATATATCTATGGGTGGCACACCGTGAGTGCACTGTAAGCTTACTGTACTCTGTACCTTCCCGAGTGTGAGCTGCATGCTGATTGGCTGCCACTGTCTTTCAACACTCCAAAACAGAAATTGTTGGCAGCCATCTTGTGCCTCGGTAGACTGAGGCACAGGAAAACAGAAAAACAAACGTGTAGAACTCAAAAACATCATCAGCAGTGGATTGCGGGTGCGCGAAATGTAGTTAGTACAACTAACTATATAGGAGCAATTTCAATGGTTTTGTATGAGTGAAATTTCCAGCTAACTATAACACCCCTAAAACTTATAGTTTTCTGAGTGAATTTTAAAGGTTTTTTAAATGCTAATTCCTAACTATATAAGACCTGAAACCTATGGTTTTTTCAGTGAATATATATATATACAACGTAATTCCGAAGCTCAAACAGCCGGAATGGCGCAACACCAGGGTACAGACTCCATAAGCAAGGATGCAGGTAAGTAAGGTTTATTTAAACATCATTGTCCAAATATACATATATATATATATATATATATATATATATATATATATATATATATATATATATATATATATATATATATATATATATGTAAATATATATTCTAATGGCAGACGCCAGTAGGTATGAGTAGTTTTGACCATGTCTCCATGGGGAAAGCGTTTTTTGATTTGCGAATAACTTTGGTGCCATTTGATGAATGTTCATGAAATTTTCAAAACAAATGGGTCAGTTACATCAGCTGCCATCTTGAACATTTCAGGGTGATCTGTCAAGCGGGGGCCAAGAAAAGAGGGTAGTCCCAAAATGCTTGTCCTCCATGTTAATTTCCATAGGACAATTTAGACACGGCTACAGCCCGAACTGCTAAACGTAATCACAGCAAATTTGCCAAAAAGGTAGATCTTGGTCCAGGAAGCACTCTTTTTATTATATGGTTTAAATCCATTGAGTAGCTCCTGGGAAGTTTAAATATTTCTCAGATATACAACTCTAGCAGCGGTGGATCCGGGAACCCTCACAATCTCATGCCTGAGATCTGATTGGCTGCCAACACTTCAAACCAGGAAGTGTTGGAAGCCATCTTGTGACTCAGTTGAACTGAGTCACAAGCAAAAAGGTTAAAGAAAAAGGAAAGAGGACAGTATGGAAACACCCTATACCCCTAGGCCAGTTCAGGGAGTCCCACAAGTACCCCCAGGGCCCAGAAAATCATTTAAAAACCGCGTGGGCCTCCTGCAAACCCAGGGACCGCCACCTCCCTGGGGCTTAATCACAGAAATGCGGGGGCCCACTCAGCCCCGGGAACCACCACCTCCCAGTGCTAATATCTTAGAGTATGGGGGGCCACCCGGCCCCGGGGACTGCCACCTCCGCCGGGCTATATTTCAAAAGGATGCATGGGGCCTCTGGTCCCCTCTAAAAAGCTCTGGGGACCACTACCTTACGGGGCTATTTTAATGACAGGAGGGGGACCTCGCGACCTCCCTCCTTTAGCCCTAAGTGGCCCTTGGGACAGCCACCCCCCAGGGATATTGCAGTTTGCGATGGGATGCTATGGGATCCTAAAGTACACATGTGAGCTCCGCTTTGAACAAGCTGTTCAAAGTGGAGCACATTTTGCTTTTTACACCCAGGGAGCTGGATGATAGCAGCTCCCTGGGTGTAAAAATCAACACCGGTTCCTGCGGGGGCCGTGGTCCTCAAAGGGAGATGGGTCTCTGGGCTAAAAATTACACAAGAGGGGGACCACTCGGCCCCCATCCATAAAAAAAAAAGAAATGGCTGGGCTCCAGTGGATGAGATCCCTGGGGCAAAAATTGGCCAGAGAAGGGGGGCAGCGTAGCCCCCCCTTATCTGTTTGTATAACACATATAAAGGCCTAGCCCTGGGGAATGGGGTCTTCGAGGCAGAAATTGTTTAAATACATGGATCTGGTCCCTGGGGCCCAATAGGGTCAAGTGAAGAGGTGGCAAGCAGCTCCCCTGTTCCTTCAACGACAAATAAATAAAAAGCCGGCAACTCGCCAGAGGTCCCTCTCCCTTTCTTCACTACTCTGCATACGCGCCTCCTGGCGCGCTCTTGGTTGTGGGATGAAGTCCCCTTTGCTGATAAGAGTCTTTCAAGTCAAGTCAAGTCAAAATTTGTATAGCGCACTACTCACCCAGAGGGTCTCAAGGCGCTTGAGGGAGGGGGTTTGCTATTTATCAAACAGCCATGTTTTGAGTTGTTTTCTGAATGAGAGGTGGTTCTGTGTAAGGCGGAGGTGGGTGGGAAGAGAATTCCAGGTTTTGGCTGCTAAGTAGGAGAATGATCTTCCTCCCATGGTGGCTCTTCGGATGCGTGGGATCGCGGTGAGGGCTTGATTGGACAATCGTAGATGGCGGGTGGGGGTGTAGAAGGTTAGGTGCGTGTTAAGGTAACTGGGTCCTAGGTTGTAGAGGGCCTTGTGTGCGTGGGTGAGGAGACGGAACTTGATTCTCTTGTTGACGGGAAGCCAGTGAAGGTCTCTCAAGTGACCGGAAATGTGGTTGTGGCGTGGTATGTCTAGGATGAGTCAGGCGGTGGCGTTCTGAATGCGTTGAAGTTTTTTCTGTAATTTGGCTGTGATTCCGGCGTAGAGGGTGTTTCGTAGTCCAGTCGGCTTGTGACAAGTGCTTGGGTGACCGTCTTTCTTGTTTCAGTGGGGATCCATCGGAAGATCTTTTGGAGCATGCGTAAGATGTTAAAGCAAGATGACGAGACGGCGTTGACTTGTCTGGTCATTGAGAGGGAGGAGTCTAGTATGAATCCTAGGTTGCAAGCATGGTCCGTAGGTTTGGGCGCGCTGCCTAGGGCCGGAGGCCACCATGAGTCGTCCCATGCGGAGGGGGATGATCCAAGGATGAGGACTTTCGTCTTGTCTGAATTCAGTTTTAGGCGGCTGTTCTTCATCCACTCGGCTACGTCTTTCATCCCTTCGTGTAGGTTGGTTTTGGCGGTGTTTGGGTCTTTGGTGAGGGAGAGGATCAGCTGTGTGTCGTCAGCGTAGGAGATAATGTTAAGGTTGTGCTGGCATGCGATGGATGAGAGGGGGCTCATGTAGACGTTGAAGAGGGTGGGGCTGAGGGATGTAGTGTGTTTATCTGGGGACCTGTATCGATACTCCTATTTCTGACCCTTGCCCGGTTATAAATCACTAATATCCATACAACGGCACAGAAACCCGTTTCATAAATTAGTCATAGTGCATGCTGTCACATTAAGCAAGCACTATTCCTCCATCCCACTAGAAAGCACACGGAGTTCTTAAACAAATCCAAGCTTCGAGCAAACCTGGGAAATCCCCGCCTGCCATGTTTTGATTTAGTCCAAGAACTCCTGTAAAGCACTGCAGGAACGCTCAGTTCTTAGTGACATCCTTATTGACATCTTATGTCTATCCTTACGTCAAACCCAGCACCTCTCAGGTATAAATATACCAACGCTGTCCTAAGCAGACACACGGTGGTGATGAACCTGGAGCAGTGACTACTTGCCAGAGAGCCCAGCTGATGCGAGAGCCCACGGACGCTGCCCCTCCCCTTTTGACGCGCTGAGGAAGACGCTGTCTTTTCTCTTGCCGAGAAATCCAGCCTCCAGCGTTTCCAGCCCACCTTCGCGGGTGACTGGGATACCGAGTCCTGAGAAAGAGATACCAGACCTCCAGCCTTCGAAATCCCAGGTACTGAACTGACTAAACCCTTATAGAGAATTCTTGAGTCAGATTCTTGGCAAAACAAACTTAACTTAAACTGCTACTTACTTACTCCCTCCCATGTATTAGGCTTAGGTCAGGTACACCGGGGTAGGCGTAGTTAGAAGCACCAGTTGAGTACGATTAGTCAATGTATATATGTATGTATATCTTTTATCCATTTTAAAGTATCATATGGCTAAGAAACCATATCAATGCTTTTACAGTATTATTTTATACTCCTGCTTTTACTATATGCATTCTACTTAACCCTAAGTATTGCAATTGTAGCGATTCATTTCTCTTGTATGAGAACAGAGACTGATCAATAAATAACACCTTTTATTGAACAGGCCCGTCTCTTCTTTTCTCTACAAATCTGGTGAAACTAAGTATGCACGTATTGACTGAGTAAAATAGCTGTCTTTTGTTTTCACACGACTCTAGAGATATACTCTTGATCAGGGAGAGCAAAGTTGTCATGTTCTATGGTTGTCAGAAACTAAATCCCTTCTTGTCTATCCAGGGAGGTTAAACTCCCGCTCGCTTATTCGAGAAAGTTTCTAGTGAACTCTGAGCTAACTGGCACATAAAATCAAGTCTAATATTGTCAGTAAAAGACCTAGTTAACCTCAGTCCTACGTCTACACTACTGAAGATATTATTCCAATGCGCAGAGCCTATTGGGAATATAGGAACTACACTACATGGCGCCCAACGTTTGGTAAGGCGATAAATCTAACGCAAGACATTAGAGTAACTCAGTCGTGCTTTTTCACACAGACCCTTTCTCCCGTAAATACTCCAAAGACGTCTGGAGTGGGTCAAAGGTTAAAATCCGCCAGAACTTAGTAGAAAGAGATTTCTATGTATAGTTTTTGGTTTATTCAACGTTGAAGGATACAGTGTTCCAAAATATTGTGCACCTAATCTTTGTTTCCTTGAAAACCTGATCTGCAACAAAAAAACCTTCTTGTCAGTAAAATGTCAGACAATGAAGAAGAAAGGGAGGCAGCTAGAATAGCAGCTCAACTCCTAGCGGATGACACAAGTCTCCTCCAGCAGGACCCGGATGCAATACTCATCCCGGTCAGCATAAGAAAAACTATAACACTTAAACTTATAGAAAATGGACTAACACCAAGAGGTGGTACAGTCATATTCGTAATAGAGGCACACGAATATCGGCAGACAGAGGTATTCTATTCATGGATAAACTTTCCAACAGCAAACGCTGTCACAAAAGAGTTCCACTATTATAAAATAGAGGAACCTCCGGATGACTACACTCCTTTCGAGGAGGTGGAAATCCCATTAAAATACCAAGAGCACCTGCTTTGGTTTAAAGGCGCCCTAAAACATAATAATCACATCACCAGGCTCGGTCCACTAGGTAGACCAGGAGCAACATGGCCAGTTCTAGCCGGCTACACACCACATCCAGACATTGAAAAAATGTCAATACCAGAACTTTTAGCACAGCTAAAACAACTGATTAAAATACATAGGCAATTAGTCCAATATGTAATGCGGACTTCAACAGTCCAACCAGCTATTAACATTCCACAGCTGACCCCTCATCAGGGGAACACAAATAAAATCACACCACAGAACATACAATCATGTCTGGGTAAAGTACCCATAAAACGGGAACAAATTCCATTCTGGTTAGCACAGAAAATCACTCAAATAGAGGCAGTATTTCCGGATACTACCCCTACTGAGAAACACAGAATTCTGACTATCTGTCTTCCAATGGGGATCGCACCACATGTGGAGGACTGTGACACTTGGGGCACAATCTTTGCTTCCATTTACACAAAAACACATGGTGTTCCGTCCATGGCGGTAATACCTGATGTGCTAAGACAGATTCAAAATGAATACGGTCCAGAACCTGCTTTAACTCTGGGTATGAAATTACTGAAAGACTTCAAGCAGGTCTCAGCTTTATTATTATCTAACATAAAAGGGGAAGCAACATCTGTAGCGATCCGCCAGAAGTTGAAAGAAACAGATATAGCAGAACAACCATTTGAACTTGCCAGAATCATAGAAAAATCCTATGAAGAACTAGGAAGAGATAGTTTGGGTGGGAAACCAGTGAAACCCCAACTAACTAATAATCCTGAAAAGGTATTTATTAAAAATAATCTAACAGCTCCAAAAAAGAACTGGGATGGAAATAAACAATCCACTCCCAAAGAAAACAGATTCCAGTCCAGAGGAAAGTCTCCTCGGCGGAGAGAAAGATCTCCAGATCAAGGACACAAGTCTCCCCAGAGGGAACCCTCTGAGAAAAGATACAACCTTAGAAATAGGGATAATTTGAAGAAACCTGATAGATATCAAGATATTTATACACGTCCATCTCGATCTTTTCAGACTTCCTCGCAGAAATCGGAAAGAAAAGGATGGTCAGAACAAAGGGAAGAGCACTTCAAGTCCAAAGGCAAGGAACCTGCTCATCAAAGTAAAAAATTACAATTTCCAAAAAAGAAGGTAGCCAGTAAAAACATGCCGAGGATACTGAGGACACAGCTGAAAAACGGAGAGTGGGCTCAGACAATGCTAGACAGCGCAGCAGAAGTGAGCATAGCTTGCAAGATCCTGATGAATCATCTGGAGACAGTGGACACGAATGAATACATTCAAGTGGAAACTGCAGACACCAGAGTTAGCAAACCTCATAAAATATACGAAATAACATTACGTATAGAGGGAGATAAGACTAGGAAAATAAGGGGTCTATTTTGGGATAACCTCTCCAAAGGCTATGACATCCTTTTAGCTGAAAAAGACTGTCCACCAGAGTTTGTCAGGGAGTGCCCTCATGGCGAAGAAATGATTATGCCTGCCTTCTCAAATCACATTCCCATACATAAAAAATATACACTTGCAAGAAAGTGGGCAGTAGCCCAAGCTCCTGCATTATTTAAAACCATGTAGGATGGGATGAGGACTCACCTCCTGACAAAATCCAGTTAAAATCTCAACCAACTGCACAAAGGCAGTACCCAATTAAGCAAGAAGCAAAAAAACAGGTCAGGGAGATCTTAGATCAACTTGAATACCAGGGGGTGATTGAAACATGCACCTCACAAATGAACATTCCTTTGTTTCCTGTCTCCAAGCCAGATGATTCATATCGTCTAGATTTGGACTACAGACACCTTAACTCATGTTGTAAAACATTTGCAGTACAAAACTCACACAGTGCAGCACTAATGAATAGCATAGTGCGCAAAAAATACAAAACAACATTAGACATCTCTAATGGTTTCTTTTGTCAAAACATAGCACCTGAAAGCAGATATTTGACCGCTTTCTCAATAAATGGCTCGCAGAAAATTTCTGTCGTTTGCCACAGGGGTTCAAGAACAGCCCAGGATTATTCTCAGCGAGAGTAACAGAGTTACTACAAATATATGATGATGAGGCATTATCTTATGTCGATGACATCTATCTAACAGATGAACACCATAATACTTGGGTTCGCAGCAGAGGGTTATAAATTCAACTTCAAAAAGTCAAGAATTGCCCATCTAACTGTCATGTTTTTAGGATATGAATTATCAAGTGAAGGCAAAAGCCTGGCAGACAATTTCCTAGAGAAATGTGCCGTAATCCAAGCACCAAGAACGCTGAAAAACTTACAATCAATTCTAGGTTTCCTGAATTTCGGTAGAACGTACATTATAAATTATGCAGAGAGGTTTAAACCTCTCTATGACCTAATAAAACCAGATTTTAAAACAATCAATTGGACTCAAAAACACACAGAAATTTTGAGATCATTGCAAACATACATGATAGCTAAAACAAAATTGCAAACACGTGATAACACACGCAACCTTGTGATTCGGGTCATCCCAGGAAGATGCGGATTCACATACCTAACCTCTAATGAGGGAGAAACAGTACCAATAGCATACAAATCTCACTTGTACACAGAAGCTGAAAAAACATTCAGCATTAAGAAAAACATTGTTCATGCGGTTCAAACAGCTGTAGCAAGAGAAAGAGACCAAGCTGACGGCAGACGGATTACAGTCAGAACAGCAGAATCAGCCTTTGAGGCATTAACAATCCCATGTAATTTACCTACTGTGGCATTAAATCCAAAATGGATACAATGGGAAAATTCTCTTGCTACAGACAGAGTGAAATACTATTTTGACCCGGAAATTAAAAAATTAAAAAATCTAGAATATGAAAGAGAATATCCTCTGCCTAGCGACATTCTGCCCATACAACTTTACGCCTGCGTAATATACACAAACAGTTATGCAGAACCCTCAGTTTGGGGAAAACAAGCCTACAACGCTACATGCGAGGTTGTCAAATGCCGGTGGCGCGGACGTAAATTAATGCCACTAGTAACGATGTCACAATCTGTAAAAGACAATTCAGGTCATCAAACTGAATTAATAGCTTTAAAAATGGCGCTCGATATTGCCGATCGCGAATTCCCGACACTAATAGTGTGCGATTCGCATTCCTGCGTCAAATCATACAACGAAAACTTGCAGATATGGGTTGAAAACGGTTACAAAGATGACACAGGTGCCACAATAAAGCAAAAATCGCTTTGGGAACAAGTAGTTCGTTTACAAAAGGAACTACAAAAGACTCACGTGATACATACACTGAGTCATCAGCGTGATGGCGTTCACGTTTCAGGGAATTCATTGGCTGAGACAGCCACAGCGGAAGCAACTAAATCGGCTTCCGTAGCTACAAAAAAGCGTTCAGGAAAATACATAGACGGGGAAACAATGGTGGTGGTAAAAACGTCATCAAAAGGCGACTGTTCAGCGTTACCTGTCAACTATCCACTCAATTATACATACATAATTGATGCAAACTCCGTTCCTTTTGCTCGAATCCCTGGAGTGGGGGATAGGGTAATTCCAAACAGGAGCAGGAGAGGCTTCTTAATACAAGAAGCACATATGGGATTAGGTTTAAGGCATCAGATGATCAAAGTATCTTTGACAGAATTAAAATCAGAATACTGGTGGCCAGGGATGAGCGTGGATAATCACAAATTTGCAAAAAATTGTGAAAACTGCAACAGAGATCGCAGTGGCGAACCGGCCGAGGTAGTGCCAGAACACATAATAGAAAGCATAAAGCGATCTATTCGCATGATTAAACAAGAAACATGCGTCCCAATGTATATTATTTAAGACTATCATCACTTAAAATATAGACCCCAGCTCTCGGCTGACGTCTGAACTGTTATAAAAAGATTTGCGAGTCTATAATGGCATATACGCAATTGGCATGCTACATTCTGACCATTGTCCTGCTTTTAGCTCTCGAGCTTATGGGGGGGGGCATGGCCAGCATGGGCATTGCATTGCGGGACTCTTATCACTTCCTTCCTGAGGGAAACGGGATGGTGTAAAGAAAAAACCAAGGCATAGAGCAATCTATAACGGCAAAGGTATTAAGTTCGGGGGCTGGGTGGGTCAATCATTTAATAAGTGTCCAACGTAGTCTTAATAATCTGCCAAGAAATTCTCTGAGAGGTCTCAGTCCGTACGAACTATTGTTTGGGACTACAATGTTGATCCAGGACCTCGATAGTCAAACTTCAGCGGTTAAAGAAAAATGCTTTGATATCAAAGATCGTTTGGCTATTTTACAGGACTTAAACGAAAAAAGAAAAGACCTGAGCAACATAAATTTGAAACAACAGCCAACAACCACTGAAGAAAAACCACCTGTCCCAGCAAGGCCTGTCTGGATTCCAAAAATCGGGGATCTGGTCAGAGAGAAGATCGCGGTAAAGAAGGAATTTGGGCCTTCTTACAGAAAAGCAGTACCTGTCTTGGCTATCAACGGAACAAGATCAGTTGTACTACCGCCCCTTGCTGGTAAAAAGGAGAACCGAGTTGTATCAATCGACCTGGTTAAACCACAATCATGTGGCCGATAATAAGTAGTAGGCCAAGTGGACTCCCAAGAAATAGCAGAACACCAAAGTTTGCTACAAACATAGAGGTTCAAACTGAGAGACTAATCACATTTGATAAACCTACAGTGAATCAACAAGGACTATGCAACAAAGCCATGGAACTTAAACCTCTTGAAACCCAAATCCAAATCTTACATCAAGAAACACCAGTCTACAATGATGTAACCACTGACTATGCTAATGCAACAAAGAGAATTCCAAAAACAAAAAGGAATCCAGAAGCAATTGAAACAATTGACAGAACTGCATCAGGCTATTTCATCAACTTTGATGACTTTTCTGAGGATCCGAGCGAACCTGAGGAACAGCCGACAACATCAAAGACTTTTAAAGACAAAGCAAAAGAACTCTTTCATCAACTACAAGAAACCTATCTGATTTCTCCATAGATTGAATTTTGGGTGGCACAAGGTGTATTTGTCCTCATACTTTGGCTTGTCATGGTACTATACTTGGGACATTTCATTGAGGGAAAATATGTTACAATGGACACAGCAAGTCAGAAAATCAACTTGGTCCTGAAACCACACAAGTCTTCACACATCGAGACAAGAGAACTTTCTTCAGTAAACTTCACAGCCAATCCTATACCCGGTGGGGTAGCATGGGACAAAACTGATTACGAAATCTATGGCCCGGTCGAGCTCTTGAAGTATCCTCATCAATTTAAGGTTTCATTAAGTGACTTTGTAAAACCGAGCACATTCGCTGATGATTGGGACTTTGAAAGTATTAATGATATGATGTCAGATCTAGTGATGTCAGCTAAATTTACAGAACATGATTATTTACAGGGTTCATCTAATTATGACCAGATGTACTGTTACAACCACTATGGTAACCATTATCTGCATAAATCTGCTCGACCTAGAAATGTTTTTAATTATAACCAATGGGAACATTGTGCAACTCCACCAAAAGACAGTTCGAAAACATTTTATGAAAAATGTCCATATTTTTCAGGGTTTAACACAAGTAATGCAGAAATGTTTTATTTCAAATTGTTAAATAAGACAGGAATGAAAACCATGCTTACAAATACGAAATTAATATATTCAGAATAATTTTTTGACAAAATGAATACATTCGGTTTTGATTTCTGGAACAATAATATTGAAACGAAAACAATCTGGGGTACGAAAGATTGGCAAGTGCAAGGTACAGATTCCTTATTTAGAGCCTGCATGATCCCAGAACAAATTATATTTTTTAATGACACAATTCAACAGACAACCTGTCTTGGCCTAGCCAAAATTAAAGACTTAAACAAACCGTCTATTCCAAAGCCAACACCTGACAGTAATAGCACTACAGATGTTGAGATAGACGTAACCCATATTTTTAACCAAAACAGAACACATCCTGATTGGAAGAAATGGTTGATCTGGCCCACAGACACAAATAACTGTCAAGATAGATTCCTGAACAAAATACAGGGTTTCAAATTGACCAGGCCAGACCCTAGATACTCCCAGCGACAACATCCACGGATTGTAACAACAAAAAAGTGTGGGTAAACTATGCCTCGAATGGCTACATACATCCACACTGGCAGAAATTAAGCAACACTTGACTTTACTTAAAGAAGGTGCTGACTTGCGTGATTTCATTCTGGGACCGCGCAAACAGCGTCAAAAACGTTTCATAGCGGCCTCTATATATGCAGCTTACAACAAAGCTTGGAAAGTAACTCAAATTAAGACAGCAGAGAAAATACGGGAAATTGACCGTGTTAATTTGGAAAAATCACTTTCTGTTGTGGACAATGGGTTAATGACTCTGTCTTCCAGAATATATTCACTGGACAGCATTGTATCATCTGCAATCGATATAATAGAGCAAGACTTACTGATGTTGCAACACGGTCAGTCCCAATTACGTTTTATTGTACAGCTTGGCTGGACGTTACAAAATCTGCGTTCAGGCTACGTGCCTTGGCGATTAATCAACACAACGTCATTATTCAATATCTTTAACCTTACTGATACACAAATCAGCTTGGCACAGAAGGGTGCAGAATATACAATTCTGAGCATTGAAAAACTTGAGAGATTACCATTGACAATGTCAGAACGACCTGTCATTGAATGGATAATACATGGGATAATAACTATTCCGATAACAACTTTCCAATTTCGATACTGCCAAAAATATATACAGGCAGGCCAGTATGAAGGGTTGGGTAAAGGATACATTAAGTCAACATGGAACCTACCTTATACACACACATGTTATAGTGAAAAAGGACAGAGTGTATTGCTCAGTGGTAACAATTGTGAAAAATCACTAAGTGGTATACTTCTGTGTCAGGGTATAAGTTTACATGGGGCCTGTGAGGGGACTTCAAATAACCTTTCATGTCACCAACTCGGCACACCTGCAACGCGAATAGAGCCATTCTTTAGACGGCTTTCTAACGGGAGCTACATTCTAATTGTGGATCACAGATGTTGTGGCTTGCTGCCAGGAAAACCTTATCTGGTAAGCGTGAGTTCCATGGTCACTTGCTGTGAGCGAGTATTGTTTCCAAACGACACTCCAGACAGGGAGGGAAAAATTTAGCCCAGTTTGAAAATCTCTTCTATTCGAATTGATACTTTAAGCAGAATGAAGACTGTGCTCCTACAGACACCAGTTCATTTGACGCCATCAAAAGAAACGTATGATCTCCAAGTTGCAAGGACAACGGAAGAGATACATGCATTGTTATCGACAAATTGCCCCCTACACTTCGCAGAAATGCTAAACGAAATATTAAACATTTCGGATACGAATGGTATCGCGAGTGTATTTAAGACCGTTTTTTCGGGACTGTTAACCCCATTCAAAGCAGTCCTGGGTATATTTCCCAATTTTGTCCATTCGGTCTTTGGCGGACTTCCACTCCTGTTGGGACTCGTAGCAGGCATCTTATTTTTGCTACTCCTGCTTCGTTATGGCAAGCCATGTCACAGACAAAACTCCAGCAACAATGGAAGAAACGATCCTAGCTGTACGCTATCGGGACCGCATAACTAAAGTCCTTGGATTAGCCCGGCTAAGAGATCTGAATATGACCTGGTTTCTTTCGTTCAGACCCATATGGCAGAATTGTGTCTTACCTGTATTGAGATGCATGCTATGCGGCGAAGAATGCGTGTTGGACACCTGTCTCACACTACAATCAGAAGTACCATTGGATACAGATACTTTGTTGGGTCCAGTAAAGGCTCATGCATCGTGCTGTCCCCAGCGGCTACCTATCCTGATGACGGCATTCGTGGAGACTTCACCACTACGATTGAAGGGTAGTGAAGTACAAGATAAGAGCAGCATCAACCAGGTACGACCTTCAGTAAGCAATACTGATCGAAACATCACTGAAAGCGAACATGCGCACGACTGCATGGTAGCGACATTCTCCAACTTGGTCGAACTTTCACCTGAAGCGGTAAACTGCCTTTTTGAAAATCTGTCTGACATGATGTTTTCCCCCGAACTGAAAGAATAACTTTAAGCAATCGAGCACACAGCGTTCCCTGAACTCTGAATTTGGCCTTCAGCTTTAATAAACAGAGCTACTTAGACAAGTTGGAACTATTTTTCTTCTTCCCCTGAAAACGAAAACCTTTTTGGAATCCAAAAATATTTACTTTTTTTGGCACTCGTCCTCTGCTTAAAGTAGAACTATTCTTAGAGAACAGAGCTTCTATTTTTAGGAACTCTAGAGACAATATTTTACCTCAGCCTCTAGCATATTTACAAGTAATTGTATTTATATGTGATGAAGTGGTCTCACACTTTTTCTTCGGTATTAAGAGCCATTTCATGTGTTATTTTCGCAAATCATTCAAGCTGATATAAAATGTAAATCCTTTTTTGAATGATTACACTGCTTGAATGCATACAGTACCTATACTTATTTTCGTGTATTTCAGATATACCATTTTTCAAATGCAAAAAATTTATTTTGGGGTGGTTCGGTATACACATGCACTATTAGTTATGTTTACTATTACTTAGGTTAGTAAATATGGACATGAATTCGTGGAGTGGGTGTAGTGTGTTTATCTGGGGACCTGTATCGATACTCCTATTTCTGACCCTTGCCCGGTTATAAATCATTAATATCCATACAACGGCACAGAAACCCGTTTCATTAATTAGTCATAGCGCATGCTGTCACATTAAGCAAGCACTATTCCTCCAGCCCCCTAGAAAGCACACCGAGTTCTTAAACAAATCCAAGCCTCGAGCAAACCTGGGAAATCCCCGCCTGCCATGTTTTGATTTAGTCCAAGAACTCCTGTAAAGCACTGCAAGAACGCTCAGTTCTTAGTGACATCCTTATTGACGTCTTATGTCCATCCTTACGTCAAACCCAACACCTCTCAGGTATAAATATACCAACGCTGTCCTAAGCAGACACACGGTGGTGATGAACCTGGAGCAGTGACTACTTGCCAGAGAGCCCAGCTGATGCGAGAGCCCACGGACGCTGCCCCTCCCCTTTTGACGCACTGAGGAAGACGCTGTCTTTTCTCTTGCCGAGAAATCCAGCCTCCAGCGTTTCCAGCCCACCTTCGCGGGTGACTGGGATACCGAGTCCTGAGAAAGAGATACCAGACCTCCAGCCTTCTAAATCCCAGGTACTGAACTGACTAAACCCTTATAGAGAATTCTTGAGTCAGATTCTTGGCAAAACAAACTTAACTTAAACTGCTACTTACTTACTCCCTCCCATGAATTAGGCTTAGGTCAGGTACACCGGGGTAGGCGTAGTTAGAAGCACCAGTTGAGTACGATTAGTCAATGTATATATGTATGTATATCTTTTATCCATTTTAAAGTATCATATGGCTAAGAAATCATATCAATGCTTTTACAGTATTATTTATACTCCTGCTTTTACTATATGCATTCTACTTAACCCTAAGTATTGCAATTGTAGCGATTCATTTCTCTTGTATGAGAACAGAGACTGATCAATAAGTAACACCTTTTATTGAACAGGCCCGTCTCTTCTTTTCTCTACAAATCTGGTGAAACTAAGTATGCACGTATTGACTGAGTAAAATAGCTGTCTTTTGTTTTCACACGACTCTAGAGATATACTCTTGATCAGGGAGAGCAAAGTTGTCATGTTCTATGGTTGTCAGAAACTTAATCCCTTCTTGTCTATCCAGGGAGGTTAAACTCCTCCTCGCTTATTCAAGAAAGTTTCTAGTGAACTCTGAGCTAGCTGGCACATAAAACTTAAGTCTAATATCGTCAGTAAAAGACCTAGTTAACCTCAGTCCTACGTCTACACTACTGAAGATATTATTCCAATGCGCAGAGCCTATTGGGAATATAGGAACTACACTACAGGATGATCCTTGTGGTACTCCACAGATGACTTTGGAGGCCTCTGACCTGAAGGGGGGGAGGCGGACTCTTTGAGTTCTTCCGGCGAGGAACGAGATGATCCAGTCCAATGCTTTTTCTTGTATCCCGACGTTGCTGAGGCGTTGTACGAGGGTGCTATGGCAGACAGTGTCAAACGCTGCTGAGAGGTCCAGGAGGATGAGGGCAGCTGTTTCCCCGTTGTCGAGTAGTGTTCGGATGTCGTCTGTGGCTGCGATGAGGGCGGTCTCGGTGCTGTGTTTTGCTCGGAAAGTACAAAAAGAAGTGGTCCGAGTTATCAATCAATTGTGCACAAAAAGTATTACTTCATACCAATGGACACCACATGTAATTAAGTACAGTAAAATGTAGTTTCAGATGCAATATTCTAAGTCAAAATGCATTTATTCACAGCAAAAGTTCACTTTTTTAGATTTCAAACAAAGAATTCATCATGTTATGATCGGTATTCATTCAATGTAATTGTAAATTCATCACATTAAAAAGTGCTCTCGGTGTGGAAGAGGGAAGGGAAATGTAGAGGTTTGTGAGGGACTGGGTAAAGGTGGTGTGACATTGTTGACATCACAGTAAAATCAAATACGCCTTTACAATCAAGGTAGTATTAATGTTCCCCAAAACACATCACACATAGGTGAGATACATTCATTGCATTAGATCCTATGGTGTGTCAGGTTCACGTAGTCTACGTTTTGACCCCTTGTGTGCCGAAGGGTTAGTATAGCCTCATGTTGGGGTCTTCATCAGGACAGAGGTAAAGAGCCTATGAATCAATGTAGAAGCTAATATTAGTGATCTGCGTGGTGAAATGGCTATAATTGTATTGGAAAATGTAGGAGATACCTACATGAAAATAACGGTCAATGGATGTCCCGTCTTACTGTGGGCTCGAAGGCGCTCCTACCGATTCTGAAATAGACAAAATTGGACAGAATCCTCAAAGGGCAGTTCTGGCTGGTTAGCCATCAACCAATAGTTTATGAGGGAGGGACACTTACTTGGGCATGAGTCCTCATGCGGCAGCATGGAGCGATTGGTAGTAATGGAAATTCTCTGTGGACGCCGTGCTTTACTGGCACCGTTCTAAAAATAATGGAAGGGCACCGTAAGAGGCAAGAGGGGATGGTACATAGTACTTCTAATTACAACAGTAGGGCATGCAAAAATCTAGCCTCCTGTTGTGCCTGGTGAGGAGACTCGCATCTGCGGTGTGCATCTAAATCATGCAAATAATCTGGTGAAGTGGTGAGTTTAGACACTCTGGAAGGCGAGTTCAAACTGACCCTATTAGTTTCGCGGCGCATAGAATAGATTGAGTGCCAGGAGACTGATCTGTGAACACTCGGGGCTCGGAGGTGGTAGTACATCTAGAAGCGTTTAAAAAAAAGTGCCTAGTGGAAAAACTGCATCTGAATCATGCAAAGTCGTGCGAGTGATCCGGTCGTGTTTAATATCTGGCAATCACAGTGGCGGTTCAGGGTTAGAGCTAGCCCTCTGCATCGGAAGGCGCATCAAAAGGTTTAATGGCAGGGGACTGCTGTGTGAGCGCTCGTGGCTGGAGTAGCTAGGCGTATCCATTGTTACCTTGTCGGCATTAGAGTGACCGTGCAGTTCGAGACCTCGATCTAACTCAGGATCCTCGCGGTGCCGCAGCTCGATGCTCGGTGTCTGTGGGCTCGGCACCGTCCAGCCAATCGCCTGATCGCTACGCGGAGCACCGCGTCACAACGAGGCGGTTCCGGGAGGGAGCGTGTGAAAAGATGCCTGTTAGTTCTTAGGGATAGTCCTTCATTAGATCGTATATATATTGTAAGGAAGCGTTAACATTGTTGTGGCATAGACTGGTATTACCCAACAGGTTTGGGTGTATGGTTCACAAATTCCATGGCAATTATTGTAACAGCTTACAGTTTACATACAACAACATATAAGTAAAAACGTGTCACTGATTATAGAAAACACAGTCGGTCATGATGCTGCACCTGGGATATGTGTAATGATGTATAACAGAGATGTTGTACCTGTGTATTGCAATTAATGCTAGTTGATATTTGTGAATAAAAACCATATGATTGTAGATACGGGCAACATCTTGTCCTTGTCAGCAATTCCTGTATCTGTTGATAAAGTTTATGGAAAACACTGTGACTAACCTACTATATATGTCCATATATGTGGTTTGATGTCCCTGGGATTAATGGTAAACCAGTCATTCGGGTTCGAGGCCTGCCATCTGGGCAAAATTAGCATTTAGTTCGTTAAGTCTCCTGTTGATAGTCTTAAATTTGCGCATCCATTTGCACTCCCTGGTGTTGAGAATAGAGTTCAAATTCCCACCCCTGGGTCCTAGGGTGATCTTTTCAAGTACGACCCATCTCATGGATTCAGGGGGGGTGTTTTTTGTCCATGAAGTGTTCAACCAGAGGTGCTCCTGCCGTTTGACAGCGGACCCTGCTGCAGTGTTGGAAGATGCGGTTCTTAACCCGTTGTGTGGTTTGCCCAATGTACATCAGTTCACATGGGCAAAGAATGGCGTAGATTACTCCGCTAGTGTTGCAATTTGTGAAGGACTTCAGGTCAATGGTTAAGTTGTTGTGGGTGATTTGTTTGGTCTCCCAGCAGGTTAGGCATGCTTTGCACATCGTACATTTGAAGTGGCCTACTACCTCTGGTAGATTCCAGAGTCCTTGGATGGTCGGTGCCTGAGGTGTGTCTAATAGGGATCGGACAACGTAATCCCTTATACTTTTGGCCTTTTTGAAGGCATGCATCGAAGGCTCAGGGGTGTCTATGATGTCTGCGACCAAGCCCCAATGTTTGTTGATGATTTGCCTAATGTCTTTGCTCTTATTGCAAAATGTCGTGACACAGATCATGCGATCCTGAGATGACTGGCGTTCTTTTGGCATTAGAAGTGTGGATCTATCCTGAAACCATGCTCGTTTTCTTGATCTTTTTACGAGTCGCTTCGGGTACCCCCTATCTATCACACGGGTGATTAGGTCATCAGATTCTTTGAAGAAATCCTCCTTCAAGGAGCAATTTCTACGGATGCGTAGAAATTGGCCGAATGGCAAATTATCACGTAAAGCTCTTGCGTGATGACTGGTGTATCTTAAAAGCAAATTTCTTTCCGCTGGTTTCCTGTAGAGGGTAGTGTAAAGTTTGCCATCCATATCCTTAATGCTAATGTCCAGAAAGTCAATGTGATCTTTACTCATGTGCATGGTAAACTTTATGTCCTCCGATTGTGTGTTCAGCCACTCCATGAAGTTGTTCAGGTCGTGCTCCTCCCCAGTCCATATCGTCAAGACATCGTCTATGTATCTGTTCCAATTGGAGATGTTATTGTGGAATGGGTTGTGTTGAGATAAGATGCAGTCTTGTTTGTATTCAAACATGAACAGAATAGCCAGATCGGGGGCGAATGCAGCGCCCATGGCTACTCCTTTGCTTTGAAAGTAGAACTTGTTCTGGAAAACAAAAAAGTTTTTTGTCATGGCGATTTCCAGTAGGTCAATGATAAACTCTGTGGGGACCCCTGCTGGTTGCTCTCTTCTATTTAAAACTCTCCTCATACATTCCAGAGCTGGTCTTTGGGGAATACTGGTGTAAAGAGAGACAATGTCCATTGTCACCAAGATCTGGTTGGTTTTATCGAATGGCGTCTGATCAAGTTGATTACTTGCATCGTGTCCCTTAGATACGTAGGTGTTGCTTCCGCCAGTGGTTTCAGAAATGCATCCACATATTTGCAGAGTGGTTCGAGCAAGGAGCCTCAGTCCGATATGATGGGCCGTCCCGGTGGTTTAGCTGGATTTTTATGTATCTTGGGTAGTACATATATTGTGGGAACCCTCGGTTGTTCCACATTGAGGTAATCAAACTCCTTCTTAGTCAGAAAGCCCATTTCCAGCGCTTTTTTAGTGATGGCAATAATCTCACTCCTTATCTCCTTAGTCGGATCAGAAGCTGCTGGTCTGTAGCTCACCCCATCCCTCAACTGTGAGTAGATCTCTGCCTTGTAGTCTTCCACATCCAGCATCACTATGGATCCCCCTTTATCGACTGGTTTGATTACAACCGATTTGTTGTTCTTTAGGGTGTCCAATGCTGTCCGTTCTCCAGCAGTGATATTGTGTCTGACGTAAGATCTTCTGTCACATGTTCTTAGGACGTCCCTTAGTACCCCACTCTCGTATGTCAAGATCCTGTGCGATACTGAAGCCATTGTGGGCATGAATGTTGACGGTGGACGAAAATTTGTGAAGGCCGTCATGGTTGGTAGTGGTCGGTTTTTGAAAAAGTTCCTCAATCGTATCTTCCTAAAAAATCTCGTGAGTTCTGTGTGGATAGTAAATCTGTTGGCCAGGGATGTCGGTACAAAAGATAGCCCTTTACAGAGTACGCTTGTTTCCTCTGCCGTTAGTGTATGGTTTGATAAATTGATTATAGGGCTGGCTCTGGATGTGGTCGTGGGGGGCCCCCCGGTTACCATCTGTACGTCTTCTGCCTGGTGCACCTCTCCCCGTGGTCCTCTGGTTGGAAACGCACCTGTTTCGAATTCTGGCCCTGTTGTCTCCCTCCGTCCCAGTTCTGTTGGTTCTGTCCCCGGGTGGGGCGATTGTTCCAGGACCCTCCTCTGCCTCTGCCTCTTGGTGGTCTCCACTGGGTGTCGCCTAAAAAAGGCGGTTGAGCACCGCTCATATGGTGTTCATATGAGTTTTATTTCATATCAGTGTTTTGCTCGGAAGCCGGATTGTGTGGGGTCGAGGGAGCCGTTAGACTCGAGGAAGGCGGTGAGCTGGTTGTTGACAGTCTTCTCTATGACTTTGGCAGGGAATGGGAGGAGCGAGATGGGGCGATAGTTCTTAAGTTTGGTGGGGTCTGCTGTAGGTTTCTTCAGGATGGCACTGAGTTCGGCATGTTTCCAGCTTTCCGGGAAGGTAGCGGTGTTGAAGGAGCAGTTGATGATGTCCCGGAGTTGGGGTGCGATGACGAAAACCGCCTTGTTGAAGATGTGGTGGGGGCATGTATCGGTTGGTGCTCCGAGTGGATGGAATTCATCAAGCGGATGGTGTCTTCGGTGCTGATTGGGGTCCAGGCGCAAAGGGTGGTGGTGGGGGCTTCAGTTCGGTGGTGAGGGGGGTGGATTGTTTGCCGAAGCTGTTATGTATGTCAGCAATCTTGCTGTGGAAGAACGAGGCTAGAGAGTCGCAGAGTTCTTGAGAGGGGGTGATGTCGTTGGTGCCGGCGTTGGGGTTGGTAAGCTCTTTGACGATGCTGAAGAGTTCCTTGCTGTTGCGGGCATTGTTGTCGAGTCGATCCTTGAATGCTGATTTCGTGGTGGATCGTATCAGCTGGTGGTGTTTGCGGGTGGCGTCCTCAAGGGCGGTCATGTTGTTCGTGGTTGGGTTTTTTCGAAAGGCTTTCTCGAGGGTGCGGCAGTTTTTTTTGGAGTTTTTGAGGTCGTCATTGAACCAGGTGGCTTTTTTGTTTCCTGGCTTGTTGTGGTGGTTTTTCACGGGTGCTAATTCGTCAGCGCAGCGGGTGATCCATTGTGCGAGATTGATGGCTGCATGGTTTGGGTCCGATGATCTGGTGGGAGGGATTTGGTTTAGCGCTGTAGTGAGCTGGTCGGTGGTAATTTTGTTCCAGTTTCTGCGGGGGATTTGTTGTGGGTGGTGGTGTGTCGTGGTTTTTCTGAAGTTGAAGTGGACGCAGCTGTGGTCCGTCCAGTGGAGTCCTGTGGCGTGATTGAAAGAGATGTGCTTGCTGGAGGAGAAGATTGCGTCGAGCGTGTGTCCGGCGTAATGGGTGGAGGTGTTTACCAGTTGTTTGAGTCCGAGATTGGCGAGGTTGTCCAGAAGGGTGGTGGTGTTGCTATCGTTGTTCTTTTCCATGTGGAAGTTGAGGTCCCCTAGGAGAATGTAGTCCTCGGAGGAGAGGGCGTGTGGGCTGATAAAGTCAGTGATGTCTTCGCTGAATTGTGTGCAGGGTCCTGGGGGTCTGTAGACAAGGGTGCCTTTAAGTGTAGTCTTGGGGTCGGTGTGAATCTGGAAGTGGAGATGTTCGGCGGCTGTGAGGGTGTCGTCAGCGCTGGTCGTGATGCGGATGGAGTTCTTGTGGACGATGGCGATGCCTCCTCCTGTTTGGTTGATGCGGCCCCCTCGGATGATCTTGTAACTGTCCGGGATTGCTATGGTGATGTCGGGCGCTGATGAGGCGTTCATCCAGGTTTCCGTGAGAATGGCGACATCCGGAGTCGTGGTGTCAAGTAGGTTCCATAGTTCAATGGCGTGTCTGTGGATCGAGCGGTTGTTGAGCAGGATGCACTTCAGGTGGTTGTTGTTTGCGCTCTGTTTGGCGTTATTGGTTGTAGTATGGGACCTGATGCAGCTGAACTTGCAGGATTGGCAGGTGAAGGGTCCATGGGCGCATCCTGGGGCAGCTTGGTGGCAGTCTGGGAGTCGGCCGCTGTTGAATGCAGTGAGGGTTGTGGCGTCGTACGAAAGGCGAGTGGAGTGGTTTTTGCGGGGGCCAGGGGGTCTGGCTCTGGGCGCGGGCCAGGCGCGGACGGGCGTAGACGGGCTTACCTTTGGCACGCCTTCGGCACGCATAGGGCGCGCACCTTTAGGGGCCAACTAGCCCACCTGTTACCTCCTGTAAGCCCCACACAGTGTGATTTCGGAGAAATGATCAGAAGCCATGTCCCTTTTTCCACCACTCTGCTAATGCCGCTCTCAGCGCACTGCTGGTGGGGTGATGAGTTCCACTTTCTTCCCGAGGGCCTCAAAATGAAAGTGGACTTCATACCCCAAGCAGCAGTGCTGAGATATTGCTTATGATTATGTTTCTGCTGGAGAGATCAGACTTTTGTCTGGTGGCAGTTATGGCGCCATAAATTAGCACTGAGGCCCTGCTGCAAATTCCAGATCTGTATATTTTGTGGCTAAGTGGATTAGTAAAGCCAGGCATTAAAAATGATTTAAAACAAATTAAATGTATATGAAAGAGAGGCTATGGAGAGATGAGGGGCACACTTGCCGGTGGTAGAGATGGAATCCAAGGACGTCATAACATAATGTATATTTGTATAGCACACGTTCACATGTGCACATTTTGGCTCTGAATAACAGATGTTTTTTGGAGGTCATGGGAGGGGGGGGCACCAAAATGATTGTCGCACTGGGTGCCACCAGAGTTAAAGGCTCTGATTATGGGGGCATGGCCAAGATGGCGACTGCATCGAACACTCAGTAATCGAAACCAAGTCCATCACATATCCTGAATCACGGCACCTACTTTGCCAATTACACAACAGGAGGTGCCGGAAACTCGGCAGATGCCCTGGCACCCTAATCAGGTTGAAGATTGCAGACCTCCACCCTTCAGACAGTACTGAGGATCACAGCAAATACGTGCCTAGCTGCTTAGATCACTCCTGTGTAGAGCGCTGCCGGCAGACATGTTTGAGTGCGGAAATGGGAGGTGATGCCAACAAGGCAAACATGTTTCAGGCAGTAGGGTAAAAATGTCCACAGCTTTCTTCAGGACCTCTCTTCTTAAGATTTTGCTACTGCAAAGGACTATATACAAAAAATGACGTGAACAATTACAGTGAAAAAACTACCTTCATTGTAAGGTTGGAATGAATACAACCTACTTGCATCGATCATCCACTTCAAGGGATGGAGATGGCATATAAAAGAAACATTACAACACAACTCCTGATCAGTTCACTTTAAAAAAAAACTCAAATCTTATGCTCAACACAATTGTAGCAATTATACTAAAATCATAATTTCTCACCCGTATTGACTATGTATTAATAACTCTGATATTAAAGAGATAACAGAGAGACAGTGTATATGCATCACGAGAAGTTACGGGGCTTCATGTCCACCTGCCTATACTGCCAATGATGTCAGATCAACTGCTGCTTTGCCCCCATAAATCAGTTTAGTATTGCACCCCCACTACACCCTAAACAATGTCTAAGGAGTGGATGTAGGGTCTGTGCTGTCGTTCCAACATCTGTTAAGAATAATCCCACTATACACTCAGAACAGTCCCAATTAACTCTGCTCTAATGCATGTATGTTTAGTGCAATCTGAGATAATTATCTAAGTGTCTATAAACTGGTCCAAGGTATGTCATCATTTAGACCGCGTGTGTCACTGTGAAGCCTGATCACCCATTTTTGCTCCTTAACGAACAGGTATTTGGAGATATAACTGATATGTGAAGGTATGAACGTTTTTTTCCAGCACTGTCCACTGGAAATCCTCTTCTCCATGATTTTTCTCCACAAAATGTTTGGTGAGCCTTGTCACCGTTTTTTTGCATCTAAATGAGCTTTTGTGTTCAAGCATTTGTGCTTTCACTTTCCAGGTAGTCATCTCGACATACTGGATCTGACACAGGCAGGTCAATAGGTAGATCAAATTGACACTGTCACAGTTTGTGAAATTAGATTGGACCCATGGTCGGTCAGTCCCTATGTCTATTGTTGTTGAGTGTTTAGTCTGAGGGCAGATAGAACAACCCCCGCATGGGTGATGTCCCACAACCGCAGGCAGATCCCACAAAGTTCCTACAGGTCTCATGGGTGTCGATTTGGGACGTGTATGCACCAGATGATCCCGTATGCTACCTGATCTTTTGAAGGCAAACAATGGTAGAGCAATTTTCTTGCTGCAACAATTCAAAATCCACCAGTATCTGCGAACAACCTTCTGTATACTATTCGCATTCGTGCTGAAGATGCTCACAAACGTCAAACGCTCAAGGGTAGGTTTATTCACAGGGGGCCCGATTCACCGAGTGAACTTAAGTCTAAATCCTAAACTTACTACTATTTGGTATTCACAGAATGCACTTACTACTTTCGGGATTCACAGAGTGAACTTACTACTTTCGGGATTCACATAATAAACTTACTACTTTCGGTATTCACAGAATAGATTTAAGACTACTAACTCTAAGTCCGAATTTGGGCTGTAAATTCCGGCCCGGAGGCGGAGCTTCCGGCTTGGGGGTGGAGCTTGCGGCCCAGAGGCAGAGCTTCCGGCCCAGAGGCGGAGCTTACGGCTTGGAGGCGGAGCTTACGGCTCAGAGGTGGGGTTTTAGCCATGGCTGAAAACTCCACCTCTGAGCCGTAAGCTCCGCCTCCGGGCAGCAAGCTCCGTCTCCGGACAGCAAGCTCCGCCCCCAAGCCGGAAGCTCCGCCTCCGGGCCGGAATTTACGGCCCGAATTCGGACTTAGAGTTAGTAGTCTTAAATCTATTCTGTGAATACCGAAAGTAGTACGTTTATTCTGTGAATCCCGAAAGTAGTAAGTTCACTCTGTGAATCCCGAAAGTAGTCAATCAATCAATCAATCAAAGCATTTATATAGCGCACTACTCACCCGGAGGGTCTCAAGGCGCTGGGGGGGGTCCGCTACTGCTCGAACAGCCAGGTCTTGAGCTGCTTCCTGAAGGCGAGGTGGTCCTGGGTCAGGCGGAGGTGGGTCGGGAGGGAGTTCCAGGTCTTGGCGGCGAGGTAGGAGAAGGACCTTCCCCCTGTGGTGGCTCTTCGGATGCGGAGGACGGTGGCGAGGGCGTGGCCGGTCGATCGAAGTTGGCGTTTGGGAGCGTAGAAGTTGAGGCGGTTGTTGAGGTATCCTGGGCCTTCGTTGTGTAGGGCTTTGTGTGCGTGGGTGAGGAGGCGGGAGGCGATTCTCTTGTTGACCGGGAGCCAGTGCAGGTCTTTCAGGTGTCTGGAGATGTGGTTGCGACGGGGGATGTCCAGGATGAGTCGTGCTGAGGCGTTCTGGATCCGCTGGAGTCTCTTCTGGAGTTTGGCGGTAGTTCCGGCGTAGAGGGCGTTGCCGTAGTCCAGACGGCTGGTGACGAGGGCCTGGGTGACCGTCTTCCTTGTCTCGGTGGGGATCCACCGGAAGATCTTACGTAGCATGCGCAGGATGTTGAAGCACGACGAGGAGACGGCGTTGACTTGTCTGGTCATGGAGAGGGAAGAGTCCAGGATGAAGCAAGTGCATAGTAAGTGCATTCTGTGAATACCAAATAGTAGTAAGTTTAGTATTTAGACTTAAGTTCATTCTGTGAATCGGGCCCAGGAGGTTCCAAAAGGGCTTCACGAAGATTATTCCTGGCCCGTTTGAATGAGCGCTTAACCAATTTTTGTGGATAATGCCTAGATAGCAATTGCTCAGACAGGCCCTCAGCATGGATTTGGAAAGTGCTGTCTGATGAGCAATTCCTACACACTCGAATGAATTGCCCATAGGTCAAATTATCCCTTAGGTCTTTGGGGTGTTGACTGTCATACTGTAACAACGAATTCAGTGCCATCGGCTTACGGTACAATTCACTCTCTAGCCCTGATGGAGTCGCAAAGATTCACATGTCCAAAAAAAGGCAGTCTTTCCTTATTGATCTCTACCATAAATTTCAAAAATTGGTTCCTTGTATTTTTTTTTCTTTATTTTGCAGAGTTTTATATAGCGCGAACTAGACCCGAACCGAATCAGGTATCAGAGCGCTTTACATATTTTTCCTGTTACGTTACATTTTTACGTTTTCCAGTTACTTTCATTTTAGGCACGGGGAGATTAAGTGATTTGCCCAGAATCACAGGAGGTTTTGGCGTCGTTACCGAGACTCAAACCCAGTTCCTCCAGGTCCGAGGTTGAGCGCCCTAGCCGTTAGGCCAACTCCTCTCCTCTATTAAGCCATTGATGAAAATGTAGTATGGACTCATGATCTCCTTGCCACACTACCAACACGTCATCTATATAACGCTTCCACAAGCGAATTGACGTGAAAAAAGGTTTGGCAGGTGTCAGCACGTGTTGTTGCTCAAAGGAATGTACATAAAGATTCACCAAACTAGGCGCAAAAACACTGCCCATGCTGGTCACGAAGATTTGCAAATAGATAGTATCTTCAAATCTAAAGAAGTTGTCTTTCATGGCCAGCCGGGCAAGTGCCATGATAAAATGGACTGGGGTGATTGAGTCCAAGTCGGCTCCTCCCAGGACAGATGTTATGGTCTCTAAGGTCTCATCCTGGGGAATAGGGGCGTATAGTGATTCGACATCAAAGGAGACTAGAAAGTCTCTCTCGGTGTCGTATTCGATGTTTGGTATCACACGTAGTACATCCTTCGTATCTTGCAGATACGTCGGCATCTTCTGCACTATGGGCCTTAAAAAATGGTCCACGAAGGTGGATAAGGGTTCTAAAACATAATACTGGCCTGAAATAATTGGTATCCCCGGCAGTGGTCTTTGGGGTTTGTGCACCTTAGGCAAGATGTAAAAATATGGCATTGTTTGGTGTTTGGTCTGTATGAACTGGGCTTCACAGGCTGTGATCCATCCCTCATTTAAGGCTTCTTCCACCAAGCAGCTGATGGTCTTGCTTAGTTTCTCCGTCGGGTCCTCTGTCAATGGCTGGTATGCTCTCCTGTCACCCAGTTGTCGGAGGCACTCTGCCCTGAAATCGACTGTGTCTAGGATCACAATCGAACCGCCCTTATCGGCAGGTTTGATTGTGATTGCCTGATCTTGTGATAAAGTCCGTAGGGCTTGATGTTCACGCCCAGATAGATTCTTGTAAGTGCTATGGTGAGTACCCCATAGCTTAGAAACATCCTCTTTAACAGCCTTTGCAAAGGTTAACACCTGTGATGGTACGGTGTGAGCAGGAGGATTACAAGTGGACCGTTTCCTGAGGCTGGTATTCTCATCCATTAAATCAGGTTCCAAATCCTGTGGGTGCACTTGCCAGGTCTACATGGCAGTTACAAACTGCGTGCAAACTCTGCGGTGGCAGCTCTGAGTTACTTTTTACTGGCTACTTCTTTGGGTGGAACAACCCGTGATGCGAGCCCACAGCATTGGTTTTACAGGCCCTAGCACTCTCAGTGCACTTTACTAGGGGCTTACCAGTAAATCCAATATGCCAATCATGGAAACACCCATCCATAACACAATTTACAACAGGAGCACTTGCACTTTAACACTGAACAGCAGTGAGAAAGTGTGCAGAGACGCAAAACCAGCAAAAACAGAGTCAAAACCAGGATGTCATAAAGCATAAAAGACAGGGGAAACATGCCAAAAGATGTCAAGTTTAATATAAGGTGTCCATATTTCCAGACTGTACAGCAATGCTACACACCAAAAGAGCTTCCTTTTTGGTGGTCAGGGTGTTAAGGGAAAATGGAATACAATATTCCCTAATGTTCCCCGCTAGAATCAGGATGGTAGTGGATGGCTTCACGTATTTCTTCAAAGACCCAGACTTTGCGTGGACACGGCTGGAAGCACACAATGCTGAGACAACCCTCCAACAATGGGCTCAAGATCTCTACCTCCCATGAGAGGGAAGTGTACACACCCTGTGGGCCACACAGAACGGAAGCAGAAGTGGGCCATCTTCTTCGCAGACTGAAATAGAGAGAGTGGTTGCACTACAGGCTGTGGTGGAGATAGGGTCAAAGCAACAGAAGACCCTGGAGATGGATTTCTCCTCTGAGCAGAAGTCGGCAAGATTGGACTCTGCCTCCTCACGAAGGGCCACGACTGGACTCCCGGTGGTAACACCCCAGACAGCAGATGTTATAATTTGATATCATTTTGCTGAATGCTGTAATGGAACTGTGGGGAGAGCGATGAGGAGGGGAGCAGAGAGGGTTAGATTCAATTAGAATTGTAGGCCAGCTGCTAAGGGCCATTGCCTGCACTCTATTACATGCAAAACAGTATACAAGCTATGATAATCATAATCTATTAATCAAGAGTTGGGTTGGTGCAGAGTGTCTTTCTGATGCACAACTCCTGGCGAACCCCTTCTTGTGAGACCCTCATAGGCTGGCCAGAGGAGATATCCCTAAATGTGCAGTTGTATTTCACAGTTTGGACGATCATCTGTTGCTGTACTGCCCGGGGATCTGGGAGTTGTTGTTTGGAATTGCTTATGTTCTCTTTAGTACAAAAACGAACATGGGGCTGGAGGGATGGGGGGACCATGGGAAAGGGGAGGAATAGAATGCATACATGGCTAATCCCAAATTCTCAGTGACACTCATGTCCTGGAACATTAGGGGGATGGGATTAGCATCCAAGGGACATAACATCCACAGATACCTTAGACTGAGAGGGGTTCAATGTTCCAGGAGACTCATCTAATTGGGTCTGAGATAGATAAGCTGAGGCAAAAATGGCATGGCCAACTCTACGCCACCTCTTATTCAGCCTACATAAGAGGGACTTTAATGTGGATACAGGCCGGGGCACTGTTTGAACTAATTGGAAAGGAAGGCAGATACGTTCGGATTGTGGTTAAGAGATTACATATGGGAGTACCTATGAACCCAACCATGATCAGACTACCTTCCTACATTCCCTCTCCACAGACATAGCAGGTACATACCCAGACAACTTGTTAACAGGGGGCGACTTTAACTATGTGGTAGAGGTACAGTTGGATAGATCGACCCCCCCCTTAATGGTGACCACAGTGAGAAAACTGGTGAAAGGGCTGCAAGATTGGGTAGGACACTGGGGGTTACTAGATGTTTGGAGGATACACCAAGGAACTGAACACACCTTCTCATACTTTTCCTACGTACATGGCTTACCCACCAGAATAAACCGCTTTGTGTGCTACTATAAACTGGCCCAAAGCGTTACCCACTCTGAATATTTATGGTGAACTATATCAGCTGACAGAGCCCTGTCTTAATACGATTTGTTCCAATAGGGGAGCACCCACTCACCCCAACGTGGCGGCTCAATTCAACTTCACTATAAGACGTACGTTACCACAACTGCGTGGCAGAGGTGATATTGTATAATTTCTCAAATAACTAAGGTTCTGCATCCTCGATTCTACTAGAATGGGAGACTTTTAAAGTCATGAGAAGAGGCCAATGTTTTGACCAAACAGTTGGGGTTCAAGCGGAGCTGTATAGGGAGTTACGTGCCTTGGAGGACAAATTACACACGCTAGAAAACTCTCTTAGTACACAACACGAATCCCTAGCAGAAGTACAAGAGATGAGAAATTGTTACAACACCATCTTGGAAAAGTTGCGGGCACACAACTATAAACAGTATATTGGACAAGCTCACCATGAGGAAGGGAAGTCTGACTGGCTCCTAGCGTGGCTTATCAAGCCGGAATTCCACGGCTGTCCCATTACACATGTTCAGAGGCACAATGGCTAGCCACTGCACTCCCCCACACTTATTGATAAGGATTTCTTTTGATTATTATAGGAACTTGAACTCAACCCCAACACCCCTCCCAGAGGAATCGTTAACCACTTAACTGATGCACATACCCCTGAAACAGCTGGCCGGAGAGTATCGTGTAGAATTGGGAGCCCCGGTCACTATCCAGGAAATTAGAGCTGCTGTCAAAGGCATGGCAACAGGTAAAACATCAGGCCCCTATGGCCTCCCAACCAAATTTTATGCTGCATACATTGGGACCCTTGCCCCATGCCTCAAAAACTATATGTAGAATCCTGGCGACTAGGTGCCCTCCTGGACGCCACCAATGATGCAATAGCCATTCCTCTGCCTAAAACTAAGGTGCAGGGAGCAAAGGTTACAGAGTTTGGTCCCCTATCCATGTTAAATTTAGATTTCAAGATCCTTAGTAAAGTACATTAAAACAGTAATATACACAGACTAAAATGGGTTTACCCCTTCACGCAATACCTCCCACAACATCAGGAGACTTAACCTTGTAATGTACTACCCCACAACATGTGCAAACCAGAAAGCGATGTTGATGTCTGTGGACCTTGAAATAGCGTTTAATACAGTACGCTAGGATTTCCTGTTTGCAGTGATGAAACAGGTGGGTCAGGGGGATGACTGGATTAAAAGGGTCAAGTTAATAAATACAGCCCCGACAGTCAGAGTTAGAACCGGCACAATGTTTTCACCACAGTATTGAGTCAGCAAAGGCACAAGACAGGGATGCCCACAATCCCCACTTTTGTTCACCCTAGCTATTGAGCCTATTGCGGGACTCTGTCGATAGAAAGGTCAGAGCTAGGGTTTGGTGTTCGAGGGGCGGGAACATGACATCTCATTATTTGAGGATGATATATTCCTTTTCTTGATAGACTGAATTTTTTGTGTCCCCAAAGCCTTGGAGCTTCTGTGAGCCATTGGGTCAATAAATCCAAACCGCATGCATTCAACATTTCCCCGGAGACGGAGAGACCCCTGTGTCTTCCTCTGGACCTGACGTGGTCCCCCATCTCCTTTAAATATCTCGGGATACAGATATTCCACACAGTGGAGGACCTCCAAGATAGTACCCTCCACTCCCTGAATTCTTGCGTGCCATTTTGGCAATCACTCAAAATACCCATCATGGCCAGAATCGTGATTTCTATAATGGTCATGCTACCTAGTTTTTTGATATTTTTTTTACCAATCTACCTGTAAACGTACCAGTCCCCTGGTTTAGACAATTGGATGCCTTGCTTCGTGACTTGATTTGGGATGAGAGCCTGCACAGGGTGTCATTAGCAACACTTATGCGTCCCCACGAGGAGGGAAGTCTGGGGGCACCAGACTTTGAACTCTATTTTTTAGCATCTCAGCACAAGTGGATCACACTGTGGCTGGATGGGGTCAACTAAGAAAAGATGAGACGATCTGGACAGATGTCACACGTAGTACTCTTATTGGCCAAAATACTTAACTCCTCAATAATGATCCAAAACCCTGGGATACTGCTTTCAACTGCACTACGATGTTGGCGTAGATGTGTTTTAAAAACAGCAGGAATATCTTTATAGGCACTAGCGTAGCCCTTAGTAGGGCTCTCACATGGTGACCCCCTTACTTATTATACCCAAGGACAACAATCTGCCTGGATAGATGCCAGACTGATCACTTTTGGAGACTGTTACCGACAGGGCACATTGCTTCCGATTGAGCAATTAATGGATTGTTAGGCACTGACCCGAGATTTTTAAGACCTGTGGGAGGGTGATGGTGGCGAACCCGTGACACATGATGTCCTACATTATTGATATCAATGGGCGCAACCAAAATTTAGTGACCTGGTTTTACAAGTCCCTCACGGGCATGACCCACAACCCATTGACTGTGTTATGGAATAAATGAGAGTGACTTTTGAGGTGTGAACTGATAGATCTAGAATGACAGAGGGTCCTAGCCTCCCTTAAAAAAATCTCTAGGAATACCTGGCTGAAATACTTCCAATTTAATTATATACATATGACTTACAACTTACAAGACACCACACATAATACAAACAGCATACGGAGGTGACCCCCGCCCCTGTCCCAGATGCAGACATCTGGATGCCACTTTTGCTCACATGGTGTGGGAGTGTCAGCAACTACAGCTCTATTGGGTGGAGGTGCTCTCAGCTTCAGATTCCACACTTGGGTGTCCCCCCACTCTTTAGAGGCTTGTATTTTGGGATTATATATCCGAGACCAGCTTCGAAGAAAGTAGGCACTAGATTCCTGGACCTGGCATTGGGTTTTGCCAAGCAGTGAATAGCATTAGACTAGAAATCATCGGAAGGACCCTGGGTCAGGGTTTGGCGGATAGGTGTCACACACCCACACAAAAATGAATGTGACGCTTTTATTTTTTTCTCCCTGGATGTATACTCTCTTCTCATCTCTTTGGTTGATCATGCTCTTAACAAACACATTTTCACTCTAGTTATTGCAGTCACACCCTTTGGTGGTTCAGCCCTGGTTACTGCTGCTACTATTCATTGATGTCACACACAGTCCGACTGACCGAGCAGGGTAGATAACATAGCCAATCTCCTTCTTAGGTAGATTTAAAGTGGATAAACATGTTTCATGTGGCAGACCCATAGGCCAACGCTGCAGCTTCTACATGCTTCAACACCCTCCACATATTCAGTAAGACCTTCAAATGGACCCACCCCCCGAATCAAGGAAGATCGTCACCCATGCACTCATCACCAGCAGGCTGGACTACGGGAATGCACTCTATGCCGGAATAAACAAATCTCTACTTCACAAACTTCAGACTGTCCAGAACGCCGCAGCCAGACTCATCCTCAGCATCCCACGGCAAGACCACATTACCCAGCATAAACAAGCACTCCACTTGCTCCCTGTCAAAAAAGAGTGACCTTCAAGCTGCTCACACACCCCTATAAAGCCCTCCACAACACCGGACCCCAATAGCTCAATCTCCTTCAACACCCCCAAAAGAAACCTCCACTCCGCTGGCCAGGCCTTGGCCGAAATCCTCTGCAGCCACAGAACCAGACAGGAGGCACACCCTTCTCCTATATCATGGCCAAGACCTGGAATGAACTCCCCCTCAGCATCAGATGAAGCCCCACACTGAAAGCATTCAGGAAGAGCCATAAGACCTGGCTTTTCGAATGACCAAAGCTGCACAAATCCCCCCCACACACACTACCCCAGCGCCTGGACACCCTCACAGGTGAGTAGTGCGCTCTACACATCCCTGATTGATAGGCCACCGCTGTGTGTGTTTGAGTGTTATCAACAGGCCCTGCCATTGGTTTGGCTGTCTGTAACTCTTAGGGGTAGTGAAATGAGCAGTGCTGCCTTCTTTAATATACACAGAATCTCTGAAATTGGATTGGTTTGGCTTCACCTCTGAGAGCTACTTTGAGAGTGCTGTTGAGCTACCAGTAGCTCCCGAGCTACTGGTTGGAGACCCCTCTGTTAGAACATTCAACATTGTCTGAGGTTTATGGTCACTTATCCCTTCTTCCTGATAATAAGGAGTCACACAATATCTTGCTGGGTCCCAGATCCCCTCATTCTAAACATTCGATTTATGCCACTTGTAATGAAATTTGGAACATTTCTCAACAAGAAGCTGCTGAATGCTTATGACAAATTCATGACGACAATTTGCTTTGGTAGTTGTCGATAATGGGATGACCACGTTGTAAACATATATTTATTGAATAATAATGTTTCATCTGCATTCAATATTGTACAAAATGACATCTCTATGCTTCAACTTGGCCAAAGTCAGGTTAGATCGGTTTTGCAATTGAGATGGACATTGCAGGTTTTAAAATCAAACCAAGTGCCATGGAAATATTAGAATGCGACTAAAATATTTTTGCCTTATAATTTGACATGCATGCAACAAATCATGGCTAGAAAAGAAGCAACCTATACTATGCTCAACATAGAATGATTAGAGAGGTTGGTTTTTACTGTTGCGGAAACCCCCTCAGCCGTCTGGCTCATCCACTGTTTCATTTCTCTTCCCATCACTACCGTTTCATCTTGCGTCTTGTCTTCAACACTTTTCAGTAGTCAGATATGAGGAGATAGGGGTGCTCTTTTACATGAAGCTTGGTTTCTTCCTTTTCAGTATAGATGCATACATGAGGACAAGGAGGTTTCTGTTTGTTTACATGAGTGAGGAACTTCTTTGGGTCACTCATTCGTCTGTAAAGAGATAATGCCCCATGAAGTCTCTAATGCGTCCATGGCTAACTTTGCATGCTATTTAAAGGGTATACCATTACAGTTGATCAAACCTGATTTTTTGTGGCATCCTAATGGAAGCTACTTCATTTTAAATGATCAAAGTTGTTGCAGGATGAAACCAGGTGTCCCTTATATAGTCACTGTTTCCAACATTGAGACTTGTATGCATGTCTTATATCCTTGTACACATTCCACCGGGGAAGTGACTTTGTGGCCAAAGGTCCCTCTTTCATAAATAAACTCTGACAAATTAAGCCAACTGAAAGTCTTATTATTTCAAAAACATGTTACTGTAACCTCTGCCTGAGAAACTTTGAACTCTTTTGAGCACGTTCCTCATCTGGGGTACAATTTCTTTTGCGTACGCAATTGCCACATTATTTTGGAGAGCTTATACACCGTATTTTCAACGCTTCTAACACCACTGGGGTTGCACACTCTTTTTAAAAGTGTTTGGACTTGTTCGTACATTTCAAACTATACTTGGAGTTATCCTCTCTTTTTTACATTTGTTGATTTACAATATTTTTGTCGGCATTCCGATTATGCTAATCCTTCAGGTTACTATTTTGGTTCTACTAATAGTCCCGAGCACAACACTCCAATTATATTCAAATACAACAAATGAAATCCATTCAATTCTCCTTAATTTTAGCCCGATTTATTCTTTTGATCCTCGTTCATCAGAAGTTCCCTTTAGCCAACATGTGTTTCGTCAGATCAATGTGTTAACATCACTGACTTCATCAGGGCTACAAATTAAGTATATACATCATTAGAACATCATATTGTACAGTGACACCCATCACCCAGGACACCCTGGTGCTCAGGTTCTGGAGAAATAGTGTCCATTGTTAAAAACTCTTTCTCTAATATCTTTGTTCATTTCACAGAAGAGATGGAAAGCCAATTAACAATATTATATATTTCTTCTCAGAACACAGTAAAAGCTACGAAAAAAAACGTGTCATACAGTCATGCTGAGAAATAGGTGTCCTAGAATAAAAGTCGCCTAGAGGAAAATGAGGAGAAGAAGACCAGATAGGACATTTCATTATGAACCATGCGCATAACTCATCCAAATAAATCTAAAGTTCTCAAATTTATGTTCAGGCTCACCTCATCAGATATGTGAAATGAAGTGGTAACCCCTCATCAGTGATCACTAAAAACATTAATGAACACTTGAGGGAGTGGTTTGACCAGGGACTGATGAATGAAGAAGAGTATAGATAACTGACAGTAGATCACCCAACGTTCCTGTGTCTTTACACTTTACCAAAGGTGCATAAGGGATTTCCCTTTCCCCGGGAAGACCTATCATTTTAGGTGTTGGGGGACCTATGGAGAAACTCTCACAATATGCAGGTGTCTACCTGAGACCCTTTGTTGAGAATTTACTGTCCTACATTAGGGATACGAAGTATCTACTAAACATACTAGGTTATAAAGGGTGGGAATCAAATATGATACCGGTATCATTTGATGTAGTTTAGTTTTATACCAATATAAAACACGCAGAAGGTATAGAGGCATTAAGACACTTCCTGGATAAGAGACAGATAGCCTACATGGCACATTCCGACATGTTGTTAGAAATGGCCAAACTTATCTTAGATAATAACGCATTTCTGTTTAACAATGAATGGTACAGACAACTCTGTGGGACTGCAATGGGCTCCAGATTTGCACCATCTTTTGCCAACCTCTTTATGGAGTGTTTTGAGGCACGGCACATCTGGGGTCCTAGCAGTCACAAATGGATTGAGAACATACAATATTGGGGTCGATATATTGATGGATGTAAAATGATGTGGACGGCCACCTCACAGAAACTGGATGCATTTTTTGATTTCCTTAATTCCAATTATTACAAAATGCTGTTTACCATGGTCGGTAGCAGGACAGAACTAATATTTCTTGACGTGGAACTGTATGTGTGTGGCGATCAAATATATAGCAGAATGCATAGGAAGCCAACATCTTGTAACTCTCTGCTACATGCAGGAAGCGTGCACCCATAAAGTCAGATCAACTCCATTCAATTTGGCGAGATGCTTTGGGCAAGGAGAAACTGTAACCAGGAAGACACATTTGAGGAAAATATTAAAGATATGGAACGCCGGTTAGAGACACAAGGTTATAGCAAAGATGTAGTCAACAGATCTAGCAACAAAGCCCCCAAGCTTGACCATGCTGATACAAGAAGAAAAGTGTTCCGGTAAAAGGAGATGGTCCAATCAGAATAATCACAAAATACCACCCTTACTCTCATGAGCTGTACAAATACTAAATGAACATTGACATTACTGACATCGGATAGGTATTTACGTACTTGTTTACGAGCAAGACCCAGTATCACCTATAAGAAGGGCAACCCAATACGCAACATGGTGAGTCCTAGTTACCCTCCACCAAATGTACGTGGGTCTTGGTTACAAACAAGGGGCAATGGATCTCACAAATGTGGCCGATGCACTATGTGTAAACTAGTCTTACGATACAGAAAAGGGGGTGGTGATGAACAGAGTGTCTGAATTAAGCAGACCACTCTTACCCAGTCCAAAGATCAGGGCTTGATCCATCACCGTTATTTATCTCACTGCCCCATCCCAGCTCAGAACCTGGCTATATGCAAATTAGTCTGTCCCTGGCCCAGTGCATCATGGGAACAGGGCAGACCAAACTACCAAGCCAATTCTTCACCAGAAAGGAGACAAGCTACCGGGGACCGGTTTCTGGCATTTCAGCCTCTTCGGCCCGGCTTGCTTGAATCCTGATGGAGCAGTGAGAAAGGGACTCATGTCTGAGTATACCCTGCCACACCTATAGTGGCCAAAAACGATACAGAAAAGGGGGTGGTGATGAACAGAGTGTCTGAATTAAGCAGACCACTCTTACCCAGTCCAAAGATCAGGGCTTGATCCATCACCGTTATTTATCTCACTGCCCCATCCCAGCTCAGAACCTGGCTATATGCAAATTAGTCTGTCCCTGGCCCAGTGCATCATGGGAACAGGGCAGACCAAACTACCAAGCCAATTCTTCACCAAAAAGGAGACAAGCTACCGGGGACCGGTTTCTGGCATTTCAGCCTCTTCGGCCCGGCTTGCTTGAATCCTGATGGAGCAGTGAGAAAGGGACTCATGTCTGAGTATACCCTGCCACACCTATAGTGGCCAAAAACGATACAGAAAAGGGGGTGGTGATGAACAGAGTGTCTGAATTAAGCAGACCAATCTTACCCAGTCCAAAGATCAGGGCTTGATCCATCACCGTTATTTATCTCACTGCCCCATCCCAGCTCAGAACCTGGCTATATGCAAATTAGTCTGTCCCTGGCCCAGTGCATCATGGGAACAGGGCAGACCAAACTACCAAGCCAATTCTTCACCAGAAAGGAGACAAGCTACCGGGGACCGGTTTCTGGCATTTCAGCCTCTTCGGCCCGGCTTGCTTGAATCCTGATGGAGCAGTGAGAAAGGGACTCATGTCTGAGTATACCCTGCCACACCTATAGTGGCCAAAAACGATACAGAAAAGGGGGTGGTAATTCAGAGACTCTGTCCATCACCACCCCTTGTTGTAAATAATTTTGTCCACCCTAAGCGTGGAAGGGCATACTCAGATGTGAGTCCCTTGCTCATTGCACCATCAGGATTCAAGCAAGCCGGGCCGAAGACGCCTGAAATGGCAGAAACCGGTCCCCGGAAGCTTGTTTCCTTCCCAGTGTAAGAATTGGCTTTTGTAGTCTGGTCTGCCCTGTTCCCATGATGCACTGGGCCAGGGACAGACTAATTTGCATACAGCCAGGTTCTGAAACTGGGATGGTGCAATGAGCTAAAAAACGGTGTTGGATCTAGCCCTGATCTCTTGACTGGGTGAGAGTACTCTGCTTAATTCAGAGACTCTGTCCAGCACCACCCCTTGTTGTAAATAATTTTGTCCACCCTAAGCGTGGAAGGGCATACTCAGATGTGAGTCCCTTGCTCATTGCACCATCAGGATTCAAGCAAGCCGGGCCGAAGACGCCTGAAATGGCAGAAACCGGTCCCCGGAAGCTTGTTTCCTTCCCAGTGTAAGAATTGGCTTTTGTAGTCTGGTCTGCCCTGTTCCCATGATGCACTGGGCCAGGGACAGACTAATTTGCATACAGCCAGGTTCAGAAACTGGGATGGTGCAATGAGCTAAAAAACGGTGTTGGATCTAGCCCTGATCTCTTGACTGGGTGAGAGTACTCTGCTTAATTCAGAGACTCTGTCCATCACCACCCCTTGTTGTAAATAATTTTGTCCACCCTAAGCGTGGAAGGGCATACTCAGATGTGAGTCCCTTGCTCATTGCACCATCAGGATTCAAGCAAGCCGGGCCGAAGACGCCTGAAATGGCAGAAACCGGTCCCCGGAAGCTTGTTTCCTACCCAGTGTAAGAATTGGCTTTTGTAGTCTGGTCTGCCCTGTTCCCATGATGCACTGGGCCAGGGACAGACTAATTTGCATACAGCCAGGTTCTGAAACTGGGATGGTGCAATGAGCTAAAAAACGGTGTTGGATCTAGCCCTGATCTCTTGACTGGGTGAGAGTACTCTGCTTAATTCAGAGACTCTGTCCATCACCACCCCTTGTTGTAAATAATTTTGTCCACCCTAAGCGTGGAAGGGCATACTCAGATGTGAGTCCCTTGCTCATTGCACCATCAGGATTCAAGCAAGCCGGGCCGAAGACGCCTGAAATGGCAGAAACCGGTCCCCGGAAGCTTGTTTCCTTCCCAGTGTAAGAATTGGCTTTTGTAGTCTGGTCTGCCCTGTTCCCATGATGCACTGGGCCAGGGACAGACTAATTTGCATACAGCCAGGTTCTGAAACTGGGATGGTGCAATGAGCTAAAAAACGGTGTTGGATCTAGCCCTGATCTCTTGACTGGGTGATAGTACTCTGCTTAATTCAGAGACTCTGTCCATCACCACCCCTTGTTGTAAATAATTTTGTCCACCCTAAGCGTGGAAGGGCATACTCAGATGTGAGTCCCTTGCTCATTGCACCATCAGGATTCAAGCAAGCCGGGCCGAAGACGCCTGAAATGGCAGAAACCGGTCCCCGGAAGCTTGTTTCCTTCCCAGTGTAAGAATTGGCTTTTGTAGTCTGGTCTGCCCTGTTCCCATGATGCACTGGGCCAGGGACAGACTAATTTGCATACAGCCAGGTTCTGAAACTGGGATGGTGCAATGAGCTAAAAAACGGTGTTGGATCTAGCCCTGATCTCTTGACTGGGTGAGAGTACTCTGCTTAATTCAGAGACTCTGTCCATCACCACCCCTTGTTGTAAATAATTTTGTCCACCCTAAGCGTGGAAGGGCATACTCAGATGTGAGTCCCTTGCTCATTGCACCATCAGGATTCAAGCAAGCCGGGCCGAAGACGCCTGAAATGGCAGAAACCGGTCCCCGGAAGCTTGTTTCCTTCCCAGTGTAAGAATTGGCTTTTGTAGTCTGGTCTGCCCTGTTCCCATGATGCACTGGGCCAGGGACAGACTAATTTGCATACAGCCAGGTTCTGAAACTGGGATGGTGCAATGAGCTAAAAAACGGTGTTGGATCTAGCCCTGATCTCTTGACTGGGTGAGAGTACTCTGCTTAATTCAGAGACTCTGTCCATCACCACCCCTTGTTGTAAATAATTTTGTCCACCCTAAGCGTGGAAGGGCATACTCAGATGTGAGTCCTTTGCTCATTGCACCATCAGGATTCAAGCAAGCCGGGCCGAAGACGCCTGAAATGGCAGAAACCGGTCCCCGGAAGCTTGTTTCCTTCCCAGTGTAAGAATTGGCTTTTGTAGTCTGGTCTGCCCTGTTCCCATGATGCACTGGGCCAGGGACAGACTAATTTGCATACAGCCAGGTTCTGAAACTGAGATGGTGCAATGAGCTAAAAAACGGTGTTGGATCTAGCCCTGATCTCTTGACTGGGTGAGAGTACTCTGCTTAATTCAGAGACTCTGTCCATCACCACCCCTTGTTGTAAATAATTTTGTCCACCCTAAGCGTGGAAGGGCATACTCAGATGTGAGTCCCTTGCTCATTGCACCATCAGGATTCAAGCAAGCCGGGCCGAAGACGCCTGAAATGGCAGAAACCGGTCCCCGGAAGCTTGTTTCCTTCCCAGTGTAAGAATTGGCTTTTGTAGTCTGGTCTGCCCTGTTCCCATGATGCACTGGGCCAGGGACAGACTAATTTGCATACAGCCAGGTTCTGAAACTGGGATGGTGCAATGAGCTAAAAAACGGTGTTGGATCTAGCCCTGATCTCTTGACTGGGTGAGAGTACTCTGCTTAATTCAGAGACTCTGTCCATCACCACCCCTTGTTGTAAACTAGTCTTAGGCAAAGTGACTGAGTTCAGTTATAATGGGTCACGCAAATTGCAGATCAAGGCACATATAGATTGTTCCACTTAATATGTTGTGTATGTGCTCATATGTGGATGTGGCCAAATCTATGTAGGGAGCACAATCAGGACAATGAAGGAGAGAATCACTGAACACTTCAGGACGGTCAAGCAACGTGACATGAGATATCCGATTGCTCAACACATGAATGAATGTGCAACTCAAGATAGACACTTAGGGGCAGATTTACGAGCCCCTTGCGCCACGTTTACGCCGCTGTTGCATCACGCAAGGCGGCGTAATTGTGGCGCATCCCTATGAGGCATTTACAATGTGACGCATCTATGGAGATGCGTCACGGTGTAAGGCCCTGTGCCACATGAAACCTGCGTCAGGTTTCATGTAGGCGTTCCGTTGCAGGGGGGGCATTCCGTCGCTGGAACGCCCCTGGAAAGTGACTCAGTGAAATCTACAAGATTTCACTGAGTCACTTTCCCAAAGCTGCTACATCAATTCCTTACGCCTGCTTGAAGCAGGTGTAAGGAGTGACACACTATGTAATGTATGGGTGGCCCCTGTGCATTGCAGGAGTTGCGTCGCGACTCCAGCACTGCGCCGCCCGTAAGCCAAAAGATGCGTCACGCATCTGCCCTTCCTTGCACCATGGTGCGCCGTATTGTAAATGCGGCGCACCATGGAAATCTGCCCCCAACAGTTCAAACTCCATGGGTTACAGACAATACCGATCAGCCACAGAGGTGGTAACCGAGAACTAATGTTCCAGTAATGCTACGCACGCTGGATAGTAACCTTGAGAGGTGCAGACAGAGGTCTTAACATTGATTATGAAATGCAGTATTTTTTGGGTGTTAAGACTAGAGATGCCGGGTGTATAACCATTTGACTAAAAAACAATGGCTCTTGTGGACTAATAACCTTTTTATAATAGTAGGAAGGTCTGCGCAATGGCAGTAGTAAGAGTTATTATTTGATATCTGAGACAGAGTGGCCAAACATACATGTGAAGCGATAAACACTTTTTTGTGAAAGGTGTCCCAGTGAGAGTATAAGGAACCTATAAAGAAAGTGACATATTTTGTGACATATGTGCATGGTTTCCTCAAAAAACAAAAAGCGACCATTAACAGATATATATTTTCATAATCAACACTTTATACAATAAAAAGTGCTGAGTGCTGATTCGCTTTTAAAGTAGTCGATGGCGTTTCGACCCTGTTGTGCAATGAAAGGTCTCTTCAGGACCTACAATGGTAGGGACACCTGAAAGAATATAGGCACCGTCTTGTGTATGAAGTGTCACCGTGCGTTGCAGTGAAGAAAAAGGAAAATATTACTCACAGGGTGATCCAGCCGGGCACCCATGTGAGGGTAGAGGTCGACAGTACTTATGGTAGATGGCACATCTTGTGTAAATCTGTAGTTAGGCTGATTCAGATGAGGGCGCCAAAAGGGTGCGTCTGAACGCCGAGTTGCTAGGAGATAGTCTGCTTCTTTAGCATTAATTATCTCGTCATCGTACCGAGCAGAGTGTTTAACACACGTCTAATCCATACCCACCCGGGAGAAGACACACTTAAATCTAGGAATTTCAAGATAACATTGAAGCTAATTAATGCTACAGAAGCAGTCTATCTCCCGGGGACTTTGCACAACAGGGTCGAAACGCCGTTGACTACTTTAAAAGCGAATCAACACTCGCTTTTTGCTTTTTAAGGAAACCATGCACATATGTCACAAAATATGTCACCTTTCACAAAAAAGTGTTTTGTTCATTGTTATTCATGTTATTTCAATTTATTTTATAAAAAAAATTGTTTATTGCTTTCCATGTGTTTGGCCGCTCTGTCTCAGATATCAAATATTAACTCTTACTATTGCCATTGTGCAGACCTTCCTACTATTATAAAAAGGTTATTAGTCCGCAGGAGCCATTGTTTTTTATTCAAATACTTCACTCATCCTAGGCTCCATGTAAGTAGGGTTCCCTTGTTCCTTGTTATATAAGGGTGTATAACCATGACAGAGGATCCTTTCTTTTTACAAAAATATGTTAATGGCAAGGGGCCAATATGGAGAATGTATATAGTCAGGTTATGTACTATTGTGAATATGCACATGAGACTAAATGGCAGAGAAAAGATAATTGTGAAGCGTGTCATAACATGGCATACCTATTAGATGAACTAAATAACGTGATGCTAGAAAGGCTCTAGTTTCATCCCCAAGTAGGCACACATTGTTTGTCGACCTCCCTTAATTTCAGAAAAGACGACTTAGATACAGTTCCATGTATGTTTCTTGATTTTATTTAATTTTTCATCATTGCTTGTTTCAACATTTCTTAGGATGAGGCGGATTCACATATCTGTGATTTAAATCATTTTCCAATGTTATGGTTCAGACATTGTCTACTGAGTATGTCCAATGCATTTCGGGCATTAAGAAAACAGCCCTTCATCAGGGACTTGACACTGGGAACAAAATAAATGTGAACACGATTTAATAAATTATAATACTAAGATAAGCAAACAGATGCGATTATTAGCAATGAAGTTTAACACATTATATCCAGAAGGAATGTTTAAATCACAAGTACTAAATAACAATTTCATCATTAGTGTTAATGCAGAGTGATGCGTCTGATCGCTGGAGCAAAATAATACATGTAACCCAAAAAAATTAAGTTCGACGTGTCACTTACATGTCTGTGTTGAAGAGTGTGGGTGAACCTGACGAAACAAAAATTTATGCAAAAACGGGATTAGGACCACTATGCTCAATCTTAAGATAGTACACGGTTGGTTATTAGATCTAGCAGGGGTGTAAACTGACCTATTTCAAGTCGGTGAATGCCTTCGGTCCGGTACTCGTCTCCGCCAAAACGCCGGCTGGACACTCGGGTTTGGCGCGGTCATAATATTCAAAACACCTATGTCATGTGACTAGTCACATGGGTCTCGAGACACTGAAAAAAGACTATAACCTATGAGCACTTGCTCGTATTTGAAAACAGAAACTCGTGGCTGGAGTTTAATATGGATAGGAAGTAAAAACTCCTATCATGGATAAGAATATATGTTAAATCTCATTCTCCGAGACGAGAGCAAAAAAACGTGTAATTTAATCAAAAATATGAAAAAACGGTGGGATGGGTTGGGTGCAGACTCGAACTAGGATAGGAGCGGTCAGGAGTCCTGTTCGCTGTTAATGGAGCCATTGGGGGAATAATGTTAATCGTGGTGGTGAACTCGTGTCAGTGTGTGTGATGGTGGGAAACGAACACAATGGCAACAAGAAGATATACAGAGCAATACAATCATATTTTACAGATAACATGAGAACTCAATCCTCTCATTGAGTCCTGTAGGTTATACCTATTAGATGAACATGATATACTACAGTGGGGCCATGGAAATAATTAATGTGATTTTATATGAGTAATTTATGCTCAGGCTCACACATCTAGGTCGACTTAGAACCTGACATGAAACGGACAAGGCGAGAATATAATTTTTTTTTCAAATCTCACACAGGGGTTATATCTTTTTTTCCTTAGGGGCCATACCAGAAATTCACTCCCGGACAATTACGATATATTCTAATACATTTAGTTATACATAAACTACGGGTCTCTCATATTTTCCTCACAAGTTCCCCTCTTATTAGATATACTGTTCATGACAAATTGACTTCCGGGGAGACAGTACCCATTTAACTATAGAAATACGCCACCACAAATATAGAAACATGCGGACATGGGTGGCAATTGCCTATACAACTATGCCTCGTGAGAGCAGATGCTATGTTGAAGTGACACTTTCGTAGCATTATAATCCTGAATCAAATATGACAGGAATTAACATGATTTCTTAAGCGATAGCTTTTGTTAATGAGTAACAATATTATTGACGTCATGATGAAACTATTTATAGATTGAGCTGACATCTATTTGAAAGGAGTAAAAAAGCCTTTATGTTACCATGATTCTGACTTATTAGAACTCGGGAACAGTGGTCTTTATTGAGACAGATATGCTGCTAGAGTAACAGTTGCAATCTTAGGTAAACCCATCTTTACACACGATGAGGCTTTTAGCTGTCATCTTATGTAGGGTGTCAATACGGTTTGAAATAAAACGGTGTAGTACGCCTTTTGTATTAAGAATTGGACTTAGATAACATGTATATTAAATATATTGGAATGTTGTGAGAAGTTGGCCAGATGTATGATGTCTCCAGTTCTGGGGGCACCTTATATCAGTCCAAACAATCCCTGATGGTGGTGGTTGTAAGTGAACCTTATAGACAAGCTTTCCTAGGGGTAACATGGACTAAGCAGCCTTAAAGGCTTAACTTCAGAGGGCGAGTGAAGCGAGCTGTTTTACCATATACAATCCTGTAATACCAAATGAAATGACACCACACAAGTTATTTATTATCAAAATGTATGTATTTATTCTCAGAATAATCCCCACTACTCTTTATAAGCAATGAAGCACAGGCGTTTAAATAAAAGCACAGTTAAACATAGACAAGTTGCACGTTTTGGATGAGGCCGGTGGCCACTCAAACCATATATCAATAAAGTGGTATAACAATCACTAATCGATCGGGGGTAAGGCCTAGGGCCTTGGGAATCGCTTGGACTACGATGCACTAACAGCAGTTAGGGCAGGAGTAGCCCGCGGGATTCGGGTGCAGTGACTAAATCACCAGCTTGCACCAATGTAAAGTCAATGGTGCGTAAAAGTTATCGAGTTACAGTTTTAAGAGTCTTCCGACTGGACTAGAAGGACAAAGCTTTAGACTTAGACACTAGAGGTGTAAACCACTACAGGAGCACCGGCGTTCAAGAGTTACCTCACCCACAGGAAGCGGGTGCACAGGTGCAAAGATGTGTCGGGTTTCGTCACGAAGATCTAGGGTGCCTGGAGATGAAGATGCTGCAGGAGTCCAGAAGAGAAGTGTCCGGTGCAATCCAAGGGTGGATCGAAGTTGTGGAGTACCTGAAAGCAGAGGGGACAGAGTCTGGGTCACTAGCCAGTGACCAGGAAGGAACCAGGCAATGTCGGGCGCAATCAGGTCGACGTTGTGTAGCTTCTCTCCGCTTCCACGTGGTTTCTGGGGCACCGAGGATGTCCTGGAGTGAGTCACAAGCTGTCCCACAAAGGTTCTCGCTGTCGGCGGTATCGGCTTCAAGATCGGAGTCAACAAGCCTTGGCAAAGGCAACCCACGCAGGATTCAAAGATGGCTTAACACTCGGACCAGCAAGGTCTGAGCGGGTGCTCCTTTTCAGGGGAGCGAGTGCCAGTCCGGAGCAACCAGACTAGCTGTGTAAATTCAAGGTTTTGTTGGTACTGGGGCCACTAGCCAACAGGCAAGCGACCAGACCAACGCGTCAAGCAGGAAAATGCAAAAGGGCCCCACGCAGCACTCGTCGAGTGTGGAGGGGTGAGCTTCGTGCACAAACTGCTCAGGATTGGAGCTTCTCAGACTCTAATGCACAGCATTGAGGGGGCCTCAGATGCTGCACGGTCAGCGCTTTATTGTTACTCCAAGATGGCCGCTCCCACGCTTCAGGTCGCCTCCACGGGTCTCAGCTTTGCAGGGACTGTGGATCGGGCTTTTAGAAGGCAGGCACGCTGGGTCTTGTTGATCTCTGTTGCTCGGGTTCCGGCGGGAACTGCAACAAAGCAAACGTTGAGGTGCTGGATGGTGCCTGTTTGCACAGGGTGGTCACTCCTTGACCACAAGGGAGATTCTTCAGTCTTCTACGTCGAGTAGGATGTCGAAGGGTCCAGACTTTCGTTTCATAAGTTTCAGTCAGGATAATCTGATGTGCATTGGCACAGCTCCTACTTTTAAGTCAAATCAAGGGGCTGGATTACCTGCTAGGTCCCTCCTATGGGTGGGACCTGGGAAGGGGGTGGTTACACCCCTTTCCCTTTGTCCAGTTTCGCACCAGGACTGGGGCAGGATGGCCCCAGAACCGGTTTGACTGGAATCTGCCCAGGGACACCTTGTGCGCCCCAGGCAGTGTCTAGTTTCATTCGACCCTCCCTGCTACAATCCACTATCTCCTGTCTGGGGTGGTGTGACACCTCCCTGTGACAGGAAACCCTTTGTCCAGGCGTCCTCTGCCGAGTTTCGGTCAGCAGCAGGAGGCCAGACATGTGTCTGTGGCAGCAGCATCCATTTTGTGATGCTGGGGATCTGGTTAGGATTAACCGCGTTTTCAGTAAGTAACATGCCTTCACCCTCTAGAAGGGTGGGATGCTATCCCCATTACCAGGACTGGCAAGGGGATAGTATTCCAATGTGTATGACACCAAACACGACATGTTTTGATAAAGCCAAACCAGAGTTGCAATAACCGTAAGGATTATAATGCACTTAAGAGTATATGGTATGGCAGTATCACTGGAACAGCATTAGGAATTGGTCCCAACACTGCAGACAGGCTCAGCTCATGCTAGAGCACCATCTCACATAAAACCAATCACTCTGCCTCCAGGACTGTAAGGCCTGCCATAGGAGTGACTGATTGGTTTAGATGTGTCCAGATATAGGTTTAGACATAGGTATACTACATCTAAGTAAGGGGTGAGTACATCACCTTGCCCCAGCTGTGTGAACAGCCAGTTGTGTCGATTTAAGTACCAACCAGGGGTGGCAAAAAGATATGCCTTGGATGCACTTATGCCCTGGGCACCTATAGTGCACTGTACAGGGGCTGATAAGGTGTCCAGTACCAAATTGGTTATGTACCTATAGTACATGGAGTCCATTTAAGGAGAGAGCAGATAGCCTGGGGCCCTGATTAGCAGGATCCCATGCCAACTAAGTCGAAAACCAGCTAAACACAAGGCAAAATAATCTGGGGTGACCATAGTCAGGTATCCACCTTCCTACAAATGTACACAATGACTACATTTCACATATGGGAACATGGCCCAAAGATACAACAACGCATGCCACTATATAAGGCAGACTCAAAAGGGCGCTTACTAACCATGCCGGGATGGAAATAAGAGGGAGCACTCTCCCTCATTCAGGTACGAAGATAGCATAGGCATTTTTATAACTGTGCATTCAGAATTTCGATGGATATTGGTTTCCAGGTTGACATTGAATATATTGTCGCGCATGTAAATACACGTGAATATGGACTTTATAGAGTCAGCGTGTACATATACTTTGCACCATGATTTTTGGGAGTGGGTTGATGCCCACTAATATACATGCTTGGTTAGCTAATATAAGTATTCCAAACAATAGTTCAGGAGACAAATAGCAAATCACAATTATGCGATTAATCAAGTGCAAATAAATTTCACTTTTCAACAGAAAAAAGAAAAAAGAAAAATAGGAAAAAGGGAATAAAGAAAGAGGAAGGGAGACATAAATCAACACTGTCAACAAAAGATAAAAAATGTATCACAAATTTATTATAAATAGTGCGCTCAAACAATATACTTGTTGGTTTATACAAAAATAAAAGACATATAAAAGAAACCAAACATGTGGCAAACCGTAATTATGTTATGGGAAAAAGGGTACAACGTATACAACATTTATGTGTCCACTAAAATTTATAAGCCACAGGTGCGTCGACGGCGTTTCAACCACAGTCAGAAATTTGCGGTCATCTTCAGGACAGAAACATTTCATTGAGCGTCAAAGTTTATTTAAAATTCAGGCTGGAACATTTTCATTCGTGTTTTGTATATATATACAAGGTTTCCAATTTTGGTTTATACAAGGGCAATTCCCATTCCGTACAGGTCAAAGATGACTAAAGTTATTCCACTGGAATGTAGTCAGGAGAAAAAACGGATTTTCAATCCTCCATCCAAGGCTTATCAATAGTGAGCCGCAAGGATCCTGCTGCCACGAGGATTTCCAAAGGAAAAGGAAATCCAAAGGAAATCCATGTTGATGTTTTTCACTTTTAGGTTCATGATATCATTCATGACCACTTGATACAATATTGATGCTAATATCCGATGAGGTGAGCCTGAACATAAATCTGAGAACTTTAGATTTATTTGGATGAGTTATGCACATGGGTGATAATGAGATGTGCTATCTGGTCTTCTCCTATTTTTCTCTAGGTGACTTTCATTCTAGGACACCTATTTCTCAGCATGACTGTATGACATGTTCTTTGTCGTAGCTTTTACTGTGTTCTGAGATTAAATATATAATATTGGTAATACGTTTTCTCTCTCTTCAGTGCAATGAACAAAGATATTAGCGAAAGAGTTTTTAACAATGGGCACTATTTTTCCAGAACCTGAGCACCAGGGTATTTTGGGTGATGGGTGTCACTGTACAATATGATGTTCTAATGATTAGGGGTGGGTGGAATTTGCGTAGTCACGCTACGCGAAGCTCTGCGAAATGGTAAAAAATCTCAGCGAGCATCCAGAGTTCATTGAACATGCAGAATTGATTGTTTTGCCCGTTCGCGATGCTTTTTTCCTGTTCGCGAACGCTGTTTGCGTGCTCAGGGGAAATATCTTGCGACCACACATTTTAAAAGCGCAAACAAGCAAAAAATTCCACAAAGTCGCGGATCGTGGAGTTTATGGTAATTCTGCGTTCTCCGCGAGCGGAACGGAATTGACCGCCCAGGCCTACTAATGATGTATATACTTAATTTGTAGCCCTGATGAAGTCAGTGATGTTAACGCATCAATCTGATGAAACACGTGTTGGCTAAAGGGGACTACTGATGAACGAGGATCATAAGAATAAATCGGGCTGAAATGAAGAAGAATTTACTGGATTTAATTTGTTGTTTTTGAATATTATTGGAGTGTTGTGCTCGGGACTATTAGCACATTGTTCAGACTGTGTTTCCCAGCCATTGTGAGAACGCTGGTGGCTGCTCTCTCCCTTTGAGGTCCACAAGATTACGAATACGTTTGGTTACTTTGGGAAGACCTATTTGGTTTACACAAGGTGCCCAGCCACATACTTTTGCTTTACTATTTTAGTTCTTTTTTTGCTGCTCTGCAATGGATGTCCCACAACAAGGTCTCATGGTGGTGGAACTGCCACACATACTTGTGTTGTGAACACATAATACAGTACTTAAGGAGAGTCTTTTATTGGAACTGAATGAGAACTGATCTCTGTCATTCTAGCCTGTGTTTCACTGCCTGTGGCTCTCTTTTGAGTGTGCATTCAAAATATGCCTTGCTACGCAATTGTCGCATTCTATAGATATGGATCAACTTGTGAATCCTTTGTGGTCGGCTATGTTGTCTTGTGATGATGTTTCCTTTGCTGCTAGATGCCTATTATGAGCTACCTCCATCAATGCCAGATGCTTTTTCGGATTCAGGTCTGGCATCTAGTTCCTCTTCAGAGGCTGCACTTCTGCCACTATTGCCTTTGGCTTCTGCTGAATGCACTAGAGATGATTCTCCTTATCCTTTAGATCCTGCTCCTGGTGCCTCTTTTGATGGAACCCATCGACACTTGATATGAATATGGTGGACATGTTGGAGTTACTGCATGTTAGAAGCGGCTGTCTCTAGTTGGCAGAGGTATACACTTCTGACAAATAGGGACACACCTTTTCTAGTCAGGGCAAGGGGATCACACACTTAGATAACCCCTGCTCACCCCCTTGGTAGCTTGGCAAAGCAGACAGGCTTATCTCAGAGGCAGTGCGTTAAGCATTGATGACCACATACAGTAATAAAGTGAATACACTACAAATGGACACAACACAGTAGTATTATAAAAATAAGGATTTTTATATAAGGCTTAGCACAAGACCAAATAACGACAAAAATATACCACAATCTTAATAAATACTCTTGGAAGGAAAAATAATAGTTCAAGCGTAGTTTCTTCTTAGCACAAAGTCTTTAGTATCAAAAGCAACTCTTCTTCTTTATAACACAGTTCTTGGCAACAATGTAACCCACACGGGAGTCACACGACGTCGAGGCAAAGTTAATCCAAAGGTTCGGCGTCGACCACGAGGAGCGCTACGTCGAGCCCGGAGTCGCACAGACCCCCACAACACAGTACCTTGGAAAAGTGAAGCACTCGATGATCAGCGGCGTCGAGATGTCCGGCGTCACGTCTTCGGCGTCGATCGGGCCTCGCAGTCGGGGCGATCTGCAGCGGCGTCGACCGAAGTCAGGCGGGAGCAGCGCTCACGAGATGAAGCAGGATACGGCGTCGTCGATGTCGATGTTGCAAGAGTGAGCAGCGCTCACGGCGTCGAGAGGGCTCGAAGTCGATGCGATCAGCAGCGGTGCAGACACGAGGTCACTTGGAGCTGGAGCCGAACTCACTACTCACTGGCGTTGTTGCTGGCGTCGATCAGGCCCGGCGGCCGGCGTCGAGGAAGCGGGACACTGGAGCCGTTACTCACGATGTCGAGCTGGATTCGGCGGCGTCCGTCGGCGTCGAGATTGCTGGATTCTTTCAAAGGTGCTGGATTCACAAGTTCCAGCAAACAGCACTTTAAGCAGATGAAGTCCTTTCGCCCTGTGACTTCAACAGGAGACTGGCACTCTTCCAGCTCTTGGAGATTTTCTTAACAAAGATTGAGAGTACACACACAGTTCCTCTCTCCTGGTTCCTTGGCAAAAATAAAGAAGCAATGCAGGATTCCCCCAACAAACATCACTCTGGCAGAAGGGGTAGGCAGTCCTTAGATCAGCAGGCTTCTTGTCCTTGGTTCAGGTTTCCTTGTCAGAAGTGATCTAAATTCTTGGTTCAGGGGTCCTTCTCTTATACCCCTTTTTGGTTTTGATCCCTTTGTCCATGCAGGGGAATTTCCCCCCATCTTGGGTTTGTTGTGGGTGTTGCCAGGCCGAAGCACCTGGCCTATTCACTGTGCAGGGCAGAGTCTTCAGCCGCCCAGCAGGAGCGGAGCCAGCATTGTCACTGGCAGGGGCAGGGCCATCAGTTACCCGGCAGGAGGTGGGCCAGAAAAGAGTCAGGCAGGCACAGAGTCATCAGTCGCCTGGCAGGGGGGCGGAGCCAGCATTGTATCAGGCAGGGCAGGCTATCAGGAGCTACTCTTCCCCTACTCTCAATGCAAATGCCCCACTCATCCCACACTGACTCATTCAGACCTCTGGAGCCACCCAGCTCCTGTCACACGCACACCAGAACCAGCAGAGACCGGTAGACAGTTAGACAAGAAAATAGCTACTTTCTAAAAGTGCTATTTTCAAACACAGAGTCCAAAAACCATCCACACAAACGGATGCGTTATTAAACCCTGAGTTCAGGGATACCAAACTCGACATTGCACCATGCTCCCCGAGCCCGCTAGGATTATAGCATTAATAATCCTGGCAGCCCATTCTAACTGATGGAGAGCAGGTTACCTTACAATAGTGAAAAACGAATATGGCTGTAATTCACTATTAGGACATGCCAACCTTGTCAGGCTTGTCCTACCTTATGCTTACAATGCACCCTGCCCTTGGGCCTACCATAGGGGTGACTAACATGAAGTTAAGGGAAGGTTTAGGGACTGGCAAGTAGGTGTACTTGCACAGTCTGCGTGACAGTACCAGACTGCACGTGGTCTAGCAATGGTAGACATTCAGACATACTTTTACTAGGCCGCTCTTGTGGGTGGCACAACACGTGCTGCAGGCCCACTAGCAGCATTTGTATTTACAAGCCCTGGCACTCCTGGTGCACTCCACTAGGGACTGACAGTAAACCAAATAAGCCAAACATGGAATTCAATCAATACAGCAATTTCACATAGGGAGCACTTGCACTGTGGCACTGATCAGCAGTGGCACAGTGCCCAAAGCATTTACCAGCAAAAACATCGTAAACAGAGGAGGCAAACAGAAAAAAATGGAGGAGAGACTCATGCCAATGATGCCAGGTCTAACACTGCATTTCAATTTAGATTCTTTTCACTCTTTAGTAGGGTTTTTCTTGTTTTAAGAAATGTATTTTCTTAATTGATTTGTAGTTTTCAGCATTTTTTTATTTGTCTTTTTGATTTTTTATGGTTTTAAGCATCAGCATATGTTAATAAAGTTTTATATGAAATGCAAGGCTTATTAGACATATCAATTGCTATTGCTTGTTTTTATATAAGTTGTCTCATCTGACCAAGAGGCGCGTGTTGTAGAGCTTATACTCAGGCTCCATTTTAGCTTTTAGTTTTTAACTTATCATCTTTTTCCAATGGTAGTTTGCACATGATTTCACTAACTTGAGAATGTTTCCTGCAATTATTTATTCCGGGTAGGCATTGTTACTCTGTTGTCTGCATTTTGTTCCACGGTCACACATTTCGAACATAATCTTTTGTTTTATTTTTTCTGTTTGTAGGAGACGACTTTTCTGCTTCAGGCTAACTAACGATATTGCTTCGCACCTACGGCACAGTGTGATAAGCGCCAGTATTTTATTATTTAAACAGCATCTGTTCTAAACTTGGTGGGAGGTGTTACAATTCATCCCAGAGTAATTATGGAAGCTGCAGTGAGCTGTGACTGGCATGCAGCTCTGCAGTCCCCGACCTTCATCCTAAGAAGGAAGATAACCTGCACACTCAGACTGGGTGCATTTGTTAAAGCACTGAGACCTACTTCCTGACGCACTGTATCAGGTATGGGGTTACATCATTCCAACAGGTCTGGCAGAATGGTACCCTCAATAGGCTCCCTTTAGGGTAGAGGTGTCAGTGTTTGATAGGAGTAACCTTTGCAACATTAGGAACAATTAACATGGTTGAATTTTTTGTGTTATTCATCATTATAATAATGGTTATAACAATGATGTGTCTCATCTGTCTAGTAATTGAAGTTCATGTTTTAATTACAAAGATTAGAAATTCTCAGTAAACGTTTGAAAATGCATTTTTGTATCTTTTCTTTGTGACACCTTGGACATAAAAGTGTCAAGCAAAAGGGTTAGATCTGTTTCTACAATTTCCTTGGTAATTCAAGTGGTCATGTTCAAGGTAACCAACAGCATCTATAACTCTGTACGGCTAGGAGTTTAAATGTGGTGCTGTGAGCTAACATTTAATGATTACATAAGAACACTCGGTCTATGTATTATAAAGTTTTGTTGATCTAAATACACAATCCTACTAAATTTGTAGGAACTGTATAAAAAGGGCACTCTACTCTACGCCACTCCACTTCACCCTAAACTATTCCACTGTATGTCGCTGTACTCCAGTCTACACCACTCCAATCTATGCCACTCCACTCCAGTCCATAACACTCCATGACACACCACTCTATTCCAATCAATGAGACTCAATTCTACTCCATAACACTCCACTCTACTCAACTCCACCCACTCTATGACACTACACTATACTCCACAACACTCCAATCTACTCCACTATGCACCATTCTACTCCACTCTACTCCAGTCTACAATTCTTCTCTCTATGACACTTGACTCTACTCCACAGCACTCCACTCTACTCCATGGTACTCCACTCTACAACATTCCACTGTACTCCACAATACTCCACTCTACAACACTTCACTCTATGACTTTCTACTTTAAATACTCCCCAACACTCCACTCCACTCCACACCAGTACATAACCCTCCATTCGATGCCACTCCACACCACACCACAACACTCAACTCCACTTTACACCAATCCACTTTGCAACACTCCACACCACTCCCCTCTGTGCAACTAATGTTTAGCCATGCTGAACATCAGCCACGGTGGTGTGGAAAATTACTTAAACGAATTGGCAAAGCCAATGGCTCTTGCATAGGCGAGACATATGGGCTTTGTCAGTGCTAGTTTCTTCAGTTATGGGCACAAGGTCAACTGCTATCCAAGTGCATATACCTGACAAAAAGCCATTTAAGTTCATGAAGCAATAGAGAACAGAATCCCTTTGCCACAAGTACTTGCTTTCTGTTTCCATTGGCGGGTGTCTGCGAGGGAACAGTAGGTACTGTGACTCAAGTGCGGATGCAGGAACTAAGGAATTAAAAAATGCTGGACCAAACCCTGTCAGAAGTTGCTGTGATGTGGCTGCCCCCCCATTACTCTGTGCTAGCACACCTTAAAGTTAAGCCCCTGAAATGGATGTTCTCTGTGGCGCATCACCTAACCATCATGGGAATGGAAGAAATCGAAATTGCTGGGCTTGCAGCAGTTTATGACCATCTTACAATAGAGTGTTTCCGTAAAAATGAGCTTTAAATCACACTGGGATTTGATAAAGCAAAAGTCAAGAAAACAAGCAAATGATAACGAACTTCAATATTGCAAGAAATACTATACAACTGTGTACATTTAATATGCAACAATAAATGGCAAAAGGGCTCATTGAGTTAAATGTTATGACTTTAAGAAAGTGTATGGAGGGCTGATGAAGTAACTAAAACAAATACATGTATCAGTTTTAGAAAAGAAAAAAACACAATGTTCCAAAAAATTATTAAACTTATTTTGTTGCTTTTCTTGTGCTTTCCGTTTTGTGTCTGGAGAAACAGATTTTATTCTAGTCAGCATTACATTAATATTGGTGTACAGTGGAAACTGATTGTACGAGCGTTAAGAAAAACACATGGGGCCAGATTTATAAACGAGTAGTGCACTGCAGCCCAGTAAGCAAAGATGCTGTGCTGCACTGAGTCACCTGGAGAGAGCAGAGATGAGTCATGTGAAGGAAATGGCATAGTTCTTCTCTCTCCATGTGCTGGTGCACTTTTTGCTGCCTAGCTCCAATGCAGGCACCCTTGCACCATAGTGCAAGAGGGAATGGTTAAAATAGTTTTTGTGTAAGAAGGGGTACATTTCTGTAAAACAAAAACGATTCAGACCCAACACAAAACGTTTGTAAATGTGCGACATGATATCTATTGCTTAGCAATCATTTTACAAGTGTGATAAACGAACATAGTCTATGTATCTCTTTTCTTAAATAATAGCCAACAAATCTTGCAATATGTTTTCTGCTATGTAATAAGAAACAGGACACCCTTACATTTCAACAAACAGTCCAATCTTTTTAAGTGAGATAACTGATGGATGCATTAGCTCCACTGCATTGACCAATGTGAAATCGATTTTCTCCAGTTTTTGCTCTTGTAAAACAGCTTTTGGCAGCAAATCCTCTTTGCTCTTTTGCCAAATTTTCAAACATCAAGATTACTTTTCTGGTGTGTGGTGTGTCAGTTGTTATTTATATAATAGTAACAATAGCAACAATAGAATAGTAAAGAAGGAATAATATCAATCATCCTAGATTTTAGAGGAGAAATGTACAACAGTTACATTCAATACACACCAAGTTATGTATACAATACACAATATAACATATACAAAAAGACATAAAAATGTGCCAAATAATGTATAAAGAAATAAATAAAAATAAAGGAACCTATTAAAAAACCATGCAGCGACTTCATGCTCCCAAATGCAGTTCTTTCTGAAACTGGAGTATGGCGGAGGGCGCTTTACAAATGGAATTGAAAGATAGGTATAAAAATCTGGACATCAACAGAGAATGATTGCCTTAGTTTGTGAGCTTTCTTGTCCAAGAAATAAGGTGAGATTTACTACATCAGGAGGGAAAGCAGTGACTTGCAAAGACACATTTTTCATAGAGCAATAAAACCTAATACTTCATATAGGCTAACAACAGGTGAAGGCTTGCTTCTAAAGACAGCTGTTAGACCTGGCATCCTTGGTGTGGTTTCCCCTTATCTTTTTGCCTCTACCGCCTGTATTTTTTATGCTGTTCTGGATTTTGATTGGTTATCCATGATTGGCATATTTGTCTCACCAAGAAGTCCCTAGTAAAGTGCACTGAGTGTGCCAGGGCTGGTAATACAAATGCTACAAGTGGGCCTGCTGCACTGATTGTGCCACCCACATGGGTAGCCCTAAAATGGTGTCTCAGGCCTGCCACCGCAGTGCCTGTGTGCTGTCTGTGGCGACCACCAAGAAGTTTAATATTTTCTCTTATGGTTCCCTATTGGACACTTGTCGACAGTTTATCGAATTGGGACACCATCGTGATTTCTTTTTTATCAATGGCTCACGTTAACGAGATGTAAAGACATCATCAGGTCTTTTAGAATTTTGTACTGTATTTGGAGGAACTTTAGGAGTCTGCCCTAAGATCCGTACTTAGTCTCTTTGATCCATTTACATTGAGCCAGTTTTCACGATAATATATGAAGTTGATCAGTGGCTTTTCCTGAAGAAGGCGTTTTGATTATGCTGAAACACGCGTAGATACTGATACTATTGACAAAGAACATATTATTGCCACTACTATAAATTTTGTTGAACTGTAATGAATGGAAAAATTATTTTTTAATGTATAATCCATACTGTTTTTAATCTTATGTCTTTTTTAATATAATTAGAAATCACTGTATCCTTTACATGATTCTCGTTGCTTGTTTTTCCCTGATTTATTTCTTGACATGTGTATTGATTGGTTGAAATTGCCTAGGGTTTTTCCTCACTCGAATTGTGTTTCCCTGTCCTAGGAATTGAAATATATCCCAACATTTAGGGGGTCCTTGTTTTTTACATTTGCAGTCTGTGAACTGCCATGTCCTCCTGGTCAGTGTCACCACTGACCAGGCCTAACCCTCCCCTTTCTGTACACATTGGTCACCCCTATGGAAGGCCCAAGGTATCCCCTTGGGCAGGGTGTGGTGTATGTGAAAGGTAGAGCATGTACTAGTGCAGGTGACATGCTCTGGTAGTAATTTACAGCCATTTTCGTTTTTCACTATTGTAAGACTATCTTGCCCCATAGGCTATCACGTGGAATGTTGGTTACAGTGGCTACCAGCATATCTTCCCATAGGAGCAAGATAGGACATAAAAGTCTGGTATCCCTGAACTCAGAATTTAATACCACATCTTTTAGGAAAGGTGTTTTTTAACTCCTGTGTTTGAGAACAGCACTTTTAGAAAGTTGCTGCTCTCTTGTCTGACCTTTCTGTGTGGCTTGGTCTGTTTGTGAATTGACTGTCTGGTTTGAGAGTGTCCGAGGCTGGGGAGCCCCCAGGAGGCTGACTGAGTCAGCCCTAGGCTGAATGACTGCATCTGCATCTTGAGTGGTGGGAGGGGATAGCACTTGGGCCTAAATAGGGCTGTATCTGCCTTCCACAATGCTGGCTCCACCTCCTGCTGGGCAGCTGACGACCCTGCCCCTCACTCTGAAAGGAAAGGAGAAGCTAGGAAAACAAAGTGCTCAAGGAACACCCAGTACTGGTTCAGACTGGGCTCAGAGCCCTCCTGCACAAAGGGAACAAAGACTTTTGGGGGTATAAGTACAAGACCCCTGACTACAGAAAATTAGATCATCCTGGAATCAAGAAGGATCCTCTGCCAAGGAGAAAGCTTACTCTGAAGAAGGAAGACTGTCCTGCTGTTGCTCTGCTGGACTGACCTGCTGTTGCTTTGCTGCCAAGGAGAGGGGAAGGACTTTGCTGTGTGCTGTGTCCCTTGCTTGAAGGAGTCTCCAAGGGCCTGGGAAGAGCTTGCTCCCTGTTCTGAAGTCCCAGGAACAAAAGGACTTCACCCACAGCTTCCCTGAACTCTACTGAGAGAGTTCTGTCCTTCCTGGAGTGCTTGGCCCACGTGTGGTGCCTCTAGAAGTTGTACCTGTGTTGGGAAGCTGGAAATCACGCTTTTAAAGAACTTTCTGCAAGCTTTGTTGCAAACCCGGCAGAGCGAGAAAATTCCCGCCGCTATGAAGACCGAGATCGTCGTAGCGCCTGTCGCCGCTGCCTGAACACATCGCACCCTTCGTTAGCGGGAAGATTTCTCCTGCTGTGAACATCGTCGCAGAAGCTGTCGCCGCTGGGTGAGATCAACGCATCACGTTGCTGCGAGAATTGTCGCAGAGCCATCGCATCGAGGAGCTGTGAGACGAGGATCGCCGCTGGACTGCGCATCGTCGCCCCGGAGATTGTCGCACCATCCCGAGATCATCGCATTGTGCCTTTGCGAGCATTTTTCACTACGGAACATCTGCACCGGAATCCATACAAGTTATCATCTTCCCCCCATACAGACCGGATTCGTCGCTCCAGTGAGAGTGAATGCTGTGTCAAATAGTGAACTATTTTCAGTTTGTTCAATTAATTAAAATCGATGGCTTGCAGGTTAAACCTACTGCCTTTCAATAGTGCAGCTCAGATAATAAATTAGAGCCAGAGTAAATAATTTATGCATGACATTAAAGAGTGTGGTAATTTCATGGAATGCCTTACACTATGATGCAGTTGGATCACTTTGTGAGGTGTCACTCTTCTGGTACAGAGACCTATGAATAGACTATGAAGAATGCATGCCTATCTGACTATGCAGAAACAATTTGCATTTCTATTTGTTTATCTTTTGTGAAAGTTTAACTAGGAATTGTGCTCCTCTTACAGCATTCTTGGTTGGCATTAATCTTTATTTGGTAACCAGTTGGGGGTACAAGCAATTCTGAAATTTGGGGCGCTGGTCTGCTTGTTCCCCATTGCAATGAGTGATATAGGTATGCTCTGCACTGAGACTTGGAAACCTGCAAGGGAAAGCAAAATACACTGGCACCTGGGTCTGTTTTGCAGGCAATTTTGTGATATTCAGTTCTGTTCAACATTTATATTCAGGTAGAATTGCCTGCCTTCCACCTACTGGTGGACTGTGTAAATAAGTTGAGACATCAATGGCTAGGTTAAAAATCACAAGTGACCAAATGATTCCCTTAATACTGGCAACGGTGTAAACTTTGACATATTTGACTATTGTTATAATTTAGCACTGTAGTCACCCTCCATACAAGTTATCTGTTTATTTTAAGGGAAGCTTTTCATAATGTGGTGCTCCTCTCATCAGCCAGCGGCAACTGTCAAAGCTACTGGATTTTGAGGGAAGCACCATGGCAACAGAACTATCAAGGCTGAATGTTATACATGTTACACCAGCAGCCTCATTTTACAAGTTCACAACATATCTCCTGTTCCTTCCAGCATAAAAGAAAGGTACATTGTAGACATGTCCCAACTGAGGTACCAGATGAGAACAAACATGAAAAAGAAAATTAAATAAAAGTCTACAATGACAGCAGGATTCTTATGGAAACCCTTATACCCTTATAGTGAAACAGCACCTAGCAATATATATTGAATAATCACTAATAGGTGATGAATAGGTATTATAAATATTGGTTCCCAAAAGTCATCCCCTTCCTACTTGTAAAAGGAACAAGATAAGATTAAACATGTACCAACACATTTAAAAAAAATGGATGTCATCAATTACAAATAAATCCATTAGGAAGCACTTCTACTCTAAAACACAACAGCATCAGTAAACACATTTCTATGAGACCCATATTAATGCTAGCCCCACAATAAAGGTGTCAAAGACACACACAGTCTGTGCATGTGAAGGAAATTAACTATTCCACCACAAAATCATGCAAGTAAATAGGAGGCCTTCTCACACGCAGGGGCCTCTGTGGAAAAGTTATATTCGGGGCATTTTATCAACTCCACGATTCACCCCTAAGTTATCACCAACTTGCCCCACTACTCTCCTTCCACATTTAAATGTGTATCACCCAGCAACTGACAATCCTGTGCTAACATGTTACCAGTAAATGCAGTTCCATTGTCTATTTTTATGGCGTATTGTCAGCTGAGCAATATATTGCCACCCATGGGAAATTCCATGTCTCTCCATTAAATAACACCCTCATGCCACTGATGCACTTCCTTGACTTGAAAACGACAACAGAACTTGCTCAAACCACTCCTGATGTGCCCCGACCTCACTTTGACCCAATCACCTTTGTGGAAGCATGGTTGATTTTTCCTTGGAATACAGAGAGGGTCATTCTCTTTTCTAACTCCTTCTACTTTCCTACCTACCAACTACCTTATCCAAGATGGCATGAGTTTGGTTGTAGCCTTCCTCCCACTCATGGTGCAAAAGGGAACCACACTGGTGGTGACATTCTCTGTGGTGCGGTATATCCACACCAGATCAGGAATTGCCTTCTATGACCAGGTTAATGGCTAAGGCCAACTCTATTGCCCCCTTAACTATGTGGTTAGCTCTCTCCACAATCTCATTTGCTTGGGGATTGTAAAGTATAGTGCTGAGTGTTTGATTCCACAAAGACTCAAAAACTCTCTCATCTCACCCAACGCCAAATGAGTCCCATTATCTGTTGTGAGTGACCTTTGACCCTTCTAGGTAGGTCGCTCCCCCTGTGCACAGCTCTGCCTGTGTGTCCCTGCCTCAGCTGTCGCTGCTGAGAGGTTCGAGGCCCTAGGCCGTAGGTTAGTATCATTGTAGTGCCGTATTGTTATTCAGTGACTGTGGTTTCTGTCTTCCCCAGCCGCCTTACTTGGTCTGTGCCTGTTTTTTTCCCTCTGTTCCCCTCGCTGTCCCCGCTTCTCTCTGCCTGTTTTGCCTTCCGTTCCTTTCACTGCCCCAGTAACCTTGTGCCCGTTTTGCTTTCTGTTCCTCTCGTTGACCCTGTAACCTTGTACCCGTTTTTGATTTCTGTTCCTCTCGTGCCCCTGTAACTTGTTCCTGTTCTGCCTTCTGTCCCTCTCACTGCCCCTGTAACCTTGTACCCATTTTGCTGCTGCTCCTTTCACTGCCCCTGTAACTTTGTGCCCATTTTACCTTCTGTTCCTTCGTTGCCCCTCTAATTCTGTGCCCTTTTGCCTTCTGTTCCGTTCGTCATCCCTCACAGGTCCCGCTCCAGCCGCTGCGTCCCCAGCGGCCCTGCCCCCCTGACTGCCCAATCGCGGCCCCTGCCTCCCGCCTCCCAGCTGCTCCTCCCTCCCTCCTCCCCATATATGCCGGCCGCTGCACGGATGTGCGCAGCGGGCGCGCCTCTGTTGCGCCGAAGGCAAGCCCATCTGCGCCTGTCTGCACCTGGACCGCGCCTAGTGTCAGAACCCCTGGTCTTCGCACCCACCACGATGACTGCCACCACTGCAACTACACCAGCCTTAGAGCCGACGAACCACCCACCAAGAAAGACCTCAACCACCTCCAATGCATCCTACTGAACACCTGCTCCACAAGCATACACTCTGTCGAGCTCTGGGACCTGCTCGACACATCATCCCCGGATGTCACCTTCCTGACAGAGACTTGGATGAACGACGCCTCTGCACCCGTCATCACCATAGCCATCCCAGACGGCTACAAGATCACCCACAGAGAAAGCACCAATGAAGCCGGAGGAGGAATCGCTATCGTCCACAAGAACAGCATCAGGGTCTCGACCAGCACCGACGGCATTCTCATCACCGCCGAACACATGCATTTCCAGATCCACACAGAGCCCAACTCCACCCTCAGAGGCACCCTCATCTACAGACCCCCCGGACTCCGCCCCCAGTTCAGTGACTCCATCGCCGACTTCATCAGCACGCACGCCCTGACCTCCACCAACTACATACTCCTCAGAGACCTGAACTTCACCTTGAGAACAACAACGACAGCAACTCCACAACTCTGATCGATAAAATCGCCAACCTCGGACTGAGGCAACTCGTCACAACGCCTACCCACTCCGCCAGCCATACGCTCAACCCCGTCTTGTCCTCAAGCCCGCACGTCTCCTTCAACCACAACACTAAACTCCCCTGGACCGCCCACCGCTGCATCCACTTCACCTTCCAGAAACCCACCAGACACCACCGCACCCAACAGATCCTCTGCCACTGATGGAGCAAATTAACCGAAGACCAACTACATGCAAACCTCGCTCTCAGCCCTCCAACCGAATCCACCAACACCAATGACGCTGCCCACAGCCTCGGACGCTGGATCAACGACTGCGCAAACACCCATGCCCCACAGAAGAAACCCCCCCCACAGAGCAACCAGCAAGAGGGCCAGCTGGTTCACCCCAGAACTCTTAGCCTCCAAGCAAGCCTGCCAGAAACTAGAGAAAAAATGGCACAGCGAACAGACTCCGGACAGCCACGCAGCCCACAAGGACGCCATCTGCAACCACCATCACCTCACCAGGACTGCCAAGAAGACCTCCTTTAAATTCCGCCTCAACAACAATGCACGCAATAGCAAGGAGCTCTTCAACATCATGAATGAACTCTCCAACACCAACAACATCCAGCCGTTGCAAGCCCTCTGCGACTCCCTCACCACTTTCTTCCAACGCAAGATAGCAGACATCCACAACAGCTTCAACCCCCAGACAGCTCCAACAGACAGCAACAACAGACCCTCTGCACACCATCAACCACAACCCCCTGCTAGCCTGGGCCAGTGTGAGCACCGATGACACCATCAAGACCATGAGCACAATCCACTCCGGCTCCCCGTCAGACCCATTCCCGCACCACATCTTCAACAAAGCTAGCATCTCCATCGCACCCCACCTGCGCAACTCTCTACTCCCCTTGGTAACCTCCTAGAATTATGTTCCTTGGCAACAATCTTGCACTAGGCCAATCCATCCGGAAACAACTTTTGGGTATAATGGTATGTAGAACCCACCATCAACTCAACTTCCTAGTCCCTGATAACAAATTTTTCCTGAGGGGTGATGCCCCGAAACTGGTCCCCGGATGCTTGTTTCCGGTCCAGGGAGGACCCGGCTTGACATTTTGGTCTGGACTGTTCCCATAAGAAACAGGGTCAAGACTGATTTGCATATGGCTGGGTCCAAACTGGGGTGGCATGGTGAGCAAAAAGTATGATGGATTAAACCCAGTTCCTTGTGACTAGGGGTAAATGTTTGCATTGTTCAGCTTTTCGTCCATCAACTGTTTCTTTTGCGTTTGTTGCCTTAAGTGGGCAGGATATGCCCAGATGCGGGCCCCGTGCTCACTGCGCCACTGGATTCAAGCTAGCCTGGCTGATGAGGAATGATGCCCTGAAACCGGTCCCAGGATGCTTGTTTCCAGTCCAGGGAGGGCCTGGCTTGGCAGTTTGGTATGGGCTGTTCTAATAAGGAGCAGGGTCAAGACTGTTTTGCATATGACTTGTTCCAAACTGGGGTGACCTGGTGAGTAAAAGAATGATGTATTAAACCCAGATCCTTGTGAATGGGGATGAATGCTTGCATTGTTCAGCATTCTGTCCAACAATTGTTTCTTCTGCATTTGTCACCCTAAGTGGGAAAGGTATGCCTAGACATGGGCCCCGTGCTCACTGCGCCACTGGATTCAAGCTAGCATGGCTGATGAGGGGTGATGTCTCAAAATTGGTCCCAGGATGCTTGTTTCTGGGCCAGTTAGGAAATGGCTTAGCAGTTCGGGCTGGACTGTTTCCATAGGAACAGGGTCAAGACTGATTTGCACATGGCTGGGTCCAAACTGGAGTGGTGTGGTGAGAAAGAGAGTGATGAATTAAACCTAGATCCTTGTGACTGGGGGTTATTATTTGCATTGTTCAGCATTCTGTCCATCAATTGTTTCTTTTGCATATAATTTAATTAGAAGCCAAAGTCAGATTCATAGCCCTCTTGGGGGAAAATCTGGGCGAAAGAAAGGTATTAAGGGCCATTAATTGTGAGGCAAGACCCAGGTATAAAGGAGAAGGAAAAAGTATATTTTGGGGGAAAGACAAACTCCCTAACCATAGAATTTGTTTTTATTTTTTAATTAAAACCTTAATGTCCCTTGAAGTGACATTTTGTCAAATACATTAAGGCTTCCCTCATAAAGAAATTGTAGAATTAGTACCCATGCCATCCGGAATGGAGAAATAATTTTTTGAAGATGGAAGAATAGCAGGTGAGGCACAGCATGCAAGATATTAGAAAAAGACAGTACATCTTCTCTGCTCCACTACAGTAGTTATAATGCCCACTATTGTGTTCACTCCCATCGCCTCTCAGAAGGTGTGGCATTGCAAAGATATTTTATAATATTGTCAAGCTCAAACAAACTGAGAAACAAATATGTGGGTAAAATGAGCTAACAATTGCTGTAAAATACTAAATAGCATTTGCAAAACCAATTAAAGGCTTTTGTGTCTTTTTCTCATTAGACCGTTGACTCCATGCAAATGTTTGTGCCACAGTGAGAAATTTGTTTCACACCCCACTCCTTTTGAGAAAGAGACTTCTTGATCATTCACAAATTTACTGACCGAAAACATAGATCCTTTGGCTTTGTTATATCTGAGGATGTGCTGCTGATAACTTTGCCTAGTATTGCTTTCGCTCTTAAAAAATATAATGTAGCTGGCAGGCATGAAATGGCAGCATATTATTCCATAGTTTGAAGCCAAAATGGCGACCACCTGGACTGCAGGAAAATACACTCCAACTGTCGTGACATAAACAGGAATAAAGGAGACCCAAACAAAGAGATATATGAGCATGCTGAATGTGATTAATCGAGCTTCGTTGTACTTCTCAGGCAGCTTTCTCCCTTTGAAAGCTAGAGCAAAGCAAATGAATGCAAGGACACCAATGTATCCCAACATAAATCCAAAGGGCACGTATGAACCTTCACTACACTGTAGTAAAACAATCTGGGGTATGGAGTAGATGAAGGTCAGGGTTGGTGGTTTTACCAACAGCCAAATTAAGCAAATCATGATCTGAATGCTTGTTACAATAATAATGAACAGTGCTGGCTGGTAAGTGACTTTCAAGCCATGTTCTCCTCTTTTGCTCACTTCAAATGCAATAAGAATTCTTAAAGATTTTAGCAGAACACATGATACACAGAGTGTAAAACTGACACCATACATAGTCTGCCTTATTTGACAAGTAGTGTCACTAGGTTCACCTATGAAAAAAGCTGCGCTTATGAAGCTAAAAAGCAGTGCTACGCCCATTATACAAGAATAGATGCCACCTGCTGCTTTAACAGCGGGTGTGTTTAGATTCTTTAAAAAGATGGCTACTGCTGCTAGCACAATGACGAAACCAATAGCTGAAAAACATGTCAACACAATGGCAAAAGGGTTGCTCCATCCAAAAAATTGTTGTGTTCGATCTTCACACTTTGCGCTTCCGTTATTTGACCACTGCAGATCCTCGCATTTCAAGCATACATTCATATCTGGGCAAGGAAACAAAAAAATGATTATGAGTAATTTGACAAAACAATTTTATTACAATTCAGGAAGCTGTATTGTGCAGTCTGTCTTCTTGCTTTATTTTGCACAGCACTTAATCTACAACTCCCATAATTCTGATTAACTGGTCAGGAAGTTATTAAATCCAACAAAGGATGTCCTGAGCTATAAATAGCAGTAGTCTATATACTGCATATTCTTTTCTTGCTGCTAGTGATAGCTGCATACAAAATGCATACAAAACGCTGTTTGCTAGAATTGGATTGCGGTTTACTGTAAATGTATGCATCGTTTGGTGTTTAAATGAAAGTTTTGATTTCTGGTGAATTGCACACAATTGCTTGCTTTTAGGGCTCTGTGTGAAATTGCTACTTTTTTGTATTGAGTCAATTTCAAATGGACCCTTGTTTTCAAGCTTTGCCTTTGAAATGGCAACTTTTGTTACTCTGCGCTGTGATAGGTTTGTGTGTTTAAGGTCAAATTAGCCCGCTTTTTAGGGCTCTCTTGGGAATAATAACTTTGTAGCAGCGCAAGACTGCTGGGGAAATTTCTCTACATTTATTTCACAGTCAGATAAATTGCATTTGTTACAAGGCAGATGTTTGCCTGGGGAAGTGTTCATATAAGCAGCTACTTTTGTTTATGTGAACGCTATTTAAAGGCACAACCTATTTTCTGTGCACTTGTTTTAGTATATTTAATACAACTTTTTCAAAGAATATATTGTGGGGGATCAATTACTTGTGACTGATTCAACTCGTTGACTGCAGTGTTAATTAGAAGGAGGATGTTTTTAAGAAAAAACGAATTTGGGGACAGTGACATTCATTTAGAGGTGTGGCCACTTATATTGAAAATTCCGTGGTGAATGCTATTACAAGCTCTTTGTTAATTTCTGTGGATGGCGGTCACGTCCCTGCAAGGGAATTTATGTAGCCACACTGGCAAAAGAATGATGAAGAAAATTGTTTCCTTTCATGGATATCGAGCAGGTGAATTGCGTGGAAGTTAAATGGTAAATGTGGCAGTGAAATAATGACTTGATGTCAACTTTGCAAAACCCCAGTGTGGGTAATATGGGAGGCCCAAGTAAGAGGCCATGTAATGATTTATGTACACAGATATTTGATTAAGTGTAAGTAAGTGTAAGTAATCTTTATTGATTGATTACTAAAAATCGTTTGCAATACAGTATGTAGTAAATGCATTTAGAACATATATTAATGGAATTATATAAAACAGACCCATCAGTGATGTCATGAGTGATGTCACTGACCATGTCATGAGTGGTGTAATATGTGACATCATCAGCAGTGCCACAAAACGTTAGAGTTCATGTAAGCAGATATTGTAAACAGTGAGCGAGTGAAAGTGAATGTGCTGCAGATAAACAGCAGTGTGCATAGTATAAAATAAGAACTGTATCAAGACTGTTTTCTTTAGAAGGTGCATGTGCAAATGTATTTAAAGGCCTTAGCTGACTGATGGGCCTGCACAACAGATAAAGTGCAATGTGCTTAAACTAGAATAATAACTGTGTTAGAGCACTGGTTGGTTAAGGTGCTTAAGAGGCCGATTCCGATGTCGGACGGACGGGAGTCCGTGGACATCGGATGGGAACTGGAACCAAATGACCTACTGTCGTCGGTTCCAGCCAAGCAAGTAGGGTTTGGTCGCAATCTTATTCTTTACATTGGGAGCATGCATTCTAAATGGAATGCATGCTCTCATTGCAAGCAGCACAGGTGCAGTTCATCCCTTCACCCCGTGGCAGGCACCTCAAGGTGCCTGCCACTGGGTGCAGCGATCAACAGGGAGGCACTATAGGTGCCCCCTAGGCCGCCATTTGGTGGCCTGGCACCCATGAGGGGCCTATTGGGGCCCCCCAAAGACAGTTTCCCAATGCCTGTCTGTGCCGCAAAGGTCAGCACAGAAAGGCAGTGGGAATCTGCTATAGTAATCCCTCGGCTGGAAAGAGCCAGCCGAGGAATTACTGACGACTTTCCAAATGGTAAACGGGCTCTCCGAGCCCATCGGACGCCATTCAGAAATCTGATTTGGATTCCCTTCGATCGACCCCATCAAAATCGGACAGTCGGAATGGAATCCAACCAGCTGATTATGATGCAGGCAGGAGGGCTCCGACCAACGGTTGGAGCCGATGCAGCCTGCATCGTAATCGGGCCCTAAGTTGTTAACACTTAAAAGGTGCGTGTGCATGGGTAAAGGTGTCTAAGGACTGTAGCTGGCTGGTGGACCGACGTTCACCTAATAAGTCTTTAGGGGGGAAGGCTTTGATAGTGATCCAAGTGATGTACAGTAATGGAAGACAAAGAATAAAAACCTGTCCACAAGGCCAGGCCGATAGGCCACCAGAGGCATTATCATAACAGATGAGAAAAGAGCAAGTTTGGCATTTGAAGTTCTGTGAATTCTGAACCCATGGGTTCCATTTTGTGTATGGCAACCATTTTGTGGGTGACCTCACATAGGCCATGATTGTGGCTGAAACCAGTCTTTTAAGGATATGTAGACCTTAGCTCGAGTTCATGCTGACTCCTGTTTGACCTGAGTGAACTGACCCTGTTGCCTGAAGCTGACCTTGTTAAACCAGTTCCTGCCCTTTAGCTGATCAAGATTGAGGATCAAAGCACAGGACATTATAGAGTTTGGTATGCACACACACACACCTTAGACTGCTTCTTATCTGTTTTTTGTTCCTTCTTTTATGGTCTGTTTATGAAGTGGGTTGTGGTCCTTTTATTGTGGGTTTGTCCGGCTTGTGTAAGAAGGAATGTTAGGCATTTTGCATGCTTGCAAAAGCTAGGACTGCCCCTTACTTGTATGCTGAAGTTTGTAACCCTAGCATATAAAAGGACTCTGTTCTCTGTATTCCTCAGACTACCTCATTCAGTTGCTACGGCTTCTGTGTGACGTGGCCTCACTTATTAAATTTAATAAAGATGTCTTTTCATATTTTCAGCTTCTGTGCCAAGTTCTTTTTATTAGTAAGTATTCCCTGAGAATGAAGATTACAGTTCTTCAAATGGCGCGGCCAACGTGGGCTTCATCAGAGAAGTGACTTTCTGTGGGAGTGATCTTGTCAGAAGACTGAAATCTACTGAGGAGAACAGGACGGGACTCTACTACTCTGTGCACAGGAATTCTGGAGATTCTCTGTTTCTGCAGCCCAGTATATTTCTGCTCTTCCTGATTTTGATCCTCCACATGATGTCACTCCTGACTGAGAACCTTTTTGGCGTGAGTATTCTAAAAAAGACCGTTAGGTCATGTAGAACTTGACAGATAGAATTTGGATAACCTTTTGATTAGTAAGAATAAGAAGTACAAGTGGGTCGCTCCCACGACTTTGTTTGGTTTCTTGGTTTTGATTTGGTTATTGCAATTACCAAAGCCGAGGGGTTTGTTTTCTTGGTTTTTGATTTGGCTATTGCAAATTACCAAAGCCGAGGGGCTTGTATATTTGCGAGTGTATTGGTAGAGATAACCCCTTGAAGTTTGAAGCTAGATTAGTGAGCTATAAAATGCCTAATCTTAGCAAATTTGAGACTGTAGCTTTGGAACTTTGGAATTTGTGTTGGCCAACTTTGGATTTGTATAGGTTTGGATATGCAAATTGCAATTTGTATAGGCAGGTAATGAGGAGATATTTCTCCATTTGGTTTAGTTGAACTGTGCACGTACGAAAAGTACCTTAAGCACCACTTTGATTATAATACTTGCGTATTCCGCAGTATTTTTGGCATGCCTATTTGTAAGCTCACATGGAAAAATGTGTTGCTTTTTTGGAAGGTACCATAGTGTGATGTGAAGTAAATTAGCCGGCCCCCCTAAAGGGAATATCTAAATAGGTTTAGATTTACAAACATATTTCTTCCTTGGTGATTTTGTATCCCCAGGGAATTAAAATATGACATAATACAAAACAAGGATCCTTTGTTCTGCGCAGTTTTATGAATGAAGATATGCAGAATGATTTTGTTTGGTGTTCTGCTAGCCAAAGCTAGTGAATTGAGTGTATTTTTGCTTCTTGGACATACATCAGTCTGTTGGGCTGTTTTTGCAGTCCTTTGAAACACAATTGAGAAGCGTTTCTTGTAAATATGACTTAGAACTAGTATTTACAAATGGTTTGGTTTAAGTACAGTCTGTGGGCTGTCCTTGGTTTCTGTCCTGAGTATTGATTTGTGGGTTAAATGTGTGTTTAAATATTTATGTGGGTTTCCCATTAGTGCAACTTCTGTAAGTACATAGCGATGGCCCTATTCACGAGATGAATGGCTAAAGCGCGCTGTATTGTGTGTCCTGAGTGTTTTGACCCCTTTCTGTTCATGTCTGAAATGAGCTCAATGTCTGTTCGTGGTTTTTCTTGATGTTTTCAGTCTATTAAGCAACATTTTGTAAGCATATTCTTGGGTCTGTTGCTAAATAAAATTGTCCTTTTTAGAAAGAAAAAAATGGCGCAAACATTTTGTCATGCTTCAAGTTAGGCGTCTGTGCTTGGACTTTTAAATGAATGCGTCTAAAAATGATAGGCAAGGGATGCAGCTTGCTCTTATATGTGGAATTATCAAAAATAATTGGGTTTATTAAAAAAAGTATTAATTATGAAAAATTATTATTAAAAATAAGTGCTACAAAATTAGTTTTTTACTATTCATGAAGCTTAATGCTCATACTATGACATCCTAGCATTAAAATTTAATTTAGGTTGTGCTATATCGCATAATGAGAACATTAGCATATGGAATTTCACTTAGCGCAGGCGTAAATAACTCATTTTTCTAAAGATTTACATGGGATATGTCTGATTAAAAATCTCTGTAATTTGTAAAGAACATTCTGAGGATGATTAATATGTATCACAAGTATAGGATATTTATTTTTAAGTGCCCCAAACATCAAAGTCTAATTTGGGTAAAATAGACCATTTAAAACAGCATTCTTGCCATTTATGATAGCTTTAAAGTGCTTTACGCTTCAGTAAATGCATACATTTAGGTGTAATACAAATTTGCAGACTGTCCCCATTTGGGGTTCGCTTTTAAATGACCCAGTGAGATCCATTTCAGGTTGATGAAATGAGTACCATTGCAACAAGCATTTGTTCTAAAACTGGTATGTGTGTTATTAGGTTTGGTGAATTATTCACAGTAACTGTTGTTTAATAATCTGGGAATAGAGATAATTTTTAGCGCCTAAAAAGGAGAAATTATTTTTCAAAATAGAGTGAATTATTGCAGGTTAGGAGGAATTAGGAAGGCCTTTCGCCTTTGTCAGCCTCAGAATGAGCAGAAGCTGTGGGCTAGGAGAACAGGCTGCTCAAGTTGCGCTAGGATGCTATCTTTCGTTTTCCTGTAAACAATGGAGGAGGCTGTCATGTTGACATTTGTAACCTTTTAAATTAGGGACTTGTCTCTGTGAAATGCAGAATGACCTTGCTAAACAGGCCTCTAAAAGGAAGGGTTTCTGGTTTCTCCACAAAATTAAAGAACTTAATTCCAAAGGGAAAAACGAAGTGGTGCATTAAGTCTTAGACAAAAAAATAAGACAACGCCCTTTACTAAAATTTTGAAGACTACATGCCAAAGTGAGGACGATTTGCCAATTAAGAATTATTTTTCACAGTGGGAAATTGTAGGTGCCAAATTAATATGGAGTGTCAGTGTAACATTTTTACTTTTAGGAAGGCAAAACTAAGGTGGCTTGATGTTGCAAGCTGCCTGACAAGATGGTAACAGTTAAGTAATGGAAATTTATTTTTGTGTCTGTTAATGTGTATTATGTTTTGTCTTCTGATTAAAAGTTATAATTGATGTCTGTTTGTCATGAGAAATGTCTCTCTTTTGTGTGTTGTGTATTTTTTCTTTTTGCTTCTGCTCACAGATCATTCATGGATTGTTCTGGGTGATTTTAAGGCTGACAAGACACGTGAGTTTGGTTGGTTGAAAAGAGATGTGTTTTTGCGTAATTTCTTTGAAAAGAAATGTTTGTGCATTTTACATATTCTTGCATTTTATCCTTTTATGAATTGTTCCTCCTGGTCCTGTGTGTCAGAAGTGTCACACAGTAAGTTGCATTTGACAGTCAAATCTCCACTACCTGGTGATTTGCTGTCAAAAGGAGGGTGAGGATTTTAAACCTGACAAATTAAGCAGGCCCGAATATTGTTAGTACATGACCTGGCGTTGTGCGTCACCGCTCATTTATATATGCTATTGTTTTGTCTATGCTTTTTTGTGCTTAATATACAGCGAGTATATCTGATGGCTTGACATGTCCGTTTTGTGCGGGTTTTTTTGCATGTTTTTGTTTTATGTTGCTGCTTATGATACTATTACAAGTTTACCTGTGTTGTGAAGGGATATACATGACGATGTGTATCCTGTACAACAGCTGGGTGAATTTGCGCTAAATTTCACAGATATGATATTTTTTCATCCTGTGAGCAAGACAGACAACACTTCACCAGTGCATGTCAAATTTGGCTATAATGGTATTTGAACAAAAATAAAAAAGATATACAGGAAACAAGGTTTCACCTACAGTCACGTTACTGCCCCCTTTTCTGTAAGGAACAGGCAGCTCTAAAATTATGTATCCTGAATTAGACGTAAGGATAAATTATAGATCTGTGACTTTTGTGCATGGTGACCTAATTTTTATATTACATTAGTCAGTTTTGTTCTGCTTCCTGAATAGTGTATGGCTTTGTATTATAAAGGAAACAAGGTTTCATTTTTCCCTGAAGAAGGAATTGGAACATTAGCTGAGATTACCGTATATGGTGTAGCGGCCAGCGGTAGAGTTTAAATTTGTGTACTATTTTGACTTTTTGTGTATCACCCATACTCTTGGTATTGTGTCACAAACTTGACTATCACCTGAGTAATTTCTTGTTCTTCCTATAGATTTTTCTTTTGACATTTCTCCCCTGATTGATGTCACATTGTGCCTAGTAATTGGGGATTTTAGCTGTGTCCTAGTCCCATTTTCCCTTTTCCATATTCTTTTCACCAGTTAGCCCATTTCTTTATTGTTGGTGAATTATTCAGGTTCACACTTTCAGATTGCAGTAATGTACCACGGACCCCATCTTATGTATAATTCCCTTTTGTATAACCAGACTGTTTTCCCTGATAATCTGTATTATGCGATTTTTCTTTTGAGATGTTCTAGATAAGGAATTTAGGAACACCTATATGTAATCATTGAGATAAAATGTGTTTACCCCATTAGACGATGCCACTATGTGTGAGGACATCCATTCAGATAGAATTCCCATGTCGCTATCTACCCTTAGATGGTAGAGGATATGCTCTCACATGGAAACCCAATTGAAGAAATTAGAGGCACTGTTTTGCTTGTTGCCTTTGTCTTTGTATTCTATGAGAATGACAGTGTATTTTAGATCACAATAGTTCCATGGCGTATAGCCACTCCTTTGAAGATTGCAGGCCACCTGTTTGAAGTCCCTTTGTTAAATGAACTGTTTTTGTACTAAATTGAAGGAAAATAACAAATGTGTCCCATTTCCTACGTCACTAGGTTCAGCGGGATTAAGTCATAATAACCTGCGGAACTCACCCACAATCCCATTAGCGACAGCTAACAGATGAAAAGTCCCAGCACCCAGACAGCGATCGCCAGCGTGCCATCAATATTATCGCTAAAGTATTGTGCTTGCTTCATCAGAAGGCGTTGAACATCAAAAGAGCGAGAAGGAGGAGCTGGTTTTGCCATAGAACCAGAGTTTCAGTGTAAAAGAGCGAAAGAGAAGGATTCCTGTTATTTTAAGTTTTTAGTTTTCTCACCTGTCATGTGCTGGTAACCACTGACAGTAGGCAGTCCATTGAGCCCCTTGGCCTGAGTTTTGGCCACACCCCCCCCCCTTTTCCTTTGCTCCAACGGAAGTGCAGTGCACCGGAGGGTCCAAGATTGGCAAAAGGCACTCCATTCTGGTGCCCATGAAAGAGCAGCCTGAGCGTCCTCTGACACTGAATGATGAGTGTTGGAGTCTGAGAATGGTCCCGGGTCTGCACGAGATGATTTGTGCTCATGATCAATGAAGATCATGCTATCTGTAGTGTCTGCCGCAGAGGAGAGATACTGGTGCACTGCCTTGAGACATTGAGACTTTCGAATGAGCTATGAGTGTTTGCCAGGAGGGCACTCCAACGGATACTGAGAAGCACCATTTACATGAAAGGCTTGAATGAAGAGGCCCATGCGGAAGAAAACAACAAAAGAAGATTTGATGGACAATAGAAGCCTGCCAGAGAGGCTTTTGAACGTACTCTGGGCATAGTTGGTTTCACAAGTGGTTTCCGTGCGATTGCATATAATGGGTGTTAGTAGACTGATTCTTATTATTTTGCTGGTATTGTTTTAAAGTAGTATTCTGTTTAGTAAAAGCAGAATAAAGTCCATTTCCTGTGGAAGAGTATCCCTTTTCACCTCAGAGCATTGATGAGGATCACCACTGTTTCACCTGAACATATAATAAGTTACTGAAATGCATAGGAGCCATAAAAAAATGTTACTAGATAATTTTAGGATTTGCTTTCTGCTTAGAGTTGTGAAAAACGATAAATTTTGTTTGTAATAGTGGTCATTACTTTCTCCTGTTGTCTATATGTTCTTAAAAACGTGTTTTCTAGTGTTTTTAAGCATGATGCTGTCTCTGATGGGTGGGATTGTTTTTGCTACCCAGTTGACATCTGTACCCACCTCCCAACCTATGTCTCTTCCTACTACTACTTCTTTGCATTCTTTACATACTTTACCTGAACATGAACTGGTTAGGAGGTCAGAGTTTACTAATAATTCCTTTTGTACAGCTTCTGCATCAACACCAGTTAGTAATGAACACCACAAATTGTTGGGTGTGTGGTTTTATGCCACATACTACAGATAGAGGTATTCCCTATTTGGTTCTGTCATTTAGTTACAATGGGTCTGTATGGGCATATCAGACGATGTTTATTTATGCCAACGAAGTCTATCCCTTGTGTTCCATGAAAGATAACTCGAGTAATAGTGCCTTAGTGAAGGGAATAACGGATAATATTGATATCTATTCAGATACAGACTGAGTGATTGCCTATGTAAGGGCAAAAGGAGGGGCTGAGGTTCTGTGAATTCTGAACCCAGGGGTTCCATTTTGTGTATGGCAGCCATTTTGTGGTTGCCCTCACATAGGCCATGATTGTGGCTGAAACCAGTCTTTTAAGGACATGTAGACCTTAGCTCGAGTTCATGCTGACTCCTGTTTGACCTGAGTGAACTGACCCTGTTGCCTGAAGCTGACCTTGTTAAACCAGTTCCTGCCCTTTAGCTGATCAAGATTGACGATCAAAGCACAGGACATTGTGAAGTTTGGTATGCACACACACACCCCTTATACTGCTTCTTATCTGTTTTTTGTTCCTTCTTTTATGGTCGGTTTATGATGTGGGTTGTGGTCCTTTTATTATGGGTTTGTCCGGCGTGTGTAAGAAGGAATGTTAGGCATTTTGCATGCTTGCAAAAGCTAGGACTGCCCCTTACTTGTATGCTGAAGTTTGTAACCCTAGCATATAAAAGGCCTCTGTTCTCTGTATTCCTCAGACTACCTCATTCAGTTGCTACCGCTTCTGTGTGACGTGGCCTCACTTATTAAATTTAATAAAGATGTCTTTTCATATTTTCAGCTTCTGTGCCAAGTTCTTTTTATTAGTAAGTATTCCCTGAGAATGAAGATTACAGTTCTTCACATGTAATGTCTTTACCCAGCTTACATCCTACATACATTCAAAAAATCAGGAGTGAGGTTTGGGATGAGAGCAGATCTGTTAATTGTCTATTCACACCCCTTCATCTCAGCTGCTGGAGCCATCGCCTCCAACTTTTTGAGAAACGATGGAGAAATTTCACCATTGCACAGTTTAGTCCAGGGGTTCCCAAATGTTTTCGACCAGCTGCTCCCTTGACCAATTGACTGTTGGCAGCAGCTCCCCATTGCATTACCTTTTTTGGTGGGGACGGTGGTGATGTAAGCCCAGCATCAGTAGTACCTCCATCTTAATCCCTGAAAATAACTGGGATGATGGTATGGAGAATAGTGCATGCAATGCAAGGACATGTCTACTGTCTCTTTCGCAATATTTGTGCGCCCTTGTGCCATCCAGTGACTGCATTTCTTTGCAGTTCATGCACACCCAGCCTGGAGCTGGACACATCCAGTCAAGACCAGCCAGGAGCACTGGGGTGCCGCAGCACACAGTATGGAAACCAGCTCATACCACACATTACCCATGTGAACAAATGGGTGATCAGTTCATATGCAATCATCAACACTGCAGGTCAAAAAATGAATTTCATGACTCTGCTTTGCAAAATAGAATCCGGTCACATGCAAGGTCTAAAGTAATACTCATCGAGAGAGAAAAAATACAGTACTTTACTCCCTTTCCAGCAACCTAAAGGACCATGATACAATTAATGTAGTCTAATTGACGTGTAAAAAGCATCCACAATATTCCAAGAAGAAGTCAAATAGCAAATTTGGACAACAATTCCTGTATTACTGATAGATATGACCTAACAACTTGCTAAGAACTCTATAACTGTTATGTAGGCTTTTGCATTGCAACCTTGAAAAGTGGAAGCAAAGATATATGTAGTATAGCTGATGACATTTAAAAATTCTAGATTACAGGTATTTAGATACAAGATGCAACACAAATGTTATGTTATGTTAATATAACTTATTGAGCACACAAATACCCGGAGATATAACTTATTGAGCACACAAATACCCGGAGATATCTTGGCGCTAAGGAACTACAGTAAGCCCTTGAGATTCTTGCATTACTTCAGGAATAGCCATGTCTTCAGACTCTTTCTAAATAAGGCTAATGAACTTGTAGACCTGATATGCATAGGAAGCGTATTCCATAGCTTTGCTGTACCATAGCCAATGTTTTGTCCCCACCAGTTACAGGTGCGAGTACTGGGATCCGTGATAACTTTGGTGCCAGTAGATCAAAGCTGTCAACCCGGGCAGTACCAAGTAAAAAATATTTCTCAAGAACATCGGTTCCATGTTGTCCAAGGCCTTAAAAGCTAGGTATAGCGTCTTAAAATTTTCGTGACTTGCAATATGAAAACTATGGCGTATTAAATAATACTCATGTAGAAAACACAAGCAACTGCTAAGTCAACAGGCCTGGTGATAAAATAGGCAACATTTTTTCATAAATTCTGTTCGTTTGAGCTGCAAGCACCCATGTTCTTTACTATGGTAATGGAAGGAGAACAGCAACAAGGATTTTCTTCTGCATATAATACACATGGAATATAAAATGAATATGACAAACTCTGTGATGATTCAAGGTACTTTTCAGATGTAAACTAGCCCATCATGCACTCCGATATAAATACTTCACAGAAAGCATAATGATTTCCTGTAGCCTGTGATGAGTGGGTAAAAAGCTGGGTACCATTAAAGTCCATTCTATGCCCATTATTAAATTTAAAGTGTACATCCATACGTGAGTAGATGGCTGTACCATGAAGCCATATATATATATATATATATATATATATATATATATATATATATATATATATATATATATATATATATATATATTACCTACTGGCGATAGCCAGTAGGTATATATAGTTAGGATTTTTTTCCTATGGGATTTTTGAAAATTCTATGTCGAATAACTTTGGCGTTTGAGGACAGAATTGGCTGAAATTTTCAGGAATGGAACATTTTGTTTCTGAGCAGCCCCTGAACATTTGGGGGGGTTTCGTCAAGGGGGGGCCGAGAAAAAAGGGGGGTCCCAAAACGTGTTTTTCCCATGCAATTTTCCATAGGGCGGTTGGCCTCACTTTTAGCCTGAATGGCTGAATGGATTTACACCAAACTTGGCAAAATTGTAGGGACTGGTAGCCCGATGTGCCTTTGCTATGTCTCAAGATATAGGCTCCAGTGGTTTTTACGAAAATTAACTTTGAAAAACATATATTGGGCTACATTGGGCTATATATATGTTGGAGCCCAAATGTAGCCCAATGTAGCCCAATGTAGCCCAATGTAGCCCAAAGATGGCCACCAGAGACAAAAAAAAACAAATGTAGCCCAACTATCAGCCAGATGTAGCCCAACTATAGCCCAATGACAGAATGTCCCAGAGTGTTCTAAAGAACAACTAGAGTGCTAACAGTCCTACTTATTACAAAGGTATGGCACACCTGAAGCCATCTTGATTGGAATACAGTGGTAACTCCTAAAACATTTAATTTAAAAAGGAACAAAATGAGGGGGTTCATTTTGCCATAGAAAGTATGATTAGCGAATATATGACGAAATCCCGCATACCATCAGTCCGCAAAAGAAATCCCGCATGTACTATTAGGCCGCAAATTAAAATAACGAAAACTTTTAGAACGAATATGCCTTTAGCATACACTAAACAACTAAACTACCCTAAACCCTAAAACACTACCCCCAGCATGACCCTACACTACACAAACAGTACAACACTACCCTAAACCCTAAAACACTACCCCCAGCATGACCCTACACTACACAAACACTACAAAACTACCCTAAACCCTAAAACACTACCCCCAGCATGACCCTACACTACGCAAACACTACAACACTACCCAAAACCCTAAAACACTACACCCCAGCATGACCCTACACTACGCAAACACTACAACACTACCCTAAACCCTAAAACACTACCCCCAGCATGACCCTACACTACACAAACACTACAACACAACCCTAAACCCTAAAACACTACCCCCAGCATGACCCTACACTACGCAAACACTACAACACAACCCTAAACCCTAAAACACTACCCCCAGCATGACCCTACACTACGCAAACACTACAACACTACCCTAAACCCTAAAACACTACCCACAGCATTACCCTACACTACGCAAACACTACAACACTACCCAAAACCCTAAAACACTACACCCCAGCATGACCCTACACTACGCAAACACTACAACACTACCCTAAACCCTAAAACACTACCCCCAGCATGACCCTACACTACGCAAACACTACAACACTACCCAAAACCCTAAAACACTACACCCCAGCATGACCCTACACTACGCAAACACTACAACACTACCCTAAACCCTAAAACACTACCCCCAGCATGACCCTACACTACGCAAACACTACAACACTACCCTAAACCCTAAAACACTACCCCCAGCATGACCCTACACTACGCAAACACTACAACACTACCCTAAACCCTAAAACACTACCCCCAGCATGACCCTACACTACGCAAACACTACAACACTACCCTAAACCCTAAAACACTACCCCCAGCATGACCCTACACTACGCAAACACTACAACACTACCCTAAACCCTAAAACACTAGCCCCAGCATGACCCTACACTACGCAAACACTACAACACTACCCAAAACCCTAAAACACTACCCCCCAGCATGACCCTACACTACGCAAACACTACAACACTATCCAAAACCCTAAAACACTACCCCCAGCATGACCCTACACTACGCAAACACTACAACACTACCCAAAACCCTAAAACACTACACCCCAGCATGACCCTACACTACGCAAACACTACAACACTACCCAAAACCCTAAAACACTACACCCCAGCATGACCCTACACTACGCAAACACTACAACACTACCCAAAACCCTAAAACACTACCCCCAGCATGACCCTACACTACGCAAACACTACAACACTACCCAAAACCCTAAAACACTACCCCCAGCATGACCCTACACTACGCAAACACTACAACACTACCCTAAACCCTAAAATACTACACCCCAGCATGACCCTACACTACGCAAACACTACAACACTACCCAAAACCCTAAAACACTACCCCCAGCATGACCCTACACTACGCAAACACTACAACACTATCCTAAACCCTAAAACACTACGCCCAGCATGACCCTACACTACGCAAACACTACAACACTACCCTAAACCCTAAAACACTAGCCCCAGCATGACCCTACACTACGCAAACACTACAACACAACCCTAAACCCTAAAACACTACCCCCAGCATGACCCTACACTACGCAAACACTACAACACTACCCTTAACCCTAAAACACTACCCCCAGCATGACCCTACACTACGCAAACACTACAACACAACCCTAAACCCTAAAACACTACCCCCAGCATGACCCTACACTAAACAGCCACCACAACTCTACACTACACTAACACAACACTACACTACACAACACTACACTACACTACACAATCACTAACCCACGAAAAAATTAACACAAACCCACTTACCTCTCTTGTCATCGTGGTTTTCACAACGCAAATGCATTTACCATACATGCCTTTAAAACGTAATTCTTTGTAAAGGCATGCGCGATAAATGCACATGCGTTTTGAAAAAATGCGGGATAATGGTATGCGAAGTCAATGACCTTGCGGGATAATGGTATGCGGACTGAAAGTCTGCGGGATAAAAAATGCGGGAAAATGGCTGCAAACCATGATTAGCAGCAGACTTCCCTGGTGAGCACTAGCTTTACTACAGTGATCTAATGAGCAACTAGAGTGCTAACATTCAGAATTTATGGCAAATGTGTGACACATCTGAATGCCTTCTTGATAGAACCAAAGTAAACAAGCATTGAAAATGCAATAGATCTCGCCCTCGTTTAAGTTAAAGCCATTCTGTTTGTAATGAGGTGGCTTTTTAGCTTTGCTTTTATTAGTGTTTTTAAAACTTTCATGTAAATAACATGCATATGTATGCATATATGTATATGTATGCATGCATTTATATTTATATAGATATGCAGATTATATATGTTTATATATGTATATTACCTACTGGCGATAGCCAGTGGGTATATATAGTTAGGATTTTTTCTCTATGGGATTTCTGAAAATTCTATGTCTAATAACTTTGGCGTTTGTGGACGGAATTGGCTGAAATATTCAGGAAAATGGCACATTTTGTTTCTGAGCAGCCCCTGAAAATTTGGGGGGGTTTCGTCAAGGGGGGGCCGAGAAAAAAGGGGGGTCCCAAAACGCGTTTTTCCCATTCATTTTTCCATAGGGCGGTTGGACTCACTTTTAGCTCGAACGGCTGAATAGATTTACATGAAACTTGGCAAAATTGTAGATATGGTTTGCCCGACGTGCCTTTGCTATGTCTCAATATATGTGCTCCAGTGGATTTTGAGAAATTAACGTTTAAAAAAATATATATATCTGTGACAGCGCTCTGGTTAGCGCCCCGGTTCGCGTACCTGACGCGTAACGGAACTTCGCGAAGCGAAGCTGATTGGCTCTCCGGTGTCTGTCAACATTCTAAACAGTCCGGAGCGGCCGCCATCTTGTCTCTCGGTACGATCGAGAGACAAGATGTGGTGAAAAACGAAGGGGGAAATGAAGGAAAGGGGGCAAGGTAGACCACTCCTGACCCCCTAGGATTGATGAGGGGGATATTAAAGTGCCTCGCGGGGCAAAAAATAAAAAAAATTTTTTTTTTGCGATTTTACGCCGTAGAGGCGCGTCCCGGTACGCGAACCGGGCAGCTCACCGGGCAGCTCACCGGGCAGCTAACCGGGCAGCTAACCGGCAGCGTAGCTGTCAACATTGTAAACAGTCCGGAGCGGCCGCCATCTTGTCTCTCGGTAGGTTTGAGAGACAAGATGTGGTGAAAAAAGAAGGGGGAAATGAAGGAAAGGGGGCAAGGTAAACCCCTCCTGACCCCCTAGGATTGATGAGGGGGATATTAAAGTCCCCCGCGATTTTTCGCGGTAGAGGCGCTTCCCGTTACGCGAACCGGGCAGCTAACCGGCAGCGTAACGGGAGTCCGCCATCTTGTGTTTTTGGAGCGTCCGGTTCGCGTACCGGGTAGCGTCCCGGTAAGCGTAACAAGGGGAAAACCAAGAGAAACAGTAAAAAAAAAATTAAGGGAATAGATTTCCAGCAAACTTGGCAAAATTGTAGGGACTGTTTGTTTGATGTGCCTTTGCAAGGCCTCAAGATATGTGCACGTGTGGATTTTGTCTAATTAAGGGTAAAAAAAATATATATATCTGTAAGCGTGCTCCGGCACGCTTACGTTACAGGTTTTGTTTGCGCTGCAGAGCCGATACGTCACGGTTATGCGACGCGTCATGAGGCGTCTCACGTGGCTACATGATACGTCACGTAATAAAGAATATATTTTACAGCTATAGATATTAGCTTTTAAAAAACCAATGAAATTCACTGAAAAAACCATAGGTTATAGACCATATATAGTTAGGAATTTGCATTTACAAAACCTTGAAAATTCACTGAAAAAACCATAGGTTAGAGACTATATATAGTTAGCTGGACATTTTATTGACATAAAACCAATGAAATTCCATATATAGTTAGTTGCACTAACTATATATCGCGCACCCGCAATCCACTGCTGATGATGTCACATATTACATCATTCATGACATGGTCAGTGACATCACTGATGACATCACTGATGACATCTCAAATGACATCACTGATGACATCTCAAATGACATCACTGATGACATCATGACACACCAATACCAGTTACTACATACGCACTCACTGATTCCTACGTCTACACACACATTCACTCATTCACCCATACAATCACTCATACATACAGTCACTCATTATTACAACACTATCATATGCACACCTAGTCAGTCCTGTGAAGAATCAATCACACTTCGATTTCCTCATCTATACAGTTAAACACAGAACACCATACTTTTCACACATATACTAACACATACTTACTCTCTTATACAATCACTGATACAAGTACACATTGATATGCACAGAGTCACACACCTCCCAGCCAGCCACACACACACTCAGTCTTCCATACATCCACTCATTCTTCAATATGTAAAACATATTTAAACTTTACAAAAACACACAGACACTAGATGATGTCATCAGTGATGTCATTTGAGATGTCATCAGTGATGTCATCAGTGATGTCATCAGTGATGTCACTGACCATGTCATGAATGATGTAATATGTGACATCATCAGCAGTGGATTGCGGGTGCGCGATATATAGTTAGTGCAACTAACTATATATGGAATTTCATTGGTTTTATGTCAATAAAATGTCCAGCTAACTATATATGGTCTCTAACCTATGGTTTTTTCAGTGAATTTTCAAGGTTTTGTAAATGCAAATTCCTAACTATATATGGTCTATAACCTATGGTTTTTTCAGTGAATATATATATATACATATATTCAAAAGCAAAGGCGCCAAGCGCTTCAGGAGGGCTACCCACGGCACATCTAGACTCTCCAGCCTTCTTCTGCCCCAAACGACCTCACAGCCTCCCCCAAGAGGTTAAACAGAAGTCCGACGCGTTTCGGGGCAGACACGCCCCTTCATCATGGACATTGACAAAGTGCACAGCAACTCACCATGTTGATTCAAATGCAATTTATTCAAATCAAGGCCGCCCTAAGTGGGTGTGGCTCATCACGCTGTGCTGCCAGGCATGCTGGTAGCCGTAGTCTTGATGGTGAGTATGAAGATATTCCTTAAGTAGGTTGTGCATCATTGCGCTCTTTCAGAAATCTTGGCTAATTTGCCTAATATTGAAGGTGAGGGGTAGGCTCTGGGTTGGTGGTTATTTGCGTGATGCGTCGTGCTGAACAAGCAAGGAAAAGTATCCTCGCTCCAGTCCTTGCCATGTTTCTCTCTCCAGGCGTCTGACGAGGCGGAGCCCCTCCCACGGTCATGGCAGACTGGAAAAATTTTCAAAAGCAAAGGCACCAAGCGCTTCAGGAGGGCTACCCACCGCACATCTACACTCTCCAGCCTTCTTCTGCCCCAAACGACCTTACAGCCTCCCTCCAAGAGGTTAAACAGAAGTCTGACGCATTTCGGGGCGGACACGCCCCTTCATCATGGACATTGACAAAGTGCACAGCAACTCACCATGTTGATTCAAATGCAATTTATTCAAATCAAGCCCGCCCTAAGTGGGTGTGGCTCATCACGCTGTGCTGCCAGGCATGCTGGTAGCCGTAGTCTTGATGGTGAGTATGAAGATATTCCTTAAGTAGGTTGTGCATCATTGCGCTCTTTCAGTCATCTTGGTTAATTTGCCTAATATTGAAGGTGGGGGGTAGGCTCTGGGGTGGTGGTTATTTGCGTGATGCGTCGTGCTGAACAAGCAATGAAAACTATCCTCGCTCCAGTCCTCGCCATGTTTCTTACTCCAGGCGTCTGACGAGGCGGAGCCCCTCCCACGGTCATGGCAGACCGGAAAAATGTTCAAAAGCAAAGGCGCCAAGCGCTTCAGGAGGGCTACCCACGGCACATCTAGACTCTCCAGCCTTCTTCTGCCCCAAACGACCTCACAGCCTCCCTCCAAGAGGTTAAACAGAAGTCCAACGCGTTTCGGGGCGGACATGCCCCATCATCATGTACATTGACAAAGTGCACAGCAACTCACCATGTTGATTCAAATTCAATTTATTCAAATCAAGGCCGCCCAAAGTGGGTGTGGCTCATCACGCTGTGCTACCAGGCATGCTGGTAGCCGTAGTCTATGTATGGGTGTGTTAGTGAGTGAATGACTGCCTCAAAAGTGTCTTTATGAGTAAGTACATATGTTTTAAACTAGTATATGTGAGTATTGATGTATATAAGTAAGGATATATGACAGTGACAGATTGGAAGAGTTCCTGTATAAATTAGTATGTGTTTCTATCATTAATTGTTTAAGAGAGTAAGTATGTGTATGTTTCTGTAGAAATAAATGTAGTGGTGTGTGTAGAGCTGTATATGCAAGTAAATGGATGTTTATTTGCATGTGTGAGTATGTGTGTGAATAACTGTATGTATAAGTGTAGGTGTGTATAAGGATGTATAGGTGTATGAGTACATATGATGAGTGAGTACATGTATGAGTGACTATATAGAACTATTTATGAATGAGTAGATGTGTATGTAGATTTTGGAATTACTGAATAGGTTGTTCTAACTGCTATTGGTATTTCAATTTTTTTGAAAATTTTAGGTTCTATTTTTGAATGTGTGTATCAAAGGTTATATTAGAGTGAGAGGAGGTCTGCCACTCTTTCACAACGATGATGTCATCAGTGATGTCATCAGTGATGTCATTTGAGATGTCATCAGTGATGTCATCAGAGATGTCACCTACCATGTCATGAATGATGTAATATGCGACATCATTAGCAGTGGATTGCGGGAGCGCGAGATATAGTTAGTACAACTGACTATACCGGAGGAATTTCAATGGTTCCGTATGAGTGAAATGTCCAGCTAACTATAACACCCCTAAAATCTACAGTTTTTTCAGTGAATTTCTAAGGTTTCTTAAATGCTAATTCCTAACTATATCAGGCCCTGAAACCTATGTTTTTTCAGTGAATATATATATATATATATATATATCCAAACAACCTCTTCCGTGAAAAAGAGCAGAAGCCTCAGTAGGGGACACCATGGAAGTCGTTTATTTCTACAAAATAGGCGAATGCATTTCGGCATAGATTTGCCTTCCTCAGCGCCACAAGTATTCAGGAGATTTTCATTCCCACACTGTTGTTGTCCTGTTGCCTATATTGGTCCAGTGACCCAGGCTCCGCCCCTTGTATCAAAATCCCACCTGTTGTAGATCGAGGTGTAGTCCCGAACTGCAACTCCCAGGATGCAGCGTTTGGCTCCCAGGTAGGTGGATACATGGAATGTCACACCCAGTGGTCGGGCGGAAAACAGGAGATGCCAGGATGAAATCAGGTTCCCCTGCTTGTAAGTACAAACAACGCACCTCCTTGAGTCCCCAAACCGCTTAAGCCCCGAGGCACAGGTCCAAATTTCAGCGGGGGCAGCGGTGTCAGTGCACGCCGCCCAGCACGAAGCACAATGTCCTCGAGACCGCGTTGTTTCTCCCTGCACAACGAGGCGGGCCCAGTCCGTACCAATAACTTGGTGTCCAAAACATAGCCGAAGCAGTGCCAGAATGGTCCGGGCCAACTTTAGAAAGCGGGGGCTTCCAACTGCGTCTCTGGCAGTACGCAAAAAATATCCAAACAACCTCTTCCGTGAAAAAGAGCAGAAGCCTCAGTAGGGGACACCATGGAAGTCGTTTATTTCTACAAAATAGGCGAATGCATTTCGGCATAGATTTGCCTTCCTCAGCGCCACAAGTATTCAGGAGATTTTCATTCCCACACTGTTGTTGTCCTGTTGCCTATATTGGTCCAGTGACCCAGGCTCCGCCCCTTGTATCAAAATCCCACCTGTTGTAGATCGAGGTGTAGTCCCGAACTGCAACTCCCAGGATGCAGCGTTTGGCTCCCAGGTAGGTGGATACATGGAATGTCACACCCAGTGGTCGGGCGGAAAACAGGAGATGCCAGGATGAAATCAGGTTCCCCTGCTTGTAAGTACAAACAACGCACCTCCTTGAGTCCCCAAACCGCTTAAGCCCCGAGGCACAGGTCCAAATTTCAGCGGGGGCAGCGGTGTCAGTGCACGCCGCCCAGCACGAAGCACAATGTCCTCGAGACCGCGTTGTTTCTCCCTGCACAACGAGGCGGGCCCAGTCCGTACCAATAACTTGGTGTCCAAAACATAGCCGAAGCAGTGCCAGAATGGTCCGGGCCAACTTTAGAAAGCGGGGGCTTCCAACTGCGTCTCTGGCAGTACGCAAAAAATATCCAAACAACCTCTTCCGTGAAAAAGAGCAGAAGCCTCAGTAGGGGACACCATGGAAGTCGTTTATTTCTACAAAATAGGCGAATGCATTTCGGCATAGATTTGCCTTCCTCAGCGCCACAAGTATTCAGGAAATTTTCATTCCCACACTGTTGTTGTCCTGTTGCCTATATTGGTCCAGTGACCCAGGCTCCGCCCCTTGTATCAAAATCCCACCTGTTGTAGATCGAGGTGTAGTCCCGAACTGCAACTCCCAGGATGCAGCGTTTGGCTCCCAGGTAGGTGGATACATGGAATGTCACACCCAGTGGTCATGGCGGAAAACAGGAGATGCCAGGATGAAATCAGGTTCCCCTGCTTGTAAGTACAAACAACGCACCTCCTTGAGTCCCCAAACCGCTTAAGCCCCGAGGCACAGGTCCAAATTTCAGCGGGGGCAGCGGTGTCAGTGCACGCCGCCCAGCACGAAGCACAATGTCCTCGAGACCGCGTTGTTTCTCCCTGCACAACGAGGCGGGCCCAGTCCGTACCAATAACTTGGTGTCCAAAACATAGCCGAAGCAGTGCCAGAATGGTCCGGGCCAACTTTAGAAAGCGGGGGCTTCCAACTGCGTCTCTGGCAGTACGCAAAAAATATCCAAACAACCTCTTCCGTGAAAAAGAGCAGAAGCCTCAGTAGGGGACACCATGGAAGTCGTTTATTTCTACAAAATAGGCGAATGCATTTCGGCATAGATTTGCCTTCCTCAGCGCCACAAGTATTCAGGAGATTTTCATTCCCACACTGTTGTTGTCCTGTTGCCTATATTGGTCCAGTGACCCAGGCTCCGCCCCTTGTATCAAAATCCCACCTGTTGTAGATCGAGGTGTAGTCCCGAACTGCAACTCCCAGGATGCAGCGTTTGGCTCCCAGGTAGGTGGATACATGGAATGTCACACCCAGTGGTCGGGCGGAAAACAGGAGATGCCAGGATGAAATCAGGTTCCCCTGCTTGTAAGTACAAACAACGCACCTCCTTGAGTCCCCAAACCGCTTAAGCCCCGAGGCACAGGTCCAAATTTCAGCGGGGGCAGCGGTGTCAGTGCACGCCGCCCAGCACGAAGCACAATGTCCTCGAGACCGCGTTGTTTCTCCCTGCACAACGAGGCGGGCCCAGTCCGTACCAATAACTTGGTGTCCAAAACATAGCCGAAGCAGTGCCAGAATGGTCCGGGCCAACTTTAGAAAGCGGGGGCTTCCAACTGCGTCTCTGGCAGTACGCAAAAAATATCCAAACAACCTCTTCCGTGAAAAAGAGCAGAAGCCTCAGTAGGGGACACCATGGAAGTCGTTTATTTCTACAAAATAGGCGAATGCATTTCGGCATAGATTTGCCTTCCTCAGCGCCACAAGTATTCAGGAGATTTTCATTCCCACACTGTTGTTGTCCTGTTGCCTATATTGGTCCAGTGACCCAGGCTCCGCCCCTTGTATCAAAATCCCACCTGTTGTAGATCGAGGTGTAGTCCCGAACTGCAACTCCCAGGATGCAGCGTTTGGCTCCCAGGTAGGTGGATACATGGAATGTCACACCCAGTGGTCGGGCGGAAAACAGGAGATGCCAGGATGAAATCAGGTTCCCCTGCTTGTAAGTACAAACAACGCACCTCCTTGAGTCCCCAAACCGCTTAAGCCCCGAGGCACAGGTCCAAATTTCAGCGGGGGCAGCGGTGTCAGTGCAATATATATATATTCACTGAAAAAGCCATAGGTTATAGACCATATATAGTTAGGAATTAGCATTTAAAAAACCTTATTTTACTCACACAAAACCAATGAAATTCCATATATAGTTAGCTGTACTAACTATATATCACGCACCCGCAATCCACTGCTGATCATGTCACATATTAAATCATTCATGACATGGTCAGTGACATCACTGATGACATCACTGATGACATCTCAAATGACATCACTGATGACATCACTGATGACATCTCAAATGACATCACTGATGACATCACTGATGACATCTCAAATGACATCACTGATGACATCACTGATGACATCTCATTTGACATTACTGATCACATCACTGATGACATCATTCATGTGATAATACGATGAACCTCTTCAGACTCTAATATAACCTTAGATACACTCAGTGTAAACAGACACTCACAGACTGTCACTCATCCATGGAGTTACTTACACACCTAGTCAGTCATGCAAAGAATCAATCACACCTCCATTTTCACAACTATACAGTTATACACATCTTACTTATTCAAACATATACTAAAACATATTTACTCACTTATACAATCCTGGATACAAGAGCACAATGATCCATACAGCCACTCACACATTCACTGGCTCTTATGCACAGTTATTTATATATGTCAACTCTCACATGTACTGTATTTTACATATGTACTTACTTTGACATGTAGCACTGAGATATCCATTCACTCACCAATACAGTCATGCACACAGTCAACCGCCCATACAGCTGTTTCCACATGCACTTTTGAACCCATACATCTATGCACAGAGTCATACACCTCCCAGCCACCCACACACACACTCAGTCTCCCATACAAATGCTTGGGCAACCAATCAATAACCCATATAGTTACTCATATAGCTACTGATCAACACATGCAGCAGTTTACAGAACAACAGACATAATGATGCACAAATTAAGACAGTTTAGTCACTAACCCATGCATTCAGTGAGACACATTTAATCACTCACTCATACAGTCAGTCACGCACCTACTAAATCCTTCATCCAGACACTTCTACATCTACTCATTCTTCAATATGTAAAACATATTTAAACTTTACAGAAACACACAGTCACTGGATGATGTCATCAGTGATGTCATCAGTGATGTCATTTGAGATGTCATCAGTGATGTCATCAGTGATGTCATTTGAGATGTCATCAGTGATGTCATCAGTGATGTCACTGACCATGTCATGAATGATGTAATATGTGACATGATCAGCAGTGGATTGCGGGTGCGTGATATATAGTTAGTACAACTAACTATATATGGAATTTCATTGGTTTTGTGTGAGTAAAATAAGGTTTTTTAAATGCTAATTCCTAACTATATATGGTCTATAACCTATGGTTTTTTCAGTGAATTTTCAAGGTTTTGTAAATGCTAATTCCTAACTATATATGGTTTATAACCTATGGTTTTTTCAGTGAATTTCAATGGTTTTTTAATAGCAAATATCTATAGCTGTAAAATGTATTCTTATTTAAATCCAAAAATATATTTTATATGTTTATTAATAATTTTTTTTAAATATTTTTTTTGTTTCGCTCCCGGTCCGCGAACCGGGAAGCTTCCCGTTAGCTCAATTTGATGCCGCGACCCGGTCCGCGAACCGGTAAAAAATCAACTTAGTGACGGTATCGCGTTGCCGCGTAATGCGTCTTATGACGTACTGCGTTAGCGCACCCGGAAGTGCCCCGGGGCGCGGACCGAGGCGCGAAGCTCAGCGACCCGGAAGCTAACTGGGGCGCGTCGCGAAAGCGCGACGTATCGCGTTGCCGCGTAATGCGTCTTGTGACGTACCGCGTTAGCGCACCCGGAAGTGTCCCGGGGCGCGGACCGAGGCGCGAAGCTCAGCGACCCGGAAGCTAACCGGGGCGCGTTCCGCAGCACGTAACATGAGCGTGAGAGGTCATGTGACTTGTTAATAAAACTTTTCATTGGTTCATTTCACTTTTGGTTTCATAATGATGTAAGGCTAGGTCAGGTGACCTAAAAACTAACACTTTTCATTGGTTGAGAAGTATTGTTTTTCCCAAATGATGAAAACCCCTCCTTCTTTCCTCACTCTGACTTTCATCATTGTGAGAGGAAGACCTATTTTGCTTGTTGGAAAATGGCTTCATTGGTAGCTTCAGCTGGTGGACCCCCACCACCACCTCCACCTCCTCATGGGAAGAGAGGACCACCTCCCCAGGTCATTACCAACACTGAGGAGGAAGATGAAGAAATGGATGAGGAGGGAGAAGAACCACAGTTCTTAGAAGAGTTGCCCCAGGTTTCCAGAAAGAAAGCCAGTTTCATCTGGCAGTTTTATTCAATCCCTCCTGGCCAAAAAAAAGTCAATGCGAGGTATGTCACCTGCCGCATATGCAAAGAACAATTGTCCAGAGGGACGGACAAAAAATATAGCTATGGAAATCACACAATGCACAGGCACATGACAAGGAAGCATCCACTAAATTACAGCCGGGCGGAAATAAGGGATATGCAGGACAATCCAAGACCAACTCCTGTGGCCAGACCAACAATACCGATTTCTCTAACACCAGAAGAGGCACGGGAAACTGTGCCAAATATTCAAGAACATTTTGGGCACATGATTCACTTATGTATGCACTGTCGTGCATTATTAGCTTGTGGCAACATGAGCATCAATGCACTCAACCTGGCGTATGAACACCATGATTGCCCTAACCGCCCCCAGTAATTTTTTTTTGCTCCTGTTGAGCCCTTTTCAACGCCTGTTTTTTGTTGTTTACCCCCCCCCAAAAAAAACCAAAAAAAATATAAAATCGTTCAAAAAATAAAAAAAAAATAAAAAAATAAAAAAAAAATAAAAAAAAAATATAAAACAACAAAAATATAAAAAAAAAAGTTCTTTTCAGAACTACCTTCCCTTTCAAAAAAAATTGCTAGAATGTTTAGCACTCTGGCAAGCTCTATTTCTTTTGGTTCGCTCCCGGGTTAGCTTCCCGGTACGCGGACCGGGAGCTAACCAAAAAAATAAAAAAAATAAAAAAGTGTAAGTATAAGGAAAGTAAACAGAGAGTGATGTTAAAAGAAAGACAGCTATAGGGAGTAAAGAAGAGATACTGTTTAATAGATCTATTTACCGAAGAAAAGACAGAAGAGGGTATAATTGTGAAAAACAAAATAGATAACGAAGTGAAAGAAAAAAAAGAGAGTATAACATTAACAAAGAAGAGTTTCTTGGAGAATGTGAGTGAATTTTTAAATAAGATTAAAACATGAGGAATAACAGAGAGAAAAAATAGAAAACAGAAAACAAAAAATAACAGAAAAAGATTAATTGAAACAGCAAAGAAATGTAAGTAACATAGAGCCATATCATCAACATAGGCAATACAAGTTTTGCAGCTTTTATTGGCAGAAATGTGTCGCTAAAGCTGCTTTTGTGGCAGAAAACTGCAGCTAAAACCACTTTTGCACCAGTTTTCTGCCAATAAAAAGAGCAATAATTTTATTGGCTGTGTTCATAATATTCCCCTTAGTGTGCTTCAACTACACAGAGAAAGCATTATGAACAAGTAGTGATAGAGTGATCAGTCAAAGACACTAAGAGTAATAGAGACGGAGTGAGTGAACAAGAGTGAGGAACTATGAGAAGAGAGGGACTGAGAAAAAGAGTGGAAGGAGTTGAGTAAGTAGGTAATAGAGAAAGGAATGAGGGAAGTAGCAAAGGCAGGAAACTGAGGGTTAAAGAAATGAAGCAGTGGAACTAATAGTAGTTAAATGTGATAGAAATGTAACGAAAAGAGTACAAAATATTTACCTTATAATTGTCGTTAAATTACTCACTTTTTGTTTTTATACTTTCAATCTGTGAAAGAGAGAACAAACATTTGAAAAATATTAAAACATGTATTTAAAAATTAGAAAAGACAAGGGAAAAGATTGAAGGACAAACAGTTTTTCAACAACTTTGACACTTACAGAAGCTTCTGCTTCTCCAGGCCCCCTACACAGTCCTAAAGATATACATTTTAAACTAACAGTATCTTGATGCAGATGAAGTGAGGCCTATCTTAAAACATGGTGCATCTTTTGCATTGCTGTTGTTTCAGAAAAGTGTCGCAAGACACTAAAATTTTAAATAATTGCTTCAGGATGCCAATAAGATGTCTACTATCCAGAGGTTTGTTTGAGGTGAGGCCTACTCAGGGTTGCAGATGAGATTTACACTTGTTGAAGAGTACAGAGGAGATAATACATGTGAAGGTCTACCAATGAAGTGAGTCATGTCCACTGCACTCTTCAACAAAGTCCAAACCTCCTATGTTTCCCTGGACAGACCTAAACTTGATCTGCACAATGTGATTCGTAATGATAGGAAACACAGGTGATGTAATTGAAATACGTGCAATTTATTTTGCTCATTTCACAATCACATCACTTGTGTTTCCTTTGCTTAGGTATCTCATTGTGCAGATGTAGTCTAGCATATGAAAGAATACGCAGAAGTGCAGCACTGCATGCAACAACTTTGACACTTACAGAAGCCTCACCTTCTCCATGCCTCCTACACAGTTCTACATATACATCATAAATGCAAACAGTACAGAATTAATTATACATGTTAAATGGTTTATTTTTGCTGTTCTCAGAATGTATCAAAATTCACTAAAAACAGTGACTTGAAGGTATTCATCATATAACAGCGGGGAAAAAAAACACAATCAAAATGATTGTGTTTAAAAAACCCATACAACATAAGAAATCAAAATTCAGAACTCCTTAAAGTTAACTTACTTTCCATGACGTCCAAGGATGTCCTATGAACAGCTTACACTCGGTTGTGCTGTTATTATTTTCAGCCCGCCACTTTCTGAAAGAAAACCTCCATCGTTTTTAAAAACACGTTACATGCAATAAATGACTTCTTGCTCTCTACCACAAGTTTCCACAAGGCCAAATCTGGTCAGAGCCATTTATAACTCTTGGATTTCTTGTAAGCCAATCCCGTCATTTGGCATTTCCGCAACTTTCAGAATTAAAATGTTGAAGATCATTTTCACAATCCTGGAATAGTAATATCTTCCCTTTCTTGCTCAGTCATGTTCTACATTTCCTATGACACTGATACTGCTTACTATGAAGCAGACTTACACTACCTCTATGACTACTACAATTATTTAATTCTCTACATCACTTTTAATCACAAAGCAATGTAAAACAGTAGACAGCATTGCAGACTTACATTCCCTCTACTCCATGTTTTGATTGGCTGCTTCAATTATCTTATAAAAAGAAACAGTTTTTCTGAACTCATTCAAAGTGCACGTATTTCTCCATGACGTCCAGTCCTATGGTTAGAAGTTATGTCTCTGAACTACACTTATCCTCAAGGCCAAATTGTGTAGGAGCCATTAGAACTTCTTGAAATTCCACAGAGCACATCCCGAGATTATTTCCCTAAAATTTTGGTTTTAAAAACACCAGGTAAGAGTTTTTAAGGTCATACGGCAATTTTTTTTTGAAAATTAAAACAGAATCATTGCAGAATGACCAGCCATTTCTAGACTTTAAATAAGCTGTGTAATGTCCTGATGTTATTGAAGGGCCGTCATGATATATAATTGCTGCAGTTACAAAAGTCCTTCCTGATATTGACAACTGCGAAGCTACAAAATTTTTAATTAAAGTTGTCAATTTTGTTCCATCAGGCCTACATCGTTGGAACATTAAAATGACATACTGGCCATATGTTCGTATAAATAATGTGGACATCATTTCAGATTTACATTGGCTACACTCCATGTTGTGATCAGCTGCTTTTACTAGCTTATTAAAGGAGACTGATTTACTGTCTGGCAAAGTTAAATATATAAATCTTTCTGAGTCTACACTAGTAGTACTTGATACCATACAGTTCTCGCAGTCATGCTGCCATTGATAAGAAAGCCCAAACAGCTGATCTACATCTACACCTTCAGCATGTAATACATCAAGCATATACATTAAAAACTCCTGACAATCTTGCTGAATATTTTGAGAGAATTGTGTTTGGCCTGAACATCTGTCTAACAGATTTCGAATTTCAGACACACTTTCTATGTTTCTTCTATCAGTGCTACATTTCTCTAACACAGAATTTAACAAACTGCAAAATCTTTGATCAGAATTGACCACAATCTCTTCTTTTACATTTTCTAGAGAAAACAAAACATTAACCACTACATTAGCATAGCAGTTGACACCAGAACTGTTTTCAAATTGAAAACCAACAACATCTTCAACAGAATCCTTTTTGTTTCTGCTTGTAATTTTAGGTTCATCGACTTTTCGTCTTTTTGCTACAACCTCCCCAGTATTGGTCACATTTCTTCGTTTCCGGCCTACCACACGTTTCTCAAACAAAGGATACTGAGGCAAATGTGGCGCATACTCTCTTCTTAACCTATTGTATTCCTTAACACAATCTAGATCAGCACAAATGTTTGTGACATCACACTCAATCAAGTACAATCCCGATAAAGTTCTAACTCGTGACAATGCCACATATGCCATACCCTCCTTGAACACAGAACTGCCAATATTCACCAATGCACTGTCTACACTTAAACCTTGCGATTTATGGATTGTCACCGCATATGCCAAGCAAACAGGAAACTGCTTACGGCGAACATATAAGTCTTTTACAAGCAAAAATCTAGCAGAGCAACGACCAATTAGCTGTACTTCCTCAATGCCATCAAATTTAATTTTTAAAAATTCAATTCCATCTCTATTTCTGTATTTTACAAAATCAACAACATTACCCATTGATCCATTTACCAGACCTCTTTCAACATGTAAATTCCTTCTTAAAATTATACGGCAGTTCAAGCACACATTCAGAGTCTTTTCAAAACCTGCAGTTTTAGATATACTCTTCTCTAATGAATCCAATTTTGTTTTCAGATTCTCAGACAAAATAATTGTTGATCCCATATGCTCTACTCTGTCAATAGCTTCCAGTTTCACAATCTCTTGCTTTTCTAAATGCAACATTTTGTTGTTGAATTTGGCACATTCTCCAAGAGTTGGCATCAAACATATTCCAGATTTCTTATCAGTAATTTTCTGAAAAATATTCTCAGGCACAACATCTTGTTCTGGATATAAATTTGACAGTAATCGTGCATGTAAAGCTTCTTTCCCATGCTCGGCCACTTTTCCAATTCTAACATCTTGTAGAATAGTCTTGTAAACTTCATCCTTCGCCTGACGCATATTTTCATGCAGTTCAGCATAATTGAAGTTTAACCATATATTGACGTTGCCAATGCTGCCTAGGCACTTCCTGGTATCTTCATGCGTGAGCATTTTGAACACAGGTTGCCCTTTCACTGGTGTCAGCTGCAGAAGATCTCCGAAAACAATGATGTGTTTGCCACCAAATAACACATCATACTCTGTTTTGAGAACTTCTTGCATTCTCAAATGCACAAAGGCAAGCATGACATTGGAAACCATGCTTACTTCGTCAATGATAAGAAGTTTCATTTTCCTCAAGATTCTTGAAACTTCAAAACAAGCATCTCCAGATAGCTTGTGATATTGTAATTTGTTGTCATGCTCCACTGGCAGCATCAGTAAACGATGTAAAGTAATCCCTTTAATGTTATGTGCTGCCAGTCCAGTTGGAGCGGTGACAACTCAAGACAGCGATGACTCTGTCCTTTCCTGCAAATAACATGAAATTGCTTTAATGAGGAAACTTTTTCCAGTTCCCGCTTCTCCACTCACGTACAGTCGGACAGGCTTCAACGACGTACATGAGCACTCTTTCTTGTCATGACTTAATCCATGATCAATTTGCATGGTAACTTCGTCATATATTTTCCTCTGCTCAACGTTGAGTTGTCTTTCCAACTCTTCTAAGTTAACCGCATCCTCCTGAGCATGTGCCATGGCTCTTTCCACTTCATTCATGGCAGTGGCAGCTTCATTTTCGATAACAGGTCCTCCTAGTGGATCCTGACTCAATGAAGCAGAACTCTGACTGTCCTGAGAACTGTCTCTGGCAATCTCGGCTGCAATCGTTGCTTCCTGCTCAATTTCCGCATTCAACATTTCTACATATTTGGGAAAAGCAGGACATTCTATGGTCTCCTTGGCGGCATTGAAAGAGTCTTCGTAACAGAGGAAATCTCCAAGCAGTTCCTCTTCTGCACGCCAAGGCTTGAAAAGTTGCAAAAGTGCTAAATAGAAAAACTCATTTTTTTCAGGAGATTCGCCACTCAATTTTCGATGGTTTACCAAGTGGCATTTTCTTTGCTTGACCAGACATCCCTCACTTCCTATTACAGCATACACTCCTTTCTCAGTATCTTCTTTGATGTTCCTCTTGAATATGTAATTTTGAAGAACCTCATACAGACAAACATTGTCGAGGTGACTGCTTCTATTTGGATAATATGTATCCAACATGTTGGTCTTCAAAATGTCGGTACTGTTTGGCTCCTTTTCCGCCAAATACTCAATTTCCCGCACAGGTTTCAGAACTCGATTACGCGTTGCAGCAAGACCAAGACTCGCCCAAACGATACTCCTGGACTTGGCATAGAGACTTGCTGAAGACAACCGGTCAGAGCATTCGTAAGCTCCAATTTCTCGATGCGACAACATCTTCAGACTGAAACTGTACAACTTCTTGCTGAGGCTCTTTTCATGGGAAATGTCCTCCCACATATCCTTCAATTCTGTCTTCTCTTTTTTGGTGATGTAAGACGTCACAACCGAGCCACAGCCATACAGTTATCAGCCACAAACTGTATATCCATGTTAGCATTCCACATGGACAAAATCACCGGGTTGTAGTCGTTGATGTACTTGGACTCTTCGTTCCTCTTCAAATTGTATGTGTTTTTAGGTGATTTCTTCATCACATTATGTCGCAGCGAAGACATCAAACTGTTTACTCTTCCTTTAGAAATCACCGGTCGTGGAAAACCGAAACGACATTTGGTGTAGAACTTGTCCTTGTTTCGGAATTTACGACGGCAGTACTTTTCATATCGATGGCTTTGGAAACGCAGAACTTTTTCTCTTAGGCTTTTCTTCTCCTTTGCGTTTGGAACAGCACACGTAGAATACTGTTGGATGAAACTCATCACTGAGTCTTCTGGATCCGTTCCAAATTTAGGTGCATCCTTGATCCACAGCAACATATGTATATGAGGAGCACCTCTTGCTTGGTACTCCTTTCTCCAGAAGAAATCCAACACCTCTCCAAGAGGTGGATTCTTCTTATTCATGATGAAAGACATCATAGCTTCAAATCTATGATTGAAGTACCTACATACATTGACTGGATCCAAAGAGCACAGTTCTCCGGGTGTCTTGAGTTCGATGTTATCTACGTTAGCATTTGCCTCTCGTAGAAATTCAAGTAAGTCTTCCCAGCCATACTCGGCACAGCTCAGAGTGAGGAACCATGTGGGAGTACCTAAGTTCCTCAGCATACATTTTAAATCACCATGACGACGGTACCAGTACTCATTAGTACCACGCTGACACGCCATGAGATTAATCAGGTGAGAATCCAAAATACTGTCTTGGACATTGACTTCATCCATAAAGTCACTTGCCGAGATGTTTTGCATGTGTATACCACTTTTCAAGATGTGGTTCACTGCATATGACAGTCCAGATAGATCGCTTTCAAACAGGAGATGAAACAAATAGGGAATGCATTGTCGAAACCTAGCATCTCCTGCATACAATCGCAAAGTCCGGTATTCAGAAGCAGGAATTTGATGAGGTCGCTCATCATATCTTCCTCCCTGACCTGTTGGAAAAAGCTGTGGGAAACACCGAGCTTCCAAACTTTCCTCCCAAACACTAATGGGACTCCCTTTGGCTTGTTTCATTTGAAACAACTCAATAGCATTCCCCATGACTTCCTTGGAATGCAAAGGATGAACACTATAATGTTCATATATTTCTTCACTAGTAGAGGGTTCTACTTTCTCAATTTGACCAGTACACAAATCGCTATCCTCTTCCTCACTTACTTCCTCTTCTGCAACATATACATTCTTATAGTATTTATTATTTTTTTTCAAATACAATGTTGCCTTTTTAACTTTTCTAACATCTACTAAATCTTGCCATATTTTCTTATTCTTTGTCGGAACCCCATTAACTAAGATAACCAGAGGTTCCTCTTCCACTTTTTCTACTCCAATTGTGTTAATGTTTTTCTTCAAATCTAGAGGCAAATAAACAACTCTTCCCTTTAATCCTCTCTGTAAATCTGATGGAGGCAATTTCCCTGTCTTTGGCTCCATTCTTACAATAGCCTGAAAGGGATGGATACTTTGAATCAAAATAGATTCATAAGTATTTAAATCCTTCAATTCAGAAGGAATCTCAACCAATTCCAGATTATTATGAACTGCTCTAGCAGGCATCTGGTTTTGATTTAATTTGCAACAACAATAACTACACACACGTTGATCCAATCCCAAATCAAAACAATTTTCTACCATCAAGTATGTTGCGAAATCCTTCCATTCACTATTATCTTCCCTTTCACTTTTTGCATATAAATCCACTAACTTAGTCTGATTCTTATAATAAGTGCGTCGACAACACACACAAGTGAAATTAGGCCTCTCACTTGATTTCACCTCAAACGTCGCAATTTCCCTCTGGAAATTATCTGTACTGGAAACCTGTACACTATCTTCCACATGACCCTCTTCTTCTTGCTCAATTTCAACATTCTCCTCTTTACTTCCAAAGTAACAAAACTCAATTTCTTCACATATATTCTTCACATCTATTTCAGAACCATGCAAAAGAGCAGCGCATAATTGTTTAAGCATAATTGCTGGACTCTTAGCATAATACAACATTCTAACTAATTTCCTCACTTTATTATGATGCACTGCTAGCATCCTGAAATGATGAAAAACACTCTGGCATACTCTCCTGGAAAGACAAGCCAGTGAATGACCATGCAAACCTGTCACTTCTCTTACTCTGCAAGGATCTAATTCTTGCAACAACCTTATTTTCTGCTTCAAACTTTTCTTATTAAATGACCGTACAAAATCACAAAGCAAATTGATGGAATCCTGTCGCACACTGCAAATACTACTACACTTCCAGGTGTACACAGGACCCTTAGCACGTCTTCCTAAAACCTCATTACCTAACACCTCTTCTGCCTCTGTTGTCACAAGTTTTTCTTTTTCAACTGGACAACCATCTTTCACTTCATAAGCACGACCACTGGTGTCAACTGCATGCACCAAATCATTATCCTGGAAATAACTCTCCTCATTAAAAAATGCCTCACAGCTTGAACTATGCATCCATTCTCCAGAAAAAACTTCACAAAAATGACTACGATTAACTATTCTCTTCCATCTACTATTTCTTTTGAAATCATAAATTGCCTTGTTTAGCTTCCTAATTCTATTGATTATCAAAATAAATAACTTACGTTTAATTTCAAATGCCTGATCAATAACTTTCTCAACTTTTTTTTTTCTCTTATAAAAAACCAGTTTCTGTTGACCTTTCTTAATATTTTTTAACAAATTGCCAATTATCCTGTTGCGGAACATTCGTTTACGAATCTCCCTAAACTGTTGTTTCCTTCTACTATCATGCACAGAGTTATCTCTTGCTCTAGCAGTAACATTTTTGATTGGCCTTTCCTTTCCATTTGAATTCCTTCTCGTTTTATGGACTGAAACATTTTCTGTAGTAATATTTTTTTTACTACACATATTTCTTATGAAATATTTTGTGCTCTTACCCGGTGCTTTCTTCGTGACTTGACAAATCTTTTTGTTAGAGGACTGCTGCTTATTTTCTTTCACCTGCTGTCTTTGACGTTTTGCAGCCTTTCTCTGTCTTTCTATTGTTGGCATGGTGAAATCTTGAAATGATCTGCAGTTGAATCTGTGGTAAAATATAATAAAAAATGTTATTAACCATTATTACCAAACAGTAAAACAATAACAGTGATCAAAAACTTAACACACTACTTGACATTTTAAATAGAAGATTTTTTAGTCCTTGCAAATTTACAATACAGAAATAGCAGAAAAGAAATGACATTTATATTTATGTTACCTGTGCTATTTTATATGTGAATCTGATCTAATTTTATGAGCATATTTTAATATTTTATTGAAGACACTACACATAACCTGCTTTTGAAGGTGTCTTTATTTTTAAATTAAACGGGTTACCTTTTTACTTTTTATTAATTATAAATTTTAAAAATAAATGTTTATATTTCCATAGGCTCAAGCAGGTCAGCTTCCCATCCTATGTCATATAATTCGGACAAATCTGCATCCTCATCACGCTCTTCTTCATCCTCAGGATTTAAATCATCCAAGGGATCAACATCCACTGATGTTTCAATTACAAGTTCAATGATGAGGTCAAAATCAACTGATTGCAGATTGTCGCTCATGTTGAGGTTGTCTTTATCTTTAAAGAAAGATAACAACAATGAGATGTTGCAGAGTAAGAGACAAATCTCAGAGATTATAATAGTAAAATTGTTTAACAAGAGTAATATTTTGCAGCTATTATTTAGCCATGTCCAGCAATGCTGAGCAGGTGAAGACTATGTCTAAATTTTCAGTGAACAGGACTCATCTCTTCTTAACCTTGGATAAGCCTCACCGAATCTGTGTGTCCTGCACATACTTAAATGTAAAGGGGCAGATTTATGTTAAATGGCACATCCCCAGGCATGCACCAGTTAACGTGCACCACTACTCTGCCACCCATGGTGTGCCGTATTTACAATCAGATAGGAGAAAGCTTCGTCAAAACCCTGCGCCTGCTTTAAGCAGGCATAGGTCTTGACGCAACATTGTGGAGATGGGGCACCCCTGAGCCTTGCTTGAGCTGCATCGCACTTGCGATACAACTCCAGCAATCACTACCTTTACAGCACAGATACGTCACGCATCTGTGCCATTTTTGCCCCATGATGCCCCGTATTCTAAATGCAGCACACCATGGGTGGCGGAACAGCGGCGCAGGATGACTGACACATCCCTGGTGATGCACCAGTCATCATAAATCTATCCCTAAGCTTCTTATCTTGTTACAGATGAACCGCCATATGTAGCATGAAACTATTTTGCATTTCCTAAATAGCGAATTTTAAGGAATAAATAGCAATTCTTTACCATTCCTAATTTGCAATGAGCAAATTGCTAATTGCAAGTTACCCATTCATTTCCATGGGCTAGGAGGCTCATAGGAATGAAGGTTTAATTTGCGATTAGCAATTTGCTCATCACAAATTAGGAATTTTTCCAAGGGTGCAGGGGTGTCTCAAGAACACCCTGCTGCACCCCTGAAAAAGAAATTTGGGGGCATATGGCACACATACATGCCCTAAGGGCATGTGTTGGCGTCATATGGCACCTTTTGTTTTTTTTAAAAAAAGCTTTTTGAAAAGAATTCACAAATTACCACCAATTTACCACAATAGTTTCCAAATCCTTAATGTCATTTTTTACATATTTTTTGTTTGATACATTGCATTTAAGTAGTCACAACATTTGCAAATCCTTCAGTGCAATTGCAAAATAAGGAATAGCAAATTTTGCTACTCCTTATTTTGCATCAAACTTGTTTGATACATACCATTTGTCTAATTAACATTCGCAAAGGCCGAAATTCGTAGAATTTTGATCTTTGCGAATGCTAATTAGCTTGATACATATGGCCCCAAGTGAGGCCTGTCTTGCGACATGGTGCATCTTTTGCATCACTGCTGCATCGGTTTCATGTGGTATGTTTTTTTTACACCATGATATATCTGCCTAAATGCATCAATTTGTAATGTTGTCGCCTCATAGCAAATCTTTTGCACCGCCGCTGCATCATAAAAGTGACGCACAGTGGCACAAAAGAGGCATACACCTATCATAAATCTGTCCCTAGCATTTTAAAAGATTAATCCAGGATGACGATAAGGTGTGGCCTATCCAGAGGTTTGTTTAAGGTGAGGCCTACTCAGGATTGCAGATTAAAGTTACGCTTGATGAAGAATACAGAGGAGATAATACATGTAAAGGCCTACCAATGAAGTAAGTAATGTGCACTTTATTGCGCCAGTCATCATAAATGTATCCCTAAGCTTCTTATCTTGTTACAGATGAACCACCATATGTACCATCAAACTATTTTGCATTTCCTAAATAGCAAATTTTAAGGAATAAATAGCAATTCTTTACCATTCCTAATTTGCAATGAGCAAATTGCTAATTGCAAATTAGCACCGCCGCTGCATCATAAAAGTGACGCACAGTGGCACAAAAGAGGCATACACCTATCATAAATCTGTCCCTAGCATTTTAAATGATTAATCCAGGATGACAATAAGGTGTGGCCTATCCAAAGGTTTGTTTAAGGTGAGGCCTACTCAGGATTGCAGATTAAAGTTACGCTTGATGAAGAATACAGAGGAGATAATACATGTAAAGGCCTACCAATGAAGTAAGTAATGTCCACTTTATTGCGCCAGTCATCATAAATGTATCCCTAAGCTTCTTATCTTGTTACAGATGAACCACCATATGTACCATCAAACTATTTTGCATTTCCTAAATAGCAAATTTTAAGGAATAAATAGCAATTCTTTACCATTCCTAATTTGCAATGAGCAAATTGCTAATTGCAAGTTACCCATTCACTTCCATGGGCTAGGAGGCTCATAGGAATGAAGGTTGCAATTTGCGATTAGCAATTAGCTCATCACAAAATAGGAATTTTTTCAAGCGTGCAGGGGTATCTCAAGAACACCCTGCTACACCCCTGAAAAAGAAATTTGGGGGCATATGGCACACATACATGCCCTAAGGACATGTATAGGCGTCATATGGCACCTTTTGTTTTTTGGAAAAAAATGCTTTTTGAAAAGAATTCGCAAATTACCACAAACTAGAAGTTGGTGGTAGTTTCCAAATCCTTAATATCATTTTTTACATATTTTTTGTTTGATACATTGCATTTAAGGAATCGCAAAATTTGCAAATCCTTCAGTGCAATCGCAAAATAAGGAATAGCAAATTTTGAATTAAGGACATTTTAAGTAATTTCCACATGTGCAGTGTTTTCAAATTATGATTTGAAAATCGTTTTTGGGGAAAAGTAATGGTTTGCAAATTTATGACAAGGACATAATGGTGTATGCTTCTCTATAAGGCATTTCAGTGTCTCTGATGTCATTTTTCCCATATTACATTATAAGACCTTTCCCCATGGAGCACATTCCTTGTAAATATGCTCCCACCTGTGCATGGTGAATTTAGATTTTGACTGTTTGAGTCACATACCCATGTTAAAAGTCACCCCAAAAAATTGCAAACGCTTTAAAAAAACACATTCATGTGTCTTAAGGACATTTTAAGTCATTTCCCCGTGGACAGTGTTTTGTAAGTGGCGCAAAAGAGGCATACACCTATCATAAATCTGTCCCTAGCATTTTAAATGATTAATTCAGGATGACGATAAGGTGTGGCCTATCCAGAGGTTTGTTTAAGGTGAGGCCTACTCAGGATTGCAGATTAAAGTTACGCTTGATGAAGAATACAGAAGACATAATACATGTAAAGCTCTACCAATGAAGTAAGTGATGTCCACTTCATTGCGCCAGTCATCATAAATGTATCCCTAAGCTTCTTATCTTGTTAGACATCAACTGCCATATGTATCATATAACTATTTTGCATTTCCAAAATAGCGAATTTTAAGGAATAAATAGCGATTCTTTACCATTCCTAATTTGCGATGAGCAAATTGCTAATTGCAAATTACCCATTCATTTCCATGGAGCAGGAGGCCCATAGGAATGAAGGTGCAATTTGCGATTAGCAATTAGCTCATCGCAAATTAGGAATTTTTCCAAAGGTGCAGGGGTGTCTCAAGAACACCCTGCTGCACCCCTGAAAACGAAATTTGTGGACATATGGCGCACATAAATTTTAACAACATTCCTTTACCTCAAAAACGATTTTCAATTCATAATTTGAAAACACTGCCCACAGGGAAATTACTTAAAATGTCCTTAAGACACATGAAAGTGTTTTTTTATTGCCTTTCCAGCATGGTTGGGTCACTTTTAACATGGCTATGTAACACAAACATTTAAAATCTAAATTTCCCATGCACAGGTCGGAGCATATTTACAAGCAACTTGCGCCACAGAGAAAGGTCTTACATTAAAATGGGAAAAATAACATCAGGGACAGTCAATTGCCGTATAAAGAAGCATACACCATTATGTCCTTGTCATAAATTTAAAAACAATTCCTTTTCCCCAAAAACGATTTTCAAATCATAATTTCAAAATACTGCACATGGGAAAATTACTTAAAATGTTCTTAAGACACATAAAAGCGTTTTTTGATTGCCTTTGCAGCATGTTTGTATCACTTTTAACATGGCTATGTAACACAAACATTCAAAATCTAAATTTTCCATGCACATGTGGGAGCATATTTACAAGCAATTTGCGCCACATAATTCATAATTTTCTCCTAAAAGCACACTATTCTCTATCTAAATTAAAGAAATATTTTCTCACCTTAGCAAATACTTTGAGTTTGAAAACAGTCTCAGAAACACACCAATTTGTCTTCAGCAGAGCAAAAGGTATGCACTCCAGAGTCTGCAGCTATCAAAAGCACAGAAATGCTGTAATTCTTCACACATATCTCTCATGTCACCCAATCAAAACTCTTCCCTCACTTTTTTTCAAATGAAAACCCTTCCCCCCTCTGCCCTTTCTGCCTTTTCTGCATGGCAACCACCTCTTGTAAGACTTCTGGTGTTTGCAAGTTCACACAACTTTGTTGCAATTGAACTCTGAACTCTCAGTGCACCTGCATATCCAGTGCATTCTTTCATTTAATGATTTTTTATTGACCATTCAAAATACATCTTTCAAAGAACACATCCGTGCACCCTAACTTTCTGTTTTCAGCAATCAAAATCCACCAATCACTGTTACTGCTTCATGAACACAGAAACTCCACATTTTTTTTCATTTTAAACTCTCATTTTTTCAACTGCCATTTCATTGCCACACTTCATCTGACTGCAGGAGAACCTTCTCTCACCATGTTTTCTGTCTGGATTGTTGGACATAGTTATATTCACTGGGCTCAAAGGTACGTTGAAAACAGGAAATTACCTAACCTCAATTTACAAGATGTGGAAATTAAGTGGTTTGGCCACAGAGGATTAAAATGTCACCAATTGATACCATTGGTGAAAACCTTTATGCATTTGCCCAAACCTGACCTGTTAATTGTGTACTGTGGAGGTAATGACTTGGGCACTTTGACTGGTGTAGGTCTGGAAATGCTTTTAAAGGACACCTTTGAGCAATTAATGGCACTTTTTCCTCAGACTGCCTTGGTATATTCAAATATATGCCAAAGACAGAAATGGAGGTGGTCAAACCAATTTTGTCCACAAATTGAGAAGTCGAGGAAGCATGTAAACAAATCTGTTTCAGCTTACATGAGAGACCATGGAATGGGCTCCCTGTACAACAATAACTTGCGTTACTACATGCAAGATATCTACAGAGGAGATGGAGTTCACTTCTCAGATGAGGGCAACAGAGTTTTCACTCTGAATTTAAGAATGTGCATTGGTACCTACTTATAAGTACCTAAATGTACCATAAACCCAAAAGCTCTTCTCAGAGCTACCCTACATCTGATCACTCACAATTATTATTTTACTCTAACATTTTTCACTAATTTCCAACAAAGTACGCTCCCTGGGGCGCTACCCGGTACGCGAACCGGGAGCTAACCTCGCGAATTTTTTTTTAAAAATGTTTTTTTTTCGCACATATAAGCCTCCTCAGCCACCCTCAGAAAACCTAGGGGGTCAAGATAAGTGCCCCCTTCTACCCATTCTGAACATTATTTGCCCTCCATCTTGTATCTTAATTCGACTGAAACACAAAATGGTGGACTCCCGGAACGCTTAAGGTTCGCGAACCGGGGCGCTCAACGGTTCGCGTACCGGGTCGCTCTCTGGGAAGCGCACCATCAAAAAAGGTGGGAAAGTAGTTCACAGAAAAGCCACTGGAGACAATTTCACCAAATATAGATTAGCTCATACTACATACCAATCCCTACCATTTTCACAAATTTGATTGGAATTCCATTTAGTCATTTAGCCTGTAGACCTCTCTAAATACCGTGAGGTAAATTACTTCACAAAACACATCTGAAGTGTTGGAATTGACAACCAATGAAAATGTTACTTTCATTTTCTACTTTTTTTACCTGACATTTCATTGGTTATATACCTGAATATATATAAAGGAAGAGAAGAAAACACCGCCATTTTGACTACTACTTCTTGCTGTACATTTCAATAGTATTTTCACTAATTCCTTCAACTTCTTTCTAAAGGTAAGTTTTTATTTTTAAAACTGAAGTATATTGTGCACTATAAGTTAATATGGTAAACTTTTTCTGATAGATATATACTATCCCTCTGTAGTAGTTATAGATTTAGAGAGACTTCTCTGTTATAGTTATGGATGGAGTTAGGCTTCTCTTGTATAATTATGAATTTACTTACGTTAAATCACATACACTTTTTTATATTCCTACTTCCACTCTGATACTATACACTGCCCAAAGATAAATTCACTGATAAAAAATGCCTATCTAAAATTATTCCCAACATTGCCCTATCTCTACTAATATATATTTTTTTAATCCACATTTCAGGCAAAATGGAAGGCGAAAACCAAGTTTCTTTTGAAATGGAGAGCAGCCAAGAATTGATTGATACAATTGATCAAATTGACATTGAATTTTTCGATGAAACTTGGGACAATGAACTACTGCAATGTGTACAAGCAGTAGATAACCTCCTTGCAAATGAGGACATTTTACACCCTCAGAGACTACAATGTATATTCAATGATAATTATGAAATTTCTGACAATGAAATGTTAGAAAGTTTAATAAATTATGAAACACAATCACAATAAAAAAAATGCTTAAAAAATAAAGAAAATAAAAAATAATCAACAAAAACAACAATCAATTAACATACAGCATTTGAAAAGTCTATCATTCATTTTTCATTGCAGTACGCTGCCCAGAACGCTTCCCGGTTCGCGGACCGGGCGCTCCCCACGCAAAAAAAACAAAAGAAATTTTTTGTTTTTTTTGCCCCGCGGGGCCCTTTTAAAACCTCCACATTAAACCTAGGGGGTCAGGGAGGATCTAGTATGCCCCCTAATGGTCATTTTCGCCTTTGTTTTGGCCTCCTCTTGTCTCTCAATCCTACCGAGAGACAAGATGGCGGCCGCTCCGGACTGTTTAGAATGTTGACAGACACCGGAGAGCCAATCAGCTTAGCTACGCGAAGTTCCGGTACGCTTAAGGTCCGCGGACCGGAGCGCTGCCCGGAGCGCGCTTACAGATATATATCTTTTTTTAAACGTTAATTTCTCAAAATCCACTGGAGCACATATATTGAGACCTAGAAAAGGCACATCGGGCTACCAGTCCCTACAATTTTGCCAAGTTTCATGCAAATCCATTCAGCCGTTCGGGCTAAAAGTGAGGCCAACCGCCCTATGGAAAACTCAATGTTAAAAACACGTTTTGGGACCCCCCTTTTTTCTCGGCCCCCCCTTGACGAAACCCCCCCAAATTTCCAAGGGCTGCTCAGAAACAAAATGTTCCATTTTCCAGAAAATTTCAGCCAATTCCGTCCACAAACGCCAAAGTTATTAGACATAGAATTTTCAAAAATCCCATAGGGAAAAAATCCTAACTATATATACCTACTGGCGACCGCCAGTAGGTAATATATATATATATATATATATATATATATATTTGTCAGGCAACCCACACTACTTTAGAAGGTGGGATGGACAATAAATAATTGACAATTGGGAACTGCAAGCAGAGACACAACTCGACCAGGGGGGCATTTGAGAAAGGAAAAACCCCCGAAACGCGTCATGCCCATGGTCTGATGAGAAAATAAAAGGCGGATGTTCCACAAGCCCCGTGTGCTGCCTGTTTCTTTCTGTTGGAGGAGACGTCTTGGGCAATATTCAGCGTGTTGCAAGTGTTTGGCAGTTGTGCTGAACCACACGCAAGGTGTGCACCCCCCACAAGTGTCCAAAGGGGGTCGCAAAAAGGTAGACCCTCGGACTACCCCGCATCAAGCCTGCATTGGAGAATGCTGTAAATACAGTCCATACCTGCATGGAGCTACGCCCCTACTTCATAGGCGTTTCCTTCTCCAGAACAGTCCGAAGTGCGAGGAAGGGGGAGAGGAGTGTGGATGTCATCACCTGAACCCCAAACAAGCGCCACAGCTCCCGCCAGACGACATGACACACCGGCGCACAACACAAGAAATTGAGCCGGTAATTGATTTCGCCGCCGGCATGCTTACGAATGCCGCATGCTGGGAAATGCAGTTTACTATCAAAGGCAGAGGCGATTCCATGCCGTGTTTGTCAGGCAACCCACACTACTTTAGAAGGTGGGATGGACAATAAATAATTGACAATTGGGAACTGCAAGCAGAGACACAACTCGACCAGGGGGGCATTTGAGAAAGAAAAACCCCCGAAACGCGTCATGCCCATGGTCTGATGAGAAAATAAAAGGCGGATGTTCCACAAGCCCCGTGTGCTGCCTGTTTCTTTCTGTTGGAGGAGACGTCTTGGGCAATATTCAGCGTGTTGCAAATGTTTGGCAGTTGTGCTGAACCACACGCAAGGTGTGCACCCCCCACAAGTGTCCAAAGGGGGTCGCAAAAAGGTAGACCCTCGGACTACCCCGCATCAAGCCTGCATTGGAGAATGCTGTAAATACAGTCCATACCTGCATGGAGCTACGCCCCTACTTCATAGGCGTTTCCTTCTCCAGAACAGTCCGAAGTGCGAGGAAGGGGGAGAGGAGTGTGGATGTCATCACCTGAACCCCAAACAAGCGCCACAGCTCCCGCCAGACGACATGACACACCGGCTGCACAACACAAGAAATTGAGCCGGTAATTGATTTCGCCGCCGGCATGCTTACGAATGCTGCATGCTGGGAAATGCAGTTTACTATCAAAGGCAGAGGCGATTCCATGCCGTGTTTGTCAGGCAACCCACACTACTTTAGAAGGTGGGATGGACAATAAATAATTGACAATTGGGAACTGCAAGCAGAGACACAACTCGACCAGGGGGGCATTTGAGAAAGGAAAAACCCCCGAAACGCGTCATGCCCATGGTCTGATGAGAAAATAAAAGGCGGATGTTCCACAAGCCCCGTGTGCTGCCTTTTTCTTTCTGTTGGAGGAGACGTCTTGGGCAATATTCAGCGTGTTGCAAGTGTTTGGCAGTTGTGCTGAACCACACGCAAGGTGTGCACCCCCCACAAGTGTCCAAAGGGGGTCGCAAAAAGGTAGACCCTCGGACTACCCCGCATCAAGCCTGCATTGGAGAATGCTGTAAATACAGTCCATATCTGCATGGAGCTACGCCCCTACTTCATAGGCGTTTCCTTCTCCAGAACAGTCCGAAGTGCGAGGAAGGGGGAGAGGAGTGTGGATGTCATCACCTGAACCCCAAACAAGCGCCACAGCTCCCGCCAGACGACATGACACACCGGCTGCACAACACAAGAAATTGAGCCGGTAATTGATTTCGCCGCCGGCATGCTTACGAATGCTGCATGCTGGGAAATGCAGTTTACTATCAAAGGCAGAGGCGATTCCATGCCGTGTTTGTCAGGCAACCCACACTACTTTAGAAGGTGGGATGGACAATAAATAATTGACAATTAGGAACTGCAAGCAGAGACACAACTCGACCAGGGGGGCATTTGAGAAAGGAAAAACCCCCGAAACGAGTCATGCCCATGATCTGATGAGAAAATAAAAGGCGGATGTTCCACAAGCCCCGTGTGCTGCCTGTTTCTTTCTATTGGAGGAGACGTCTTGGGCAATATTCAGCGTGTTGCAAGTGTTTGGCAGTTGTGCTGAACCACACGCAAGGTGTGCACCCCCCACAAGTGTCCAAAGGGGGTCGCAAAAAGGTAGACCCTCGGACTACCCCGCATCAAGCATGCATTGGAGAATGCTGTAAATACAGTCCATACGAGCATGGAGCTACGCCCCTACTTCATAGGCGTTTCTTTCTCCAGAACAGTCCGAAGTGCGAGGAAGGGGGAGAGGAGTGTGGATGTCATCACCTGAACCCCAAACAAGCGCCACAGCTCCCGCCAGACGACATGACACACCGGCTGCACAATTGAGCCGGTAATTGATTTCGCCGCCGGCATGCTTACGAATACTGCATGCTGGGAAATGCAGTTTACTATCAAAGGCAGAGGCGATTCCATGCCGTGTTTGTCAGGCAACCCACACTACTTTAGAAGGTGGGATGGACAATAAATAATTGACAATTGGGAACTGCAAGCAGAGACACAACTCGACCAGGGGGGCATTTGTGAAAGGAAAAACCCCCGAAATGCGTCATGCCCATGGTCTGATGAGAAAATAAAAGGCGGATGTTCCACAAGCCCCGTGTGCTGCCTGTTTCTTTCTGTTGGAGGAGACGTCTTGGGCAATATATATATATATATATATATATATATATAAATCATTTCATCTAGAGGAGATTCTCTTGGATAATTAATTTGTTCTAAAATGTAAGTATTGTAATAATTGTAATATAATGTTTAAACTGAATATATGTTTTTCTGTCTCCTAGAACATATGTATTGATTTTTATTGTTTATTTGTCCTGAAGAAGGTGGGGTGAACCGTTCCAAGCACCACCCAAACGCCGCGTCATCAGAATCTTTTTTAAATATTATATGTATTGTATTTCAATTTGTGAGCATAAAACAATGTGATTAGAAGAAAGAAAATCTAAAAACACGTTTTGCAAGTTATAAGATTTTAAACATCTCTTGGGGGGATTGAATTTAAGTGAATTAGAGGGGTATGAGAGATTGTACAAATATTGTATATTGATGCTTTTACATGTTCTTTGAAAATTGTACATACTATTTGACACATGGCAGATATTACTGATTGTTTGTAACAGTATTATTTGCTTTTTAATAAACAAGCACTGATTTGCGTTTTAAGGAGACTGTGTCTGTTTGTTATTGATGATTACATTTTGTGTATGGTTTATTATTATGTTTTAGTGCAATTTAGTCTATTTAGCTCAAGTGAGTAAGTGGCTTTCAGGGGTAATTGATACACACGAAAGGGAGTCCTTCCTTGGGTTTAATGTTGTATTACCCTGTACCGTTCGGCAGTGAAGGGTAACTCTCCTTTGTTTGAAGGGATAGTACATTTAAAAAAATGGTGTCTGCATACGCAAATGCTCTGAATTACTGAATCAGAGGGTTTGCAAAGCCTTTAATCCTTTGAACATGAGGCCCAAAGAGAGTTACCGCGCATATGTCTAATATGACCTTATAGTGGAGGGGTATTGATGTGGAACGTATTAGCCAATTAGATAAAAACATAAAAGTCACATCTCTAGAGATTTAGGGCCAGATTCATCAAACAAAAATCCGCTCGCAAAGGGCCAGATTCTGAGAATCTGGCCCTTTGCGAGCGGTATTTTTGCATTTGGGATGCATGATCCCAAATGCAAAAATCGCAATTTTAAAAATTGCTAAATTGCGAATATATGCATTTAAGGAATCTCTAATTGAGATTCCTTAAATGCAATGCATGAAAGATTTTAAAATAGCGAATTCGCTAATAGGCCATGCAAATTACCATGAAGTACAACTTCATGGTAATTTGCAAAAACTTTGAAAAATGCACTAAAGTGCATTTTTCAAAGTTTCATGTTGCGCACACACATGCCCTAAGGGCATGTGTGTGCGCAACATATGTGCACATATCAATTTCAGGGGTGCAACAGGGTGACCTTTGGCCACCCCTGCACCCTTGAAATCTCAATCTCAATTTGCGAATCGCTAATTGCGATTCACAAATTGAGATTGTCTTCCCATTCATTCCTATGGGCCTCTAGGCCCATAGGAATAAATGGGGAGGTATTCCTTAATTGCGACTCGCAATTTGCGAGTCGCAATTAAGGAATTCTAAGAAATCACTATTTTTTAAGTGATTTCTTGATGCATTCCATTTTGCTATTCCTTAATAGCGAATCGGTATTCTTCGCTATTAAGGAATCGCAAATTGGGTTGTTGATGTATCTGGGGGTTACTGTGTTGCACTAAAGGCTTCTGTAACATGGGTACGAGTTCATTATAATAAAATTACATTGAACACTTTATTTATTATGTTTTGCCAGGCATATAATCAAGGCACCACTCAAAAGCTTACACTAATGCATGCTGTCAAGCCTTACCCAGACCGTTGACATGTACCTTTTCCTGCTTAAGTGGACAGGCATTGATACACCATAAGCTTTGCTGCATTGTCCTGACAACACAGGTCATAGAGATTTTAATTTATACATTATCCTCATGATTTGGCACACTTGAATTTACTGGCATGAAAGTAATCTAACATTGCATTGTGACCACAAATGATTAAATTGGTTGCTAGACTATGATATACATCAGAAACGCTGAGATGAGTTATCTATTAAGAATCATCTCTCTGACAGATCATTCAATAGTGGAACACAAGGACATGTAAGAATGCAGAAAACTGAGTATATTGTGGTTAAACTCTATATTATCGTGCATTACATTCATGACTTGGAACACAAGAAATTACTGGTGTGTGAAAAATGTGCACATTGAATATAAGATAGTTAGGCCATGTGTTTTTTTTTGTCTGTAACGCTGATGTAACCTCTGGCACTAAGGTTAAATGCGTATTCCCTCTAAAATAAAATAGGACATTATTGCAAATGTTTAGACGTGGAATATTAATGTATGTGCTTTTGGTGAGATGAAATCACAAAAGTATTTGCTTTGATCTACACATATACATTTCGATATTTATACTTGCATAGTAGATTTTTCCCCCGTTAATTGATCAAGCATGCCCCCTAAATTGTCATGACTAAAACAGAGATTAAGGTATATACCCAGTGATGCACACGTTTTATTATGAATATACCAGTACACTACCTACATCAAAACACAATTACTGCACAATGATATCTAATAATAAAAAGTAGAATGTACATTTGCCTCTGTTATTCGAAAGGAATTCACAGAATGAAGCTACAATACCAAAATGCAAATGCATTGCAACCCATAGAGCCACATACTTACCAAACCCAGGTGAATAATAACCTTCTGAGCAATTGACACACGTGTAGCAACATTTGATTTCAGAATATTTTCTTATAGTTCCTGCTGCACATCGACCTGAACAGTTTGAATATGGTACCTGCAAGATTAAAAACACACATTTCAAATGTAATGGAATCAATCAAGTCTATTCTTGTCAGTGAACAAACATTGCGGTCACTCTGGTTTTAGCAGATAATATACAAAGCATTTGGCATATGTACCACTCTCCCTTTCTAAAGAAGATGCATGTGATGATGAGAGTGGAAGAGGAGATAGGTGAGAGAAGGCTGAGAAAAAACTCAAGATGAAAAATGTGGAAGTCCATTTAGTTTCAGAACTGGCTGAACAGGTGATGAGGCTGTCCATAAAGTGCTAACATAGGGCTCTTATTGTGTGGGTCAAGGAGATTGTCTTTATTGCAAAGTTGTAGCGAATACTCTTACAACTACAAGACACAAAAAAAGAGGCTCTCCAACGGAAACAACATTTATAACGCGGTCATTATCGGCTACTAGCAAGCACATTGTATTTGCAGTCTCTAGGTGGTTTATTTGCTATGTGTCGAATGAGAAGGAAAATGATTTGCTACTGGCTCTTTGAAAGGACAATGGCATTGTAAGGCTGTTAGGAGAATCTCAGATTTGGGACTGGTGTCTGGGCTGACATTCCAATTAACCATCAGCTGCAATGTACTAGCATGATGAGAGCATTGGTGCCTTATATCATGTTGATGGATCTACTATTCGGCCTCTGAAATCAATGCTTTCCTTTTACCCTGCAACTTCACATTTTGTATTTAGATGATGATGGATAACGTTTTATTGATTGCTCTTAAAAAATGTGAGCATTTCTATTGCTTTTGCCTACTGCATACAGTCACATTGACTTTGTATTTTTTAACGTTTTTTACGGTTGTTTCTTTTATGGCGTATGGTTGAAAAAAAGAGTATTGGCTGCTATTATGGAATATCCCTGATCTCTATGTGGGTTTCCAGGGCAAGGGGTGGAATGTACATCCACTGGTAGGCAGATGCAATGGAGGCAAATAAGCATGCCAAGTGGGTGACATGTATTTTGGCTCCACTCAGCATTTGTTTTTGTTTTTCTGAAACAAACAGTGGTTCGAGGGTAGGGTATTTCAATGATAGTCATTCAGCCCTTGATAAGAAAAGACAATGTCTCTGTGATACTGTAATTCGTTGGAAGATCGACCCCTAAACCAGGGGTTACCTTGAGTGGAGGAGGCTGAAACTCCACCATTGAAACCATGACAGTTCCCCTGACTTTAAATTGAAGTGGCCATTTTGCATGTTTAGTGGGACAGGATAACCATTGTTTAATACGAATTATCAAGTTCCAGCAAGCCCCACATTTTCTCCTTGGCTTCAATTGCACATCAATCAATAGATTTATTTCGGGCTACAATGAACCCATAAATAGGTTGACCAGAATTTTAAAGCCAAAAACGGGGACATTTCACAAAAATAGAAACATAAAACATGCATTCGCTCATGATTTATTGCAAAGACACACGATGCACTGTTTGGTATCATTCAAATAAATACGTTCTCAATAGCGCTGTTTAGAAATGTATTAAGTGTCATAACATTCACATTATAACAACAAATGAGACGTGGCACATTTTAAGAAGTTTTCTTCACAAAATATTAATTACACGATATTACATTACCACACGATCATTATTTATGCACAGTGGAGTAGATGAAAATAAAGTGCATATCTGCACTGGATCCATGCAGACCTTTTTTATAAGATCATGTCATTATTTGTAGTTTTGTTAGGCTCCATTCATGCCACTCAAGGTATTTGAGTGCTGTACAAAGAAAAGAGTTATTATAACGGATTTAGGAAGGTGTTTACATCTTTTTTGAAGGAAGCACAGTAAAGGAGGTAATAAGATTTCAGAGGGAGTGGGGCGTTCAACATTTCCATAACATGAAAAATTGTTTCATTTTGAGGTGTTACATGAAAGTAAGCTGTGTGTTTCCAAAGACTGAGATCCTGAGCCCCTGAGTGAAAGGGTCCCAAAGGGATATTTAATTTTTGCACTAGGTTCTGGGAGAAGCCAACTTGTATAATTCTACACACCACATAGTCGATTTTTTTGATGAACCTGCTATCAATAAGAGGCCTATGAAATTTTGTAAGAATGGCTTTGTTATGGTCAATACAATCTTGCCATAAGGTAGAAGGGCTAGGGCGGTTGACCTCGAATCTGGGGAACTGAGTTTCAGTCTCTGCAAAGACGCTGAACATCCTGTGATTCTGGGCAAATCACTTAATCTCCCGGTGCCAAACATAAAAACATGAATGTGTCCAAATGTAATGCTACGTAAAGCGCTCTGATACCCGATTCGGGTCAAGTTCGAGCTATATAAAACTCTGTAAAAAAAACAAAAACATATAGGTCGGCCTTGAGAGGGGCAAGATGCACTTTGCTAATATCAATAAGGACAGATTTGCCATAGTCTAATCTCCACAGTACCAATGACTGATCTAGTCAGTTGTGGATGTTGTTCATGAATCTGAGCATGTAGCCTTCTTTATGATGGACTGGAGATAGTTTTCTTGTTGAGAAGTATCCTCTGGCTTTAGTGGAGTTTAACATGCGTCAAAAATGGTTAGAGAAGTTAGCCATATCTGGAAGCGGAGATCTTCTGCATCAACTACTTTCTCAGGCTTAAGCTTAGCTGTTGTAGAGTCATTCAATAATGCACAGGCTCAGCAAAATATGTGTAACGTCGACAAGAGAGTAGACTTTCAGAAATAACCAACTTTGATTGCCAACATGTCGTGATCAGACATGCCTGAGCCACGATGCAGATCACAAAGAGGCAACTGGTGCTCATGTAAAGCATACCAATATCTTCGGGTCGAGTTTGCGTTATATACAACTGCAAAAAATAGGTCCAGCAAAAAGACTGAAAAAGGTAGGAGCAAGCAATGGGCAGTTGATAAACACTGAGAGCGAGTCCTCAAAAATAACCTACCGAAACATTTTAGGCAGGCTGATTTCAATGCTCCACCAAAGAAAGGATGCCAAACTTTGAAAAAGAAAAAAAAAACTCAACACAGTGCACAGGCAGTTCAACAATCCACTGTTTGTTGAATCAACCAAAGACTGAGAAGTGTTGACCTTTTTACGCTTTTTGCTGTGTAGCTACATGAGCTCTATGAGAGAAATATCTAAGGCTGCCTTGTTCACTTAGCTATAAAGACCAGAAGGAAATCCCAAATGTATACTCTAAATTTGTTAGGATGAAATACCCATTGAAGGGTGCCACATGATGTTGTTAGTAAACCCATCATACATTTGGCATTAGTCCCTCATTGATTTCTTGACTGTTCTTCTGGATGGGCCCTTACTCAGGGAAACCTCAATCCTAGGGCGCATGTGTGGACAATCTGTACCCATGCATTCAAAATTGTAAAAGCATTTACCACAGCCATCTGTGGCCCCTTCTGTCAGTAAAAATGTAGAAGCAACACAAAAACAGCAAGTAAGTTCTATAAAATTGCTTCGAAAATGTGTATACGATATCCTACCGCTGGTAGTTTAAACCTCAGAAAGACGAGGGTGTTTACATTAAATTAATAAGTTTAAATCTTGTACAGTCACACTGCTACTAAATCCCTAATTTAAAATATGAATGCATAATTTAGAAATTCCTAAGGCAAAATATTTAGTTTCTGGAGGATTAGGTACAGAAAATAGGTTGACACTATGACACACTAGAACCTACCTCATCCCAGGGCATCAGGGATTCATCGATGGTAATGAGACTGCGTTTTATATCATAGCTTCCAATAGTTTGAAATGTTTCACCATTGATCATCTTCCATGCTATTAAATCATAACCATTCACGAATCCTAGATCGTCAAATGAAAATGAACCAGCTTTCACAGAAAAATTCATTTCTTTCAACTGTTTGAGAAGCTGAAAAGGAAGCACAAAACAGTGGTAATTGATAATGGTATTCAATTTACTTACAAGATCGATAAATTCTTCACATTAGCGAAAATAAAGTGGCTCAGATTTACTATGACTTCGCATCTGGTTGCATCACTTTTGTGGCACAGCACAGAAGTAATATAATTTTTTGGCCTTTACTAAGCCACGCAAAGGCACTTTGTGTGGCTTTGAGTGGTTAAGAAAATTCAAAGTAACACAAGGGAGTGCATAGTGCTGCCTTGCATTACTTTGCATCAGACAGGTGTCGTTACATAGGTGGAGCACAGGTGTTTCCATGCATCCACCCATGTAATTTGAAACAAACCCAGATTTACTAAGACATGTAAACCTTGATTAGCACCAACAAGATGCACCTACCTAACAGAGGCGTACCAAGAAGTATTTTTATTTCTTCTAATTACTTCCTGTATCCATAAAAAGAGGAATACGCCTCTAAGGATTGTTTTTGTGCAGGTAGGTGTACCTTCCTGCACAAAAACAACCCTGCCCTATAACACAGGGACCCTTGCACTATACCTGCATTGGTGAGAGAGCAGAAATGTTCCATATCTTTTTAAATATGGAGCATTTCTTATCTTTCCCTTTCATGCAACACAGCACAGTTAGTTTGCCTGCTGCACTGTGTCTAATGAAATAATAGTAAATGTGCCCAACAGTGTTCTGTAGGATACTGTTTGTGTTTTCTTTACAATATATTTAATGAAAATACCCAGCTGTCTATTTTGTTTTACAATATACAAGGAACTTTTTGAAAACAGTGCCATAGATTAAGCAAGATAATGTGTTTTACAAAAGCAACAAAGATTAAGGGCCTGATTTCGACCTTGGCAGTCGAGCAGCTGGGCCGCATCGGTGGTCGGGAGAATGCCGCCAAGTCGGGGGCATCCGACCTGCTGGATTTAGACTTTACTGCCAGGCCTGCGGTGTGCTAGCGGTGGTCTAACGGCAGTGGCATACTTCGGTTCGTTTGCAGAGCTTGAAGTCAATGCCGCCGCCCTGCAGTGCTCTGGGTGCTCTGTTGCCCTGTACCATGTCGTGCATGGCGCACAGTGCGCGTACGACAGTGGAAGCACAGGGGGCACAACATTGGGCAGAATCATCCTGAGGCCCTCTTTGGGGCCACTTAACTTCCTTTCCGCCAACTCTTTCATGACGGGGTCCCCACCATGAAAAGGTTGGTGGAATGGAAGGTCGTGACCTGCACAGCAGTGTTAGCATCGGAACCACCGCCACAGATCGCACCTTTCCCCGCCACTGCACCCATGGGATCCTAGATCCTTTTGGTGGCAGCGGTCTTATGGCTGTCCAACTGCCATGATCCAAAACGGGCGGTCGGACTGCCAAGGTCGCAGCGGTCTCACCGCCAAAGTGAGTACGGTGGTCTTGGGACCTCCGTACTCATAAGCAGGCCCTAAGCCTCACCTTTTAAGGTGTACAGGTGCAAATACCAGCATGTATTTTCAAAGTACAACTAGCCAAACAATTATAGAATTATTCTAATGCTTACGTGGCACAGATTTATAAATATTTTGAGGTCGGGTTTACGTTACTTTTTTAAAACAGCCTCAATGGAAAATCTAGGTTGGTAATTACCAAGCAACTCAAATGGTGATTTGGTTGGTTTGTGACGAAAAGTAATGCAGTGCAGTGCAATGTGCTGTCTTTCGTTACTTTGCATCAAGGGAGCTTTCCATGGGCAGTGCCTAGGATTGTCTGTGCATCCACCCACGGTTTTGGACCCAGGTCCATATCTACAAAGAATTGTAGACATGGATTCGAGCCAAAAACCTACCCCTCCTTGAGGCTGAAGTAACAAGGAGAAATATTTTTGTTTCTCCTCGTTATTTCCTTTTTGCATATGTGCTTCCTTCTGAAACTATTCTGACTACAAAGCAGACTCCCTTGCACAATGGCACAATGGCACAAGGGTGCCTGCATTTGAGTATTCCTGCTTAATGTGCACCAGCTCTGGGAGACACCACAAAGGCACCCATTCTTTGTAGATATGGCACAGTTCTGCTCTCTCCAGTTCATGCAATGCAACACAGCAGCATTGCCTGATGCCCAGGTGTGTCACATTTTTGTAGATCTGGGCCTGCAAGCATAAAAAATCATATTAAACTGTACAATACGATTAAATATGATTTAACCACCTTCTGTCTGTCTGCAAATCAAAAAACCCATTCCCTCATACCATTAATCCACACGAACATGCTCAATCAAACCTGAGGAATTAAAATATAAAGCTTCTCCATCTCAATCATACATTAAGGTGTAATATCATTGAACTGAGCATAACGTACTAAAACATAAATACAAAAACTGAAAAAAATACTTCTATGGTTTAAAGTACATACATATGTATCTTTGACTCTTATCCGAGATTAGATTCTGGTGTGGACTGAAACAACAATGCTCACCATTATCAGAATAAAAAGTTATGCCTTTGAATAATTTGTCTGTTGTCACTTCCATGAGCAAACTTTAAGGAGGAATATAGGTCAAATATGCACTAAGTTGGCTGCCACGGTGAATAAACCTACAGGAATGTGTGAATAGGTTCCAGTTTGTGGGGCCTGTTACATGAGTATTGAAGTCAATGACTTCTTACTCTTGCATTCTTCCAGTACAGATACTGCTCTTTGCGAAATTATGAATGCATCTGTCCCCTAACTGCCTTGAAGGCCACTGGTTTGAACATATGCACATCAGCAACACACCAGGTGTGTTTAATTGTCCACAAAATCCATGCAGTAGAACCTAACAACAATCACATACATATACACATAGAATCATTGAACATCCATCTACAGGGTTGCCCAGGTGGTCAATTTTCTATTTTTTTTATTTCTGTTTATTGAAAACATCTGTGGATACAAGCAGAATATTATGACAGCACGCTCTCATTTGTACATAAAGAAGGAGCCGCAGCTCCATAAAACCTGTACATATCATCTACTATTGCCCCCAAAAAAAAATTCATGTGTCCGCATGTGATGCAACTGGTGCTATGGAAAGAGCTCTGACACCTGATTTGGCTCAAGTTTGCTCTATATAAAACTCAGTCAAATAAAATAAATAAATAAACATTAAAGATCCATGTCAGGTGTGCCCAGTCTACCCTGCTCAAACGGTAATGGTAGGGTTATCCAAGATACCCTGTGCTGCTTTCCAGCTCATGCCAAAGTGATGATGTTTGAGTGCAATCTCTGCCTAAAGCAGTTGTTTAGAGGAAGGGAAAGATGAATAAATAAATAGAGGAATTTTGGAAGAATGGCATTTTGGCTATAGCCAGCCGGCCCGCCAGGGACAAAGGCAATCCCATCCACCTCTTCAGTTGGCTTTCCAGCCATTCAGTCAGTCGTCCATAGTTGGGTCACCACAGTCCTTCAACATTACGGTTTAACCATATTCCCTCCGCCAAACAGAGTTGGAATTCCGATTGGAAGCTCTCTGTGACCGCCATTAGTGGGAAGATTACTGACTTCACCCAGTTGATGCCTGATAGCCCTCCAAACCTGATTAATTCTCTGATCAGAGAACCCAAGTTCTCAGCTGGACATTTTACATATAATGTAGCATCATTTGCGTATAAGAAGAGAAGTATCACCCGCGGGGTGAAGGCCAGACCCCGGTGCATGTGATCTTACCTTAGGCTGGCTACCCTGGGTTCCTTGGCTATGGCAAAAAGAAGGGGAGATAGTGGACACCCCTGACTGGTTCCCCCGGGATACAGGGAATGGAGGAGATATAACTCCATTAACCCAGAGTCTCGTGGCGGGGCTGGAGTATAAGAGAGCAATCAATTTAATGAACTTGGCGCTAATTCGCAGGCGGGCTAGAAGCGCAGAGAGGTATGGCCATTTGGGAGAATAAAATGTATTGGTGGTGTCCAGGAATTTAGCAGCCGCCTGCAGCGGAGGGTCAATCTCCTACCTTGTGGCAAAAAAGTTGTGCGCCATGGCCCTACCCAGGGCAAAGCCACACTGATCAGGTCTCATCTCGGGGGGCAGCAAGGCAAGAAGGCTCGAAGCACTGAGCTATACTATAATTTTGTTGTCCAGATTGATCATGGACAGCGGCCCATATGAATCGCACCTCTCTGGGTCTTTATCAGGTTTTAGGATCATATTGATAAGCGCTTCACGGAGTGACGGAGGAAGCACCCCCTTTCCAGGGATTCCTCATATATAGGAGATAGTAATGACGAATATTCTTTATAGAAGGCTGCCAATAGGCCATCCAGGCCAGGGGCCTTATCTCCTGGTGAAGATCGAATGACCCTGACCACCTCCTCTTCTGTGAACGGCTCATCTAGGTAACTGCGGTGCCCGTTCCCAAGCCATAGCAGCTGTATTGAGTAAAAAAACTCATCAAGATTAGGGGGTCCTCGATTGGGTTGCCTCGTATAACGAGGAGTAGAATGAAATCATTTCCGTCTGGCATTACAACCCGGGCTTTTACCTCGCATGCCATTACAACACAGTTTTTACAACGCAAGTCGTTACAATGACTTGCGTTGGGGGGCGCTGGATAGTGGAATAGTTTAATTTTCTATACCAACTCCAGCCTACGTTGAATCTATGACAGAATATCGACAGACAAAATATCGACCTTCCGAAACATCGGTGCTGGAATATCGAAGGCAAGTATATCGACATCCTATCTACAACATTGTAAGTACAAAAATATCGAAACAAAAAAATCGATGTTAAAAATATCGTAATTAAAAATATCGTTTTATATCTGTTCAAAAATAATGTGTAAAATAAAGTAAATAATACTTACAAATAAAATAAACATGGTTAAAAATATTTAGTAATGTTTAAAATTAATAAATGATACATATATAATAATAGAACAATAATTAAACACATATGTAAAATATATATTATATACTTACTTAATAATACGTTTTAATATTTACTTATAAATTATTTAAAAATACTATAAATTACAAATAGATCTGCACACATAAAATAATAACAAAAAAGTAAATAATTAATTTTATTAAATTAAAAAAATTAAATATACTTTCAATATTTTTAAAATTAATAAAATAATACATTATCTAAATTCATTCAAACAATATTTAATAGAAAAATAAATAAAACTACTATTTAAAGTCCCAAAAAAACGACAGTATTAAAAACATTGGATAGCGTAAGACATAAAATTACTATTGCCACTCAAGAAAATGCAAAAGTAGGGAAAACATTGGATAGCGTAGAGATAAAAATTACTATTCCCACTCCAGAGAGTGAATCAGTAAAGAAAACATTGGATAGCGTAGGGGTAAAAATGATTATTCCAACTCCAAAGAGTGAAACAGTAGGGAAAGCGTTGGATAGCGTAGGGGTAAAAATTAATATTCCCACTCCAGAGAGTGCAACAGTAGGGAAAGCGTTGAATAGCGGGTGGGTAAAAATTCCTATTCCGACTCCATTGAGTGCAACAGTAGGGAAGACGTTGGATAGCATAGGGGTAAAAATTACTATTCTAGCTCCAGAGAGTGAAACAGTAGGGAAAGTGTTGGATAGCGTAGGGGTAAAAATTACTATTCCCACTCCAGAGAGTGCAACAGTAGGGAAAGCGTTGGATAGCGTAGGGGTAAAAATTACTATTCCCACTCCAGAGAGTGCAACAGTAGGGAAAGCGTTGGATAGCGGGTGGGTAAAAATTACTATTCCAACTCCAGAGAGTGCAACAGTAGGGAAAGTGTTGGATAGCTTAGGGGTAAAAATTACTACTCCAACTCCAGAGAGTGAAACACTAGAATAAGTGTTGGATAGGGTAGGGGTAAAAATAACTCTTCCCACTCCAGAGAGTGCAACAGTAGGGAAAGCGTTGGATAGCGGGTGGGTAAATATTACTATTCCCACTCCATAGAGTGCAACGGTAGGGAAAGTGTTGGATAGCGTAGGGGTAAAATTACTATTCCAACTCCAGAGAGTGAAACAGTAGGGAAAGCGTTGGATAGCGTAGGGGTAAAACTTACTATTCCCAATCCAAAGAGTGCAACAGTAGGGAAAGTGTTGGATAGCGTAGGGGTAACAATACTATTCCCACTCCAGACAGTGCAACAGTAGGGAAAGCATTGGATAGCGGGTGGGTAGGAATTATTATTCCAACTCCAGAGAATCCAACAGTAGGGAAAGCATTGGATACCATAAAAACTAAATACAACATACTTATACATTTTTTTTTTATTTAAATGTATTAATATTTTAAATTTTAAATAACTAAACATCATTTAAAAATACCCATTAATAATAAAAAAACATAATTAGAATTGAATAAATATTTAACAATAAATTAACAATTAATACCAATAAATATTAACTAATACATATTAGTTACCAAATAATAAATATTGAGCAATAAAATATTTTTAAAAACAAAAAAATATTCTTTATTAAAATTGATTAGTAATTACAAAACATTAAACAATAAAATTATTTGTATAGCAAAAAAGTCTTTTTATAAGACATTAATTAACAATTATTAAAAAATAATTTTCAAATAAAAAATTAATAAATTACCAATTAAATAAATTAATTACCAATTACAAACATTAATTACCAATTAAATAAACTAATTACCAAGTAAATAAATTAATCACCAATTACAAACATTAATTACCAATTAAATAAACTAATTACCAAGTACATACATTAATTACCAATTACAAACATTAATTACCAATTAAATAAATGTATTGCCAAGTACAAATAATAATTACCAATTACAAACATTAATTACCAATTAAATAAATTAATTACCAATAAAATAAATTAATTACCAATTAAAATAATTAATTGCCAATTAATAATTAATTAAAAATACATACATTATCAATACCAATAAATGAAAATAATTCAATACTTGATTACAATTAAAATACTTCCCACCCAATTCCCCTATAAACCCACTACCCGCTACAGAACTTAAACGCAAAAATTAATTAAAATTAATTTATAATTCCTTAAAAATAATAATGAATTTAGTATAATTAAATTACTTCCCACCCTATTCCCCTATAAACTCACAACCCGCTCCGGTACTAAAACATAAAATTGACTCAAAAATAACATTATAAATATATGAAAATAGTTCACATATAATTTAAAACAAGTAAAATACTTAACAAAAAATACATATTACATACATATTAAAATACATAACAATAGTACGAATATCGATATTAGTAACATCGAAATTAGTAACATCGATATATTTGATATCGATATTACTGACTTCGATATTACTTACCTTAGCGCCGATATTCTGTCCAAAGATATTCTTGACATCGACATTCTTTACCTTCGATATTTCTGTAGGTCGATATTTACAACTCGATATTTTGACTGTTTACCCCCACGTTGACAGTAGGGAAGGTGTTGGATAGAAAATTAAACAATTCCCCATCCTACAGCGCCCTCCAGCGCAAGTCGTTGTTATGACTTGCGTTGTAATAGCAGTGTTGTATTAGCAGTGCGGGGTAATGCCCGCGTTGTTATGGATGTTTCCCCTGGGGAGTAGCCAGATAGGGTTCTAGGTAAGTGCACAGCAGCAGTGACCCAGGCCATCGCGTCCCGAGAAGCAAGTCAGTAATCAATCCTCAATCAGGATGGGCAAGCAGAGCTCCCATAAGTGCCCTACTCGTTGTTTTCATTCCAGCACCGACAAATGTCAACTAATTCATTTTCTGCTATAATGGTGTAAAGTTGTGCCGCCGCTTTGAGGGTGCCTGACATCACTCAACCTGTCCTTTTGAGGATCCAATACTACATTGTAGCCCCCGCACAGGATTGCACCTGGTCCGAGAGCGTCAACAAGCCTCCAAATCTCCTCAAAGAATTCCGGGTCATCTACGTTAGGGCCTTAAATTGAGATCAGTCTGATTGGGTGTCCCCCACCCCAAAGAGCCCGCAACATCATGTACCTCTCCTGTGTATTACATAAAGCCATTTGCATGAATCAAGGCAGCCCCTTTCTGTTGAGTATAGCCAGCCCCGCACATAGTTTAAGTAGCATACCACATGTTTTTCACCAAGCCACCCTGCGCGCAAGCGTGCACAAGTGTGTTCTGTCTAGTGCAGCTCCTGTAGGAAGCAAATGTCTGCCCCATAGTGATTCAAGTGTGCAGCAACTAATCTCACGATGCGCCTATCTTTCAGACCTAGGACATTCCAGGTTATTGCTTTCAGTCGAGTCATTGCCATGGTGCATACATCCATTCACTCAGCAGTAGACTCATCCTCACACTCGAGGACCATCTCTGAGGAGCACAAAGGGAAGAGGAGGCCATCAGGACAAGGGGAGAAGGAAGAAAGGAAGGGACAACAGAAATACATTTCAACAGCCGTAGCACCCCAAATAATACCCACCCCACACCCACTGCTGCCTCCCAAAACGGCTGAATATAAGCCCCCAACCTCAAAAAAGCCATCTATGGCAAAAAAACAAACAGAGAGTAGGAATCATCTCTAAGGAGGACCCACTAGGCACCGGACTTATCTCAGCTAGAGGTAGCTGGGTGACTGGACCTTGTGTGTGCAGCTGAGCGATTATGCCCAGCTGCTTAATAAGGCAAACATCAACATCCAGTCTAATAACAGAAAATAAAGGAGTGGGTATTCACGTTCCTGCAGATAAGCAATTTCAGACATGTGGAGGCAGGCCCAAGACCCTTTCTACGGTGCTGCAGCGTTCAACGTATTCAGTCATTATCACTGATGTGGATGCACTCGTCTGAGTCCTTCTCTTATTGCAGAATCAGCTTGGCCGGGGGGAGTAAAGAGTACTTGACACCCAGCTTTTGTAAAGATTGTTTAACCAGCATGAATTCTCGTCTCTCTGCTAGTACCGCCAAAGTGACATCAGGGTAGGAGGACACATTGTTTGCCTGATAAACAACTGTTTGCTGGTTTCTCGCCAACCTAAGTACAGTATCTCTGTCTCTATAGTTTAAGAGGTAGGCAGTTATTGGTCTGGCAGGTGTCCCTGGCAGGGGTCTCAGTACTAAGGATCTATGTGTTCTCTCCACTATGTACACAGGAGTCAATGAATCTCCAATTGAGCCCTCAGCATTCCTTCCACATAGTCCTCGACCCAGGACATGGCGGTGGAATCTGGGACCCCAACTATCCTCAGGGTATTACTCTGGGACCAGACTTCCAAGTCCTTGTTTTTGTTGCGAATCACCTCCAGGACATTTTCAATGCTGAGCAGTTTCTTTCTTGTCACGCACCACTCACCTTCGATTGTAGAGGTACATTGTTCTAGTTGTCCAATACAATCATCGTGACTAGTCACATTCTCATTTAATCAATCAAATCAGAACATTAGAGAGTCTATTTTGTTATCAATGGCCGTGAGGGATTGCTTGAGATCCCTGAACATCTCTTGGATGTCTTGTTCTTGGGATGGCGTGCCCCCCCGTTTCCACCTTTTCCTGACCCGCTTCTATGGGTGCTGCTCCCCTGTTCGGCTAGCGCTGTTTGAAAACCAGCTTGGACTGCTGAGTGTCCGACTTCCCCATTATGACAGCATCCTCCTGCATTCCCAAGAGGCCGCAACATACCCCGCCCAGCAGTGCCAGGTCCGGAGTCACCTTACTGGGCCAAATTTACTGCCGGCCCAGCTGAGTGAGCACCCCACCGGGACAGCAGTCTGCCTACGCATTGTTGTGGTCCAAAGGCAGACTAATCAATTAGGGACCATGTCCCAGTTTGCAGATAGCATCTGGGGTCCTCACTGATGCAGACACCACCTACATGCACATACTGGGGGGGTGGTGCCCTGCTGTTCCATGCACAGGGGGACAGTCCCACCACAATTGTCCCACCACTTGGGAACAGTACCTCAGTTGTGATGGGGAGGAGCCATTAGCCCGAGGTCCTCCAGGTGTGGCTGTGCTGCTTGGTATTTTCCAGGGCCACCCCGACCTCGGTCACGTTGCAAAGTTGCAGCCGGTCTCACCACTCTCCACAGGCCCACTCTCGGGACCTCTTGTCAACAAATGCTTTACCACTCATCGGGCTCTAATCCGCCAGCTGCCACGTCATGTTTCCTCCCCTTTTATCTTGGTAGCCCCAGGCAGCCCAGTTTGTGTTTTGCAGCTGTCTGGAGCTCCTCCATATCGCAGGTCTCACCACCAATCATGAGGCCCTACCACACCAGTCTTGAGTGCAGTGCGCTAGCCGGTCCTTCTCTCCCCTGCTGCATCCTTCAGGTGCTCTCAGAGTCCGTGCTATCACTGTGTTAGATCCAGTGGCATCCCTGCCTCTGTCACTGGCTATAGGTGGCACTAGGTCGGCTCGGCCAGATCTCCTTGAGAGGGCCCATAACACCTCCCTCCCAGCTGCAGATACGATTTCCCTCGCTGTGTCACCCGGCTCTCCTCCTCAGCCGTATGTCTTTCCACCTGCAGCGCTGATGACCTCAGGGGGGGTACCACACATCAATTCCGCCTCCTGGTGTCTGCCGCCTGCGATCTTCTGTATTGCCAGAGGAGTTGCAGCATAGTGCTCTGTATCACGCACCTTGCAGTCTCTCCATACCAGGGTCGCAGGCCTTGTCAGCTAGCTCAGTCCCGGCATGTGGACCTCTCTCTGGTGCTCAGCGTCTCAAGGCCGGTGCCATCCAGCCCCCAGCAGGTGCGACATGACCCCCACACACTACACTACATCCATGTCTGCTGCAAAAAAATGGATAACTTGAGGATTGGCTGTCCAGCCCGCAGAGCCTCACGGAATGGCTGCCATCTTGTAGCAGGGCTCTCTAGTGCCCTGTCCAGGTGTTCAATTTGGGGCTTTTTCGAGGAGGTCTGGCTTGCCCATTAAAAGTGAGCAGCTTAGGTGGAATTACTGCATGGCTTAACAAGGGAAGCATGTGAGCAATGGGAAAATAAGAAGGTTGGTGGTCATGTAAGGGAAAGGTGCTGTTTCTGCTCTTGACCAACAAGTGGCTAATAAGTAATTCGTGTCTCTAGCCACTCCAGATGGTATGCCTGCACCTGGATGTCAGACAGTATATCCAGGTATTCCTTAGCCACGTGTGGATGATACATACACAATGTACCACACTCCATTCATATCAAGAAGGTCCAGCAGCAAAATTAGCCTGGATATGTAGGCAAATACATAGAAGGAAAGAGGGCTTGAAACCATCATGAAAACATATCAATGTCCTTGGGGACATTAAGATTTTGTTCAGATGGCATACCTCACCATAATTCCACCAAGGAGCTACAAGCCGAGCTGCGTGTCCTTCTGTGACTTGACAGCTTGCTATTTGTCTGCTTGTGAACGGCTAGGAAGGTAGCCAGCTTAAGACAAAGTGAGTCATAGAGAAGGTGGGGAAATCCCCGCCCGATCTCCTTTTAGCTGAGGACAACAGCTGGCATGACAATTTCATAGGGAGATGAAGTAGAGGTTACGCACTCCGCAGTTGTGGATGTGGTTAGGTTGTGGTGTGCACCAGAGATATCACTCCCGACAAGGTGTGGTAATCAAATAACAGGTTGCGACACTAGAGGTGAGTGTCGTCTCTCCGAGCACAACCAAATGGACGTTGGCACGTCTTGAGAAATATAATCAAACTTCAGAGGATCATGATTTCCATCATATTTTATTCCATGTTTCTTCACAGGAAATGATACATATCATATAGCTGATTGTTGGTTAAACATCTTTAAACTTCCCAAAATTTTCAGAAGACCATTGAGAAATCACCCAATGCATTTTGAACTATTTCAGTCCTTCTTCAGGGGTAGTCTGAAAATAATATAGAAAAAATATATGTAGGATCTTTTCAAGTGTCATATTCCACTAACATACTACACAAATTTAATCACTGCGTGAATTAATCACATGCTGTGCTAACTCATTGTTGTAAAATAATTACTAACTCAATCAAGTTTGTGTTCAAAAGTAAAATTATACAACACCAAGATATGAAACCCCATGAAAGAGAGTAAGGCGATATTCCCTGGAAATCCTAAACAAGAGTAAACCATGAATGTATCATATTAACCAAAAGTTTAGAAAGCAAATGTCAGAAAATATAAGTGACTCAAGATTAAAACGTGAATTGAGAACAAAAGAAACTGTGTGCCGTAATCATAATAGCCAGGTGGAATACTGTGTCAAGAAAAGATATACCAAAAATAATGCCAAGTTCAAAACCCAAGAACGAGCGTGAGCCCAGATGAATTCAGACGGATATAGCGTGTGAAACAGTGCAGTCGGTTAGATGAACGCGCAAGCGGCGCGTGCATAAAACTTACTTGAATACTCAGAAACGAACAGCGTGTAGGCGCGGTTCGGCTATCTTTGCACCATGGCGTGTATTCGTGTGAAAGAAATAAAGAACGGTGAAAAGTATTAGAAGAGTGAATCTAGAAAGAGGACAGATATAATGGCGGCCATCCTGTAACGGTGTATCCGAGAAAGTGAATGACAAGTGATGAAAATTGATTAATAACATGCTGTAATGTAGAATGTATGTAAAGAAATAAAAAAAGTATGAAAACAATAACTAAGAAGCAGATATGCAGAAATACAGATGCAGCATAATTTCATAAGTAGCACAAAAATTCCATCCTATCATTTAAACCCAAAGGTTTAGACGATTGCAAAAATTATATCCAGTAGTTTTCCCTTTGCAAAAGAAAATTGTTATTGTCTCTATCATCGCGCTTAGGCACCACTTCAACAGCAGCAAATCTTAATTGACTAATGTTGTGTCTGAGTTCTTTAAAATGAGCTGCTACAGAAGATTTAAGATTTTGAGTCCTGGTGTTGCTTTTGTGTTCATTGATGCGTATCTTGAGTTTGCGAGATGTTTTGCCTGTGTAAATCAATCCACAAGGACATTTTATAATGTACCCCAGGTTTTCTGTGTCACAAGTGGCATTGAGTTTCAATTTGATGTCTGTGCCTTTCATGGGATGTTTCAAGATTGGCCCTCTGATAATGTTGTTGCAATTTTGACAATTAAAACAAGGTTGATTGCCTTCGCAAGTAGATGCAGTTTCTTGTTTCGGTTTGGTGATGATTTCTTTGAGATTATGACCTCTTGTGTAGACAAATAGCGGTGGACCTTGGAAAATCTGTTTGAAATCAGGTTCAGTACCTATGATAGACCAATGTTTAAGTATAGATGTTTTGTATGATCTCGAGTTAACTGAATATTTCGATACGACCACAGGTCTCTTGCTGGTGTCTTTGTTTTTGAAGGTCAATGTCTCCTGGCAACTCAATTTGTCGCAACGTTCTTTGGCATTTTGAAGAATGGTTTGTGGATAGCCTCTTTGCTCAAACCGTCTGATCATAGTGGTTGCCTGTTCTTCAAACTTGGTTGTCTCAGAGACTATTCGTTTAACCCGAAGCATTTGGGAAAATGGTAGGTGGTTTTTCAGAGCCGTCTGGTGAAAAGATTTATAATGCAACGTGTTATTTTTATCAGTGGCTTTTCGGTATAGGTCAGTTTCCAGATGATCTTTAACACGAGTGATTTTGACATCAAGGAAGGTGATGGTTTCCTGGTTAACTTCATGGGTGAATTGAATGCGATCATTGATCTGATTCAGTTGCAACAATGCATTGTTCAAAGATTCATGGTCTCCTTGCCACAAGACAAAGATGTCATCAATTTACCTTAGGAAAATCCTGGCATGTATCTTCCAAGGATTGAGGTTCAGTATGTGGTTTTCTTCAAAATACTTCATGAAGGCATTAGCGTAGACCGGCGCAGCGCAGTTGCCCATAGAGGTACCGGACAACTGTACAAAATGCTGGCCCTCCCATTGGAAATAACTTTGATACAACGTAAAATGCATGAGTGGCATTAGGAAAATTTGGAAATCAGTGTTCAAATCAGAATGCAACAACATGTTCTCAATGGCTTCCATGCCCAGATCATGCGGTATACTCATATAAAGTGATTTTACATCAATAGAACAAAGCCAAATGAGGTCCTCTTCTTTAAACGATATGTTGTCAATGTGATGTAAAAAGTCTGTAGTGTCTTTAACTTACGTTCGTGACTGTTGTACGAAAGGTTGTAGATACTTGTCGATGAGTTTGCCAGTAGATTCATGAATGCTTCCACAAGTGGAAACAATTGGTCTGAATGGAGGGTGTGTCAAGCTCTTGTGAATTTTTGGCAGCATGTACATGCTGGGAGTTCTAGGGTTCTTAGGAGTCAAGAATTTTACAGTCTTTTGATTAATAATCCCATTCTCATATGCTGTAGACAAAATGTTAACCAACACTTCAGTAACTTGTTTGGTAGGGTTGTATTGAATAGCCTGATACGTGTTGTCATCAGAGAGATGTTCTTTCACTTGATTGTGATAAAAGTCAGTATCCATAAGGACCAAAGCCCCTCCCTTGTCTGCAGATTGGTAAGTAATCCCAGCATTTCTAGCCAGGTTGTTCAAAGTGGCAAACTCTTTATTTGTCATATTGTTGTGTCTTGAATTGCGTCGATAATTGAAGCCACTTATGTCGTTCCTCACAAGATTTTCAAAGATGTCAAATGATTTGTGACTGGTAGGGGCAATAAAGGTGCTCTTATTGCGTAAGCCTTTGAGTTGATCAACTTGATCACTGGTTGTCACTGGAAGAATGTTTTCAAAATAATGTCTGAGTCGTAAGTTTCGCATGAATTTAAAAAGACTTATCTCCAACTCAAGCTCATTGGTATGGCTGGTGGGAACAAATGAGGTGCCTTTTTGTAAAGCAGATTTTTCATGTTCGGTAAGTCTATGTGATGAGATTTTAACAACTAGGTTCATTTCTTCTTCAACTCTTTCTGTTTCTTGGCAATTGTAGTGCTCCTGGTGTCTCGTTCTGTTTCTTTGTCTTTTCCTTTGGCTCCTCCGGGGTTGTCTCTTTCTCCTAAACCTTCTTCTAAAAAAGGAACCGCAGTAGAGGTGGATGTGCTGAGTGTTGATTCCCTGCTCGTGGAGGGTTGTTGAGAGCCAGAACGGTTTGTGCTGGTGTGTGCATCATCCTCAGCAGAAGATGTCTCTGTTTCTGTGTTTGTTTTGTATGCTTTATTTTGACGACGTTTGGCGTAGACTTCAGCCCAGGAGTAGACCTCCCCTAACTTATAGTCGATGGTATCTCTTCTATATTTGCGTATCTTCCGCTCATTAATTTCCCGTGTGTGCTTATCCAATTGTACAGCTGTATCCTCTAGCATCTTCGTCAGTTCATCCTTGGTTAGCATGTCGGATAAATCCTTTTTACATTGTTCAATGTCTCTGTTTAAGTCTTCTAGAGCTCTTGAAAGTTCATCCTCGATTAAAAGAATAAGGTCTAATGAACACTTATTTAAGATGGCGTACCATCTATCCACAAATTTAGAGCTGTTCTTGCATAGTAGTGGTTTCAGCGGGATTCGGAGACCCCTAGGGATTCGTTGCGCTCGATGGTAGCGTATCAAAGTACTGGCATGGAGCCTTTGGCTAATTTCTTTCTTTGTCAGATACAAAAGTTGTTTAATGCAACTCTCTTTGCTTCTTGTTAGAGTGGGATGTGTAGACACTTCCGGGATCAAAGCATATATTTTATCGATGTCATCAGTAGTAAAGGCAAAGGTATCAGCTTTTAAATCAGTTAATGCTGTGATGTCATCGTAAGCCATGTCTCTGAGACTACCAAGTTTGAAGAACAGGCAACCACTATGATCAGACGGTTTGAGCAAAGAGGCTATCCACAAACCATTCTTCAAAATGCCAAAGAACGTTGCGACAAATTGAGTCGCCAGGAGACATTGACCTTCAAAAACAAAGACACCAGCAAGAGACCTGTGGTCGTATCAAAATATTCAGTTAACTCGAGATCATACAAAACATCTATACTCAAACATTGGTCTATCATAGGTACTGAACCTGATTTCAAACAGATTTTCCAAGGTCCAACGCTATTTGCCTACACAAGAGGTCATAATCTCAAAGAAATCATCACCAAACCGAAACAAGAAACTGCATCTACTTACAAAGGCAATCAACCTTGTTTTAATTGTCAAAATCGCAACAACATTATCAGAGGGCCAATCTTGAAACATACCATGAAAGGCATAGACATCAAATTGAAACTCAATGCCACTTGTGACACAGAAAACCTGGGGTACATTATAAAATGTCCTTGTGGGTTGATTTACACAGGCAAAACTTCTCGCAAACTCAAGATACGCATCAATGAACACAAAAGCAACATCAGGACTCAAAATCTTAAATCTTCTGTAGCAGCTCATTTTAAAGAACTCAGACACAACATTGGTCAATTAAGATTTGCTGCTGTTGAAGTGGTGCCTAAGCGCGATGATAGAGACAATAACAATTTTCTTTTGCAAAGGGAAAACTACTGGATAACATTTTTGCAATCGTTTAAACCTTTGGGTTTAAATGATAGGATGGAATTTTTGTGCTACTTATGAAATTATGTTTGATCTGTATTTCTGCATATCTGCTTCTTAGTTACTGTTGTCATACTTTTTTATTTCTTTACATACATTCTACATTATTGCATGTTAGTAATCAATTTTCGACACTTGTCATTCACTTTCTCGGATACACCGTTACAAGATGGCCGCCATTATATGTGTCCTCTTTCTAGATTCACTCTTCTAATACTTTTCACCATTCTTTATTTCTTTCACACAAATATACGCCATGGTGCAGAGATAGCCGAACCGCGCCTACACGCTGTTCGTTTCTGAGTATTAAAGTAAGTTTTATGCACTCGCCGCTTGCTCGTTCATCTAACCGACTGCACTGTTTCACACGCTATATCCGTCTGAATTCATCTGGGCTCACGCTTGTTCTTGGGTTTTGAACTTGACATTATTTTTGGTATATCTTTTCTTGACACAGTATTCCACCTGGCTATTATGATTACGGCACACAGTTTCTTTTGTTCTCACTTCACGTTTTAATCTTGAGTCACTTGTATTTTCTGACATTTGCTTTCTAAAATATTGGTTAATGTGATACATTCATGGTTTACTCTTGTTTAGGATTTCCAGGGAATATCGACTTACTCTCTTTCATGGGGTTTCATATCTTGGTGTTGCATAATTTTACTTTTGAACACAAACTTGGTTGAGTTAGTAATTATTTTTCAACAATGAGTTAGCACAGCATGTGATTAATTCACTGCAGTGATTCAATTTGTGTAGTATGTTAGTGGAATATGACACTTGAAAAGATCCTACATATATTTTCTCTCTATTATTTTCAGACTACCCCTGAAGAAGGACTGAAATAGTCCGAAATGCATTGGGTGATTTCTCAATGGTCTTCTGAAAATTTTGGGAAGTTTAAAGATGTTTAACCAACAATCAGCTATATGATATTTATCATTACCTGTGAAGAAACATGGAATAAAATATGATGGAAATCATGATCCTCTGAAGTATGATTATATTTCTCAAGACGTGCCAACGTCCATTTGGTTGTGCTCGGAGAGACGACACTCACCTCTAGTGTCGCAACCTGTTATTTAATTTCATAGGGAGGAAAACAAAGCGATTTATCATGTGGGAGGAGTCATGAAATGATCTCCTGTCTTCTAGTCCTATTGCGTTGGAAGACAGAACATTCACATCACACACTCAGGACAGGACAGGGCTGAAAAGATGAAGGAAGACCATGTATAAAGAGCACACTATTTAATTATGAGTGGAGGAATGGAACAACAGCTCATTTTTAATTAATTTTGGTCAGCATTATGAGGACCAACTCTAAAGCATCATTTAAGGATACTTAAAGATGACCTTCAACACCTTAGTATAAATGGCATGCTTCACCTTAGGAAACAAAAACTCCCATGTATCAAGATCTGTGACATAGTACAGATAACATTACACAACCCTGTATATACTAGGAATACAATCCTACAACAAACTCTTATACATTAAGTCAGATCAAAAGGAAATTTTGCATTTCTATATAAAATACATGCTGTTGTCCACTTTGGTTATGGCCATCTTTTTTTGTGACAATCTTAAATGGCCAATGTAATCCATTTATGTTATCTCCTCAACTGAAAATCTATCCACCAGCTTCCAAACTGACAGCACAGGACACATAATGCCCTCCAGATAGAGCAGGCCCAGTTGCAAACTTCTCCTCATTTAAGGAGGCGAGGCTCCAGCACCACCTTCCTGAAGAGATGAGGAACTTGCTGCACATTCTCCCTTTCCTCCATGAAGAACATTTTTCGCTGGCTGAACTCCATGGCGACTGCAGGGTACACAGTTGTGGGACAATGACTAGTGGTTGTCGAAGTCACACCAGCAGCAACAGATGTGATGGTGTTTCTGGGAGCATTAGGACTATAGGATAAAAAGCTTGCAGCAGCAGGTTTCATGGTGGCGCTCGTAGCAAACAGGTTTAAATGCAACAGCAGTTACATCTAACCTTATATCCAGGCAGTTTACTTCTCTTCCTCCCTATATTAAAGAAACAAATAACCATCTTGACTTTAAAAAAGCTCCAAAAACATAGGACTCTAATTAACTACAAACGGTCAGGCCATCCTCCTCCAAGCCGATGGAGTCTTTTACTGTTTCAACGGACTACCCTTTCCACCAATTGTTCCCATAACTCTTTGCCCGATAGTCCTTACTTTGCTCTTTCAAATTCCATTACACCATGGCATTTATTTCCATGAGTTAAAATATGTACAACATGAATAAATGTTTGTAACAGTAGCATCCAGTTTACTGGTTTTGCAGGAGTCACAGCAGCAACAGTAGTGATGATGATGCTTCCCTCAGTTGTGATAGAGGCAAAGGATGCCCTTTTCTTAGCAAATTAGGCTGGTGGAGATGCAGGGTTATTGGATGGTATATCCTGATCCTCCTGCACAGTGTCACTAGCCAGGGGAGTAAATTAGTCACGATCTACTGTGACCTTATGGCACACAGCAGCATTGATATTATGTATCATTTTTGCAATACACACATGGTTCACTTTCCTTTATATAGCCATTCTAAGTGCATATGACACTACACACTAGATCGCTGACATTTCAATGCAATCCCCAGATCATTGAGCGGGGCATTGGAATGCCGCTCGTCGAGGAGAACCTGTGCCTTTTGCTGTTTTGCCTGCCCTGAAGACTGGGAAATATCCTGACTCGCTTTGCCACCGAGGAGCCCCATCAGAGATCAAGTCTGCGTGGGAGTGTTGCAGGCGCCGGAGGACGGGACTGCGAGGCCCAGCAGGCTGTGCGTATCACAACGAGCACACCTGTTGCCTCTTCCCGTGTCTCCGCCCTCCCTGCTCTGTGCCTTTAAACTCCTCGCGGCCCCCGCTCCGCGGGAGCCGCTCGTCGAGGAGAACCTGTGCCTTTTGCTGTTTTGCCTGCCCTGAAGACTGGGAAATATCCTGACTCGCTTTGCCACCGAGGAGCCCCATCAGAGATCAAGTCTGCGTGGGAGTGTTGCAGGCGCCGGAGGACGGGACTGCGAGGCCCAGCAGGCTGTGCGTATCACAACGAGCACACCTGTTGCCTCTTCCCGTGTCTCCGCCCTCCCTGCTCTGTGCCTTTAAACTCCTCGCGGCCCCCGCTCCGCGGGAGCCGCTCGTCGAGGAGAACCTGTGCCTTTTGCTGTTTTGCCTGCCCTGAAGACTGGGAAATATCCTGACTCGCTTTGCCACCGAGGAGCCCCATCAGAGATCAAGTCTGCGTGGGAGTGTTGCAGGCGCCGGAGGACGGGACTGCGAGGCCCAGCAGGCTGTGCGTATCACAACGAGCACACCTGTTGCCTCTTCCCGTGTCTCCGCCCTCCCTGCTCTGTGCCTTTAAACTCCTTGCGGCCCCCGCTCCGCGGGTGCCGCTCGTCGAGGAGAACCTGTGCCTTTTGCTGTTTTGCCTGCCCTGAAGACTGGGAAATATCCTGACTCGCTTTGCCACCGAGGAGCCCCATCAGAGATCAAGTCTGCGTGGGAGTGTTGCAGGCGCCGGAGGACGGGACTGCGAGGCCCAGCAGGCTGTGCGTATCACAACGAGCACACCTGTTGCCTCTTCCCGTGTCTCCGCCCTCCTATACCTGGCTTCTCATTTAACCTGGGAGAACCGCGCGTTAGCGGGACGCGTGTGCGGGACTACTCCCGGGACGAAGCCCGGACTAAGGGCGGACAGTCTAAGACAGTCCAAGACTGGCCACGACTGGACTGGGCCAGGAATCCTTCATCTAATGTGCTGTGAGTTAATCGTTTATACGTTTAGTTGTTAAAACTGTCCAAATATCAAAACTTGACATAAATTGCTACTTGAAAAGGAATATTGTCTGTTTTAGGTTTGAGAGCTTCCGATATGTCGCGACAGAAGACCCCTGTCAACTCTGCTAACACAATGGACAATTATTTAGTCCAAGTGGTGACAAAAATAAACAGTGTACGAAGGTCTTCTTTGGGCCTTAGCGATTCTCCACCTTGTGCGCAATTAGTAGGCTCCCCACCATGCGGACAACTAGTAGACCTTAGTGCAACCCAATCGAACTTGGACGAAATAAATGCCATCGATGTGCAGGATGAAGAGACTAACGATTGTATAGCGCTCAATGTCTCTTTGACACCTACTGTCCCTATACTTGATAGAAATGTCGATTTATTGACTGGGGATGAGTTAAACCTATCTGGTAATGATCCAAGGATAGAGGAGGGAAGTATCTCCCCCCCAATGCCTGTACCTGCACCAAGAGTAACAAGAGGGTCCACAAAAGCCCCCCCCAAAAGAGAAGGACTGCGGTCTGGTCGGAATAAACCAACAAACCCACCTAGAAATAAACATAAGAGTTCCTCAGAAGGGATAGGGGAGGAAGGAAATGTTACCAGTGGTTGGGATGATATGGTGTCAAGTAAGTTCATGGGCATGTTGGAATCTAAAATTTCTCGGTTAATAAAACCCCTGATCTCTAAAATAGATCATTTAACTGATAAAGTTAATAAATTGGAGACTCTTCTAAAAACAACAAATGAGAATGTGGGAGAGATACCAAATCTAGTATTAAATAAAATCGATGACAAGCAAGTGACGGGAAGTATAGTAGGGGGGAATATCCCTGAGGGAACAGAAGACACTCCAGCTCTTGTACATCCTATTAGTATCAGACCTAGCAACGACCCGAGTAACAGTATAACCTTAGACCCTTTGCCAATACAAGGGAATGTTTTATCCCCCGATTCCGACACTGTAACACGCCCGATGGAATTAATTGTTGAAGCTTCACCACTAATATTAGTACTTGCAAATGTACCACCTTTAAAAACAGGACAGGGTGAGTCGCCAGATTCCTTATTAAACAAAGCTTCACAGTGGTTGAGTAATAACATGCATATATCTCCCCTGGGAAAAGAAAAGCTTTTTGACGACCTGCTATCAGCAAGGCGGGTAAAGTGGATAGGGACTAAACCAAAGAAGTTTGCAGGTGACTGTGTGGTATTAAATTTTAAGGGCCCTGAGGTACTACCGGATATTTTGGATAACATCTTCCCCCCACAACGTAGAACGGCAGAAATAATTCCGCTAATGTTAGATTTCTTCTATACTAGAAGAGGTCTTGTAGCCAAGCCAAGTATACTGAGAACTAAGTGGTCAGTAGTGGGAAATAGAAGGGCCAGGGTAGATCCAACCTGTGACTGGGGGATAAGCATGGCAAATCGTTACTCGGCTTTATCTGATTTAAATGAATGCGATTGACTCGCAAGCTACGAACCTGTCTCTTTTAGAAAACAGACAATTTCAAAAAATGAAAGAGCAGAAAATATGAGCCGTACCCAGCCAAATGACTGGAAATTAGGCGCCAGGGAATCGCAAATCTTTGTTCAGGGATTGACAAAGCTAGATATTAAAGGTATAGATAGAACTAGCAAGGCAAATGAAAATAAATCACTATTGATGGATAGGGAAATATTAACTGTTGAATGTGAGGCGTCCATAAGTGATACTGAGATATGTCAGATGTTGCAATCCCAAGAGACACCATTACTGTCCCTCGTCTCATGGAATATAGCAGGATTAGCGAATAAACTATCTACACCAGAGTGGGTGGATTTTATTGACCAATACGATATAATTATGTTACAAGAAACTTGGTCATTGACCCCAACTTTCCGTCAGGGGTATTTAAACTTCCATATGCCAGCAATTGGAAATCGTGTGGGACGCCCCTCTGGAGGTTTGCTAATCTGGATACGACAGTCATTGGATTGTACGATAAAACAAAGATCTGTACCATCGAGTGATATTATAGCACTTGACATAAATTGGGGAAATGGCCACGAACTGGTCTTGTATAATATTTATGCCAGGGGAGTTGGTAGTGGCAAATCCTCAGAGGCTGTGATAATCCTAGATCAGAACATTGAAACAATAAGAGCAAAATCCCAGGTGATAGTAGGCGGAGATTTAAATGCCACCTTTGAACCCTTAGGCGAAGAGGATAGGATCCTATCTGAGGAGGAGGATGCCAAGTGGGGCATACCCCAGCTAGAGGTGCCTGCTATCAAAAAATGGAGTTCAGTGGCAATTCAGCTGAAAAGTCTCTGCCTGGCAAGAGGTTTAAGAGCAGTAAATGGGCGCTCGCCCTCTGACTTAGAGGGAAATAACACGTTTGACAATGGTCGAGCAGCTAGTAGAATTGACTACTTACTGTTGGATGTAAGGGCCTGGGACAAATTGGTAGATATGGTTGTGAAAAAGAGATTAGAAAGCGATCATAATCCCCTATGTCTGACTCTTCATCCATATAATGATAGTATAGTGCCTATTTACAAAAATGAAATGGTCACGCAAGATGTGGTCTGTTCAAACAACCAACGCCATTTGAAATGGAGAATGCTACTGGAAGATGTTGTAAAACTTGAGACTCTTAAAAAAGCAGTCGTCGATCAAGTAAACATCATTAAGCCCCACCGTGGAAAGCCCAACTTCCAAAACTACATGATGGAGGCCCATAAAAATCTTTTCTGTAACATTCAAAGTTTCTTTGTAAAATCAGTAGGCATTAGTAAAACCAAAAAGGAGCAATCTAGACAAGGGTGGTACGATAAGAGCTGTAGGTTGGCACGATCTAATCTAAGTACAGAACTGAGAGGAGGCAATGTCATAGCAGTAAGGAGGGCTAGGGATAATTATAGACAGATCCAGAAGCAGGCTAGGAAGCGCTGGGATGAAGAATGTTGGCAGGACCTAAAGGAAGCTTGTGCTGCCAAGGATTCAAAGCGTTTTTGGTCCCTGGTAAAATGGGAAAGGGGAGGGATAGCTGCTCAGCCCCAAAACCATGTGGCTAAAAATAAATGGACTGAATTTTTTGAACCACAGTATGCCCGAAACCCAGCTTACATCTCCATTAAACCTCCGCCTCCTGTCTTTTTTAAACACCAAATATTTACTGAAATGGATGTTAGCATAGCACTAGACTGTATTACGGGGGGGGGAAAGCCCCGGGTATGGATGGAATCCCGGCCGACATATTTTTATCGGGCCGGAAATCTTGGTGCACTTATTTTGAAATGCTGGTAAAACGCTGTGGCAATGGGTGGGGAGGTACCTCCATCATGGAAGGGAGCAGAAATTGTCCCCATATTTAAAAAAGGGGACAAAACTCTAGCTAAAAATTACAGACCCATCAGTTTAATTGATACAGCACAAAAACTGATGGGCCGTTTAGTCCAAAATAAATTGCAGCAATGGATCGATGAAAGGGACATATTGTCACCCTATCAGGCGGGTTTCCGACCCCTGACTAGTAGTGTAGACCAAGTATTATACTTCATAGCTATCTATTGGAGAAATGTCGCACTAAAAAAGGGGTCATTGTATGCTGTGTTTGTGGATCTAAAAGCAGCGTTTGATCTGGTCCCTAGAGAAAAACTGTGGCAGACCCTGGCAGATTTGGGATTAAGCCAGGAACTCCTCACCCTCTTAGTCCGCCTCCACGAAAACAATTTCGCCAAGATTCGGTGGGGCAAACAGGGGGAAGTTACAGACCCGTTCCCAGTGGAACGAGGGGTAAGGCAAGGATGTGTCCTAGCACCAACATTATTTTCAATTTACATAAATGGCATAGTTGACCACCTAAACAAACTTTCATGTGACGCGCCAATAATAGCAGGCTCTCGTGTCCCCGTACTTATGTTTGCGGACGACACGCTTCTACTTTCATGTACGCCAAGCGGCCTCCAAAAAGCGGTAGACGCCTTTGGAGAATTTTGCGACAAAATGGGCCTTGAAGTGAATACCATGAAAACCAAATTTATGTGTATAAATCAACATCCCACTTTTAAAGGTGTAATAAAATATAAAGGCACCCCCCTAGAGAAAGTGGATGCTTTTGCTTACTTAGGTATTATTTTACAGGGGAATATGAAGTGGAATTCTCACATAAATACGACAATCCTGAAGTTTAACCAGCTTGCAGGCGTAGTGGCTTTAAAACATCGAGCCTCGCTAACTAAGCCAGTAAATTGTGCGCTTGAAATTTATAAAATGAAAGTATTGCGTGCTTGCCTATATGGTTCTGAACTCTGGGGGTTCTCAAATTTGGGAGAACTAGCACGTGCAGAAAATAGATTTCTGCGAGGGCTTGTAACGGTTCCCCAAAGCACACCGACAATCCCCATGAAATTAGACCTTGGCATGAAAAGTATTGAGGATATTGTCAGGCTACGGCCACTCCTATATTGGAGACGCTTGATGGTGACTCCAGAGCTAAAGCACTATGCCTTGGCTTTGACAGATGTTGTTAAGTTCGATCGTTTCCATTGTATTGATTGGCTAAAAGACTTGCGGGGACTTCTTGTTAAGTTAAAACTGGACCATTTATGGGGCTCTACTGATGTGGCCAGCTTTCCTACAAAGGCAAAACTAAAAGAATTATATTGGGAAATGGTGTATACAACAATGTTCTGTAGTGGATCCCAATCAAAATTGTTATCTCGCTTTTTAGATATGAAAATGTATCCGGCATGTGAATTATATTGGGATATAATTGAACGACCATATGACAGAAAGTTATATTTCCAGTTCCGTATAGGAACATTACCTGTGAATGCGTTCAAGAAACACTGGTCCCCTTTGTGGGATGAACATTGTTACTTCTGTAAAGATCGGGTGGAGCACATTTCCCATTTGTTATTCGCCTGCCCATTGTATTCTAGCCCCCGGCGTAAATGGTTAAAACCAGTATGCCAAAACATTGGTACTCGCAGCCAATCGATAGCCCTTAGAATATTGGAATCTGATTGTTCAGCTCCTTTTGTAGTTGCCGTAGCAAAATTCCTTGCCTGGGCTTGGGTAATTCGCACTCGGGCTCTTACATCAAATGCAGTAAATTGAAATACGGCTGTTATTATTAATGCACCATGTCAAATGAAATATATTTTTTTATGAATTTTTTGTAAAATGTATTGCATCTTGTCTTGTATAGCATTCGACTGTCAATATTTAATACGTGTTTTAGGATGTATTTTTAGATATAGTATTTATTGTATTAGGGTTAGGAGGTTGCTTTTATGACAAATGTCGAATAAAGCTTTGAAATTTGAAATTTGCATTGGAATTGTCTACTATTGTGCAGTGCCCAGCTTGGGCGACTATGTCTATACAAAGTATGGACATTGCTGCAAATACATTCCTGCTACATTCCAGGGTCACTGGGCAGCTAAAAGCATTCCACAGAACTCCACCGGGGATATCTTGTCCCATGTACACCTCTCTTTCCCTTGCCTTGCTATTTATCATATGGAAACACACCTTGTATGTGGACTTTCATTGACCCAAGCATGCCTTGATCATGTTATGTGAGTGACATGTGCTTATCATGCTAAATCTAAGCTGCAGAAATATAAATAAAGTTGATCTTTTCTTAGTTTTAAAAGTACTAGCAATAATTGCAGCATGACAGCGCTATCTATAATTGACCTATGACAACCTTTTCCAAATTCACAATATGCTGTGTGTGAGAAATTTGATTGTTGGTTGAGGGGGCCTCAGGGAGCAGGGCAGTCATCTTGGTGCAACAGGGCAGTCACCTGAAGCACACACCAAGCACAGGCAACAGAACAGAACAGTGGGAGTCCTTCTGCAGTTCTAGAAACGAACTAAAGAGTAGGTCTGAGAGTCCTATTTTTATACTTGTTGCCCCCTTTGAAGTGCCAGAAACGTCTAGCGTTTGCCCCCTGCAGAAGTTTCTGGAATATCCTGCTTACCTACCCTTATCCTAGACTATCTGTAGATACAAATAGGCTAGTGTAAAGTTCTCTTTGTGAGTGAGCAGAAACAGAGTCTGTGAACTGCAAGTATAGCTGTGCACAGTTGCACTCCCATCCTCCCTTGTATGACCCATCCTGCCAACACCCAGGCTCTCTAATGTTTGGCTTTCTGGGAGGAATGCACAAGGGCCAACCACCAACTAAACCTAGTCGTGCTGCCCAGGAAACAGGCTGTAGGTACCAAATGGCTAGGACAAGGAAATGCCAGCTTTCTAAAATTGGCATTTTCAGAATTGTGACTCAAAATATGACTTTCCTATTAAAGAGGATTTACAATTACAATACCTGAGACACCAAACAGGATATTTCTACTGCTCCCAAGCAAAGGTTATCACTTAATAAATGTAATAAGGTAACCCAAAGTTATTCTATGGGAGAGGCAGACCTCACAGTAGTGAAACACAAATATGTGATTTTTTTCACTACCAGTGCATGTAAAACGTAAAAATCAATGTCCAACTTTTAAAGACAACGCACCTTGCTTTATGGGCTGTTAAGGACCTACCAATGGGGTGGCTTCTATGTATTGCCAAGGGAGTTTTAAGGTTGGGAAAAGGGTTCTTTTGCCAAGTCGAATTGGCAGTTTAAAACTGTATACTGGCTGCAATGACGTGCCTGGGAACATGTTCTCTAAGTTGCCACTTAAGTAGAGATCACAATAAGTGCTGCAGGTAGCATTTTAATTTACCCTGCCCTGGGTATACGGCATGCCACTGTACTAGGGACTTATAAGTAAATTCAATATGCCACTCAGGTGTAAGCCAATGTTACCATGTTTCGTGGAGAGAGCACAGTTAGCAGTGGTAAATTGCACAGGGTCCTAAAGCCAACAAAAACAATTTAAGCAAAAATGGGAGGGGAATAGGCAAAACGTTTGAGGGAAGGTCACCCTAAGGCTGACAGGTCTAACATCCTGCAATACCAAAGAATATGTATTTGTTGAAAGAGTTTGTGCATGGCTGACCTGTTTGGAACATTTCCTTGGCACATCATGTACTGTGCATGATGCCTATGTTGTGCACCATTGAGTGGGGGACATTAAAGTGTGAGGTGATGCTATATGGTAACGCTCCCCCTTGAGATCTGGCTGTTGGACTTTTTTCTTCATCTCTTTTAGGCCCATTTTATCCTTGCTTGATGATGATGTGACAATGTGGTAAATCTGCTGAGAACTTACCTGCCTGAAATACCATTTCGCTTCCAGTCCGGCAGTAAATCCTTCCAAATGGATAAGGCTGATAATTAACACCACCTTCTCTTGCCTGAGTACCAGGTGGAGTTCTGGTGCAGTACCACCCACAATGGCCAGACTCTTTTACTGGAGTTTGGATGTCATAGGCAGCTTTTTTAAAAGGGCATATTGCCCTTGTCTGTTCCATGGCTGACCAGGGCAGTGTGCCCTAAAAACCTTGATGCTGGAAGCAAGGGTATGTGGCTCCTACAGTACCCCCAAAGGAGCCATGCTGGGATTTAGAAGGTGAATGAGCAATAAAGACCCCTTTAAAGTTTGATTTTATTTTGCCACATTTAATGTGCATTAAAAAACCGAGATAAAATGTCAGGCTCTAATCTTACTTTTTCTTTTAAAATGGAGAATGGTATTTACATTTCTTTCTCTGTCTGCAAATTGAGAGGAGTTTGTACAGGGAACTACGTCCCAAAACTTGCTTGGGTACAGGGAGTATGAAAAGAAAGGCTGTAGGATGGTAATGTTTTTTAACAACCAACATTTAAGTATAAGAACTGGTCAAATATTTCAAAATATATCAGCAGTTAGGAAATCATAAATGAAGCATATTTGTTGTAATTGTAAAGCGGGTTGGACACATATTTCAATATGATCAAAACAATTCAAGATACTTTGCTTCGTGATGTACAAATTATATATTTTTGCTGAATCACTATTTTCTTACATTTTCATTTGTGCTCTATATAGTTTTATCAGTACATTTCCACGTTAGTTGACATTTAGTGGGCTGTTCAAAGGAAATATGCTCTCTGTAAATGACTGTGCATTACCACACCATGATTTAGTTTCTTTGCATCAGTGTGTTCTAAAATACTCCACCTGCTACATGTCAGGGACTGTCCAGGACTATGTCGGGAACACAATCAGGGACTTGGGCAAAGACTGGGGACTAGGTAGAAAACTTACACAGAAAGAGTAGTACAGCGCTAACCAGGATCACACAGTAAGTCAGAGGAGGAAAAGTAATCCAGAGGGGATATTATAAATGTAACTCAAAGACAATACTCACAGGGAACAAGAAACACCACCTAGGTAGCCAGCTGTGCCCCCAGATCCTGGTGATCAAACAGTAACATGAAAGGCAGTAACAGCTTGGCGGTAGAACTAAATACAAGCACAAAAGACAAGGAGCTAGCAAGGTGGAATGCTTAACAGGAAAGGAAGGAAATCACAGGGCACACTTGGCAGAAAGCAGGTAACAAACATACAAGGCAACAGAAGCAAGACAGCAGAATAGAAAGACAGCAAACTAGGAACTGGAACCAAGGAAATGGGATGAAAGGCAGTGACTGGAAAGTCGTATACAGAAAGGGAAGCTATAAGGGTATACTAGAATAGTGCAGGTTCAGAAATCAAGAAAACAAAGTAGCAAAGAAGGCAGTGCTGGGGCAGGAACAATATTTGAGCTAAGGATCAGGAGTCACAGTAGCACTGCAGGCAGTGCTAATTCAGGCACAAGGAATGGCTACAGCTCAGGAACAGGGATTAACTATAGCGCAGGAATCAAGGAACAGCAAAAGCTCAGGAACACCGGAACACAGCTAAAATGACCGGAACACAGCTACAATGACCAACACTGGAGCTGGGGCTTAAAATAGCTCACAGTAAACACATGTATCAGGTGTGAGCAGGCTAGCAGCAGCCTACCCCAGGTGAGCTAAATTCCTCCACCCATGCTTGGTCTGCAGGAGTGGAGACAAAGCAGTGAGCAGGGGATTATAGGTAATGGAGTTTCCAGAATGAGCAGACCGGCTTCCACAAAACCTGGCATGGATTGGGAATGGATGTTGATGGAGCAGGGGAGAAACAAAACATTTTTTGTACCTCCTACAAAGCTATCCCCTCATAACTATAATAATATTAATTGTGTGAAGCATGTAAACTAATCAACAAAGTACACAATGATTTTGACACTATGGGGTCGATTCCGATCCGGTAAAATGTGCTCCGAATCGTCGTACGGAGAGTGTTTTCCCCATACGAATCGTACCCGTAGACGTCCCGTACGTACGATGAAGTACGATCCGTACCAGGTGCCAAACTCCGTACGAGTCGTACAGGACTCCGTACGACTCAAATCTCCATACGAGTTTCACTCGGAACCGGCTGTACGTGACATCACTACGGTTCGCGGCTGGTTTTTACGACCCAGCAAGTACGATTCGTGTCGGGTACGCGCCGTACGACCCTTTTCCTACGGGAGCCGAAAACAGTCCTAAACGCAGAGTTCGCGCCGAAACAGGTATGGAACGCCACCCCCGGGTACGGCACGTACCCCCCATGATCGCAGGGGTACGCGCCGTACCCCTGTGATCATGCGGGGTACGTGCCGTACACCCAGCGTACATGGGGTACACACCGTACCCCATGTACGGTGGGTGTACGGCACATACCCCATGTACGCTGGGTGTACGGCACGTACCCCGCATGATCACAGGGGTACGGCGCGTACCCCTGCGATCATGGGGGGTACGCGCCGTACGGTGTGTAGGTGATTGTGCGCTTTTCCGTACGAATCGACGTGTACCGTACGATTCGCGTCCGGGTCGGCCGATCGGGATCGGAATCGTCCGGTCGTACGGCGTCCGTACGAGTCGTACGGAAACGGCTCCGGATACGATTCGTACGGACGGGGATTTTACCGGATCGGAATCGACCCCTATATGTGGGAAAACTAACTACTACTTGCAAAAACCTTATTTACTAATAAAAATGAGTCTAACTAATATAGAGCCATATTGATGAGAATAAAACGCATGTATTTGTGCTTGTGGTGGAAATTAAATCATGGCAAAAGAATACAAATGGTGAGTAAAAATGCTTATATGTTGCTTCGCTAGGTAACACCTAACGGGAACAAATAATTAGAAGGAGGGAGGTAAATGGAAGGGTTTGTTTGCTATATCTAATTTCTGTTATGTTTGTGTTCAAAAACGTTCACATTTAGGCCTGAGAGGCTTAGTCTGAAAAGTGGCTGCTGAACCGTAAATGGTGGAATAGGAAAAATCAAAAATGGCCTCCACACATGCGCAAAAGAGAGAATGTAGTCATGTGTAAATGGCCTATGCACGGAGTAAAGAGATGTCAAGGCCAGCCTGGCCTACAAATGAGAGTTGTGCCAAAGTTGTCTGGATTTAAAAGCCTGGGAAAGTATGAACATTGAAAACATAATGCGTGGAACTGATACAAAAGGAATATACAAGGACACGTGAAAAAAGTTGTTAGCTCATAGGAAACTGTGGAATTATTTTGCACTTTTACTAACTGGTTTGAACAAGGAGGACATGAGGTGATCATTGCCACCCCTCCAATGGATCAATGAGAGACGAGTGAAGCCCCTAAAAGTTTCAATTTTAAAATTGGTTAGTTAATGAAAGGGTATAAAATGTCTTGTGAAAATGATCTTGGTGTGGCCTTTTTCAATTGCACCATGACATGCGGTCGGTTGGGACGATTTTTCTTTGGTGCAAGAGACTTTGAACATTTTTGGAATTTAACTTCTGATGGGGGAGAGAAATGAATTTTGTTGCGGAGATTCTAAGTCAGGAGGGAGACATCGAGGAGGTTAGAAAAGACTGTCATTCTGGGAACCAGTTCTATGTTCTTCTGTTCTATCATCGCCCTATGGCCAAGGGGTAATGAGTTATTTTTTATTTTACTTTGCTTAAAAATGTTTTACTAAAGGCTTAGAATGTACTTGTATAATAAAACCTTTAAAATATAGATTTTTTTGTACTGATTTAGATAAAAATTATATAAAATACAAACTTGAATCTGTGATTATTAAACTAAACTAATGCTGATTAAATGTTGAAGTTATGGGAATAATGTGATTGAGCTGGACGTAATTGCCATCAACTGATTCCTACTAGTTGGTCCATCGCCAAATAGCGGAGTACCTTGATGCTATTCTCTATGACTTTAGAACTTTTAGTAACTCTAATGTATATAATATATAAAGTCACTGTACAGCATAATGAGGGGAACTGGCTGAAGACGAAGGAGGTGAGAGGACACAGACCTGAAGTTCTGACCCTGGAGGAAAACACACATTAAGACTCGCATGCAGTAGACTTTGGAAGCAGGTATGCAGGAGACCCAGGCCCTGGAGGATTACATGGTGTGAGTTTTGTCTCTGATGCTGGAGGTTCAGTCTCTGAATGTGTATGTACTGAGACCTCTGAAGGCTGGCAAACTGGATGCACAGGGTCAAAAAGTGGGCACTACTACAGCTCAGGAAACAATGAGTCAAGAGAGCACTGCAAGCAGTGCAAATCAGGAACAAGAAATAGCTGTAGCCCAGGAACAGGAACGATGACTAACTATAGCTCAGGAAACAAGGCAGCACTGCAGGCAGTGCTAATTTAGGCACAAGGAATGGCTATAGCTCAGGAATCAAGAAACAGGGATTAACTATAGCTCAGGAATCAAGGAATAGCAAAAGCTCAGCATCAAAGGCTGGTTTCACCGGAACACAGCTACAATGACCAACACTGGACTGAAGGGAGCTGGGGCTTGACAGAGCGCACAGTAAATACATGCATCAAGTGTGAGCAGGGTAGCAGCAGCCAGCCACAAGTGAGTTGAATTCTTCCACCCATCCTCGGCCTGCAGGGGTGGAAACGAAGCAGTGAGCAGGGAATTATAGGTAATGGAGTTTCCAGCAAGAGCAGACTGGCTTCCCCAAAACCCGGCATGGTTTGGGAATGGATGTCAATTCCTAAATGGTGTCAAAATGCGTGGAAGTCAGGATATGCATACAGGGGAGTGTCTGGACACTGGACAGCCCCACAATTCGTCCCCCTGGTGGTGGGCACAAGAGTACAGGGAGTGTAATGTGACAGTACATACCACACCCATACCACTCTCCTGATGAATGGCCATTGCTTATGTGTTACACTTGAAATTTCTGTGAAGCTTGGATTTTTCACAATCCCTATGACCAGAGACGTTGTAAGGCATTGTCAAAGTGGGTTCTGGCCCAGGGCCTCAGACGTTTAGGGGGGCCCCTTGAGAGAGCCAGGTTTGTTCTCCCCACACTCCTGCCCTGATGACATTGAATGTTTCTCAAACATAGATTTCTCTCAATACCATTTGTGTTTAATGTATTTTTTATACCGGTAATGTGTGGGAGTCTATAACAGACTTTTGGAGAGAAATGTTGTGTTTGTTCTTTAAAATCATGCAACATTCATAAAAAAGTTGCTTTTAGATCAAAATTGGACCTCACATAAAAGAAATGGCAGTGGGTCCTAGAGATTATTTGCATTAATATTAGTGAGCTGCTACTGTGTTACAATATTGAAAACAACCATCACTATCCCTAAATATTATTTGGAAACACATTTAGAATTTGAACAATTCTGCCTGTACAGTGTCAGCAACCTAGCCAAAGAGGGCATGAAAAGCCTGAAATTGGATCAGAAATTCAAAGCTGCTCCTAACAAGGGACCCCGAAATATGTTTGGCCTATGTCCCCCAAAATCCTTAAGACGTTCCTGCCTATGACGTAATTGATTTACGTCATTCATAGCAGCACCCCCTCTGAAAATTGTTCCAGCGTCACTGCATACTACAAACAATGGGCTGCCTCCAGGGTAACTGTAAACTCACAGCTGGTCTGGGGGCAAGACTTTAGTGAAAGGCAGTTTGCAGCAGCTCGTCGATCTTCTCAGTGCAGGCAACACACAGGCTCACTTTAAAGTGGGAAAGCAATCCCCTTGCAGGTGATAGAGCGTGAATATTATAAACATAATATTCAATCTAACACAGAACTGAAAACAGAATTTGGAGATTACACATTGCATACATTAGATAAACATTTTATGAGAAAAAGATGTAAGTAGTAGAAGTACCGTAAAAGAGTACTTTAAAACGTAGTATAAAGATACATATGGAAATGTACACAATTACATATAAAAGGGATACGTTTTGTGTGATAGGAGATATATCCCGTCACTGCAGCGGAACCAGGAACAGGCACTTTCATTGGGGGACTCCAATCCCCATCCAGCATTGCAACAGGAGCCGCAAGCACCCACGAAACTTGACCCCCAGGGAGGCACTTAAGACCTGCTCAGAGCTCACGCAGCGCAGGAGCCTGTCACTGCAGCGGGACCAGGCACAGGCACTTTCATTGGGGGACTCCAATACCCATCCAGCATCGCAGCAGGAGACACCAGCACCCGTGACGCTTGACCCACCAGGAGGCGCTTAAGATCTACACGGGGCTCCGGCAGCGCGGGACGTACATGGACGCGCCTGGGCCAAGGGCGGGCTTGTTTGTACCTGTCAGAGCATGGGAGAGGCTGGGCCCACTCTCTTGGCTCTCGACTAAGCAAGCATGACGGCTCACAATACTCTTACAATGACAGGAGCCTGGGATACTTAGCAAGCAGAACAGTCTGCAGTGGGCAAAGCGCTCACATTGTACAACCAGAAGACTGAGGTAAAAGGGGGAAGCCGATCTCGTAAATCCTACGAACATTCACCATTAAATTTGTCTTTGGTCGTATTGGTACTGGCATAAGAATATATAGCGGTGCTTATACCCTAAATACCTGAGACTTGATTTTCAGACACGGGGAGTGCAGGGGCATCAAAGTGATGAGCGATGAGGAGAAGAAAGGCATCAACTAAACAGTAACTGCCACCGTCCAAGAATGGGAGGGCTCCGTGCCTTACGTTAATGAACTATCTGACTGGGGCAATGGGGGTCATTGAAAAGCAGGATTAACTCTGTAGAAGATTCTCTGAATTTGGAAAAAGCAGGAACTGTATCTGTGACTAATCATGACCTATTTGTTGAATACACTACACCACCAGGGTGCGTAAGGGGTAAACACACTAAGAATGGTTGTACAGAACATATCAGACCACATATCTGTTAGCGATCAGGATTCTGACACACAGCCTCCTCCAAAACTCCCAAGAAACCCGGAGGTTATGGGAAACTTGAAAGGTGTTACCAAGGTAGGGGAGAAAACCTTTAGAGAATCCAGATCCACTCCTATAAAGCCCCGCAAAAAACCTATCAAATATCTGAAACTAGGAGTATATGTGGGAACCGGAAAATAAGCCAGAACCCGTCCTTGTACTCAACCTACAAACTCCTCTAATGAAATTGGAAACTTAACCAACTTATTGGAAAACGTAGATATCTTTTTAAGAGACACACTAAAAAGTCTAAATAACAGAGTTGCCCTGATCGAAGAGAAATTAAATAACTACCTGAGACTTGACAGGAAGGACAAGTGTGAAGCTAGAAGTAGTGAGCGACCTTCTAACCCTAGTAACCCTCAGACTACTATAATTGTGAACGACAGCAAAGGGACCCACTGTGCAAGATGTCATGGAAAAGCAGCCCTAAGGCCCCCATTGGAACTAGTGAAGAATATCTTGCTCCCTAGTCATCAAGAAGTTAAAATGGATAACACTACAGAGGGCTTTAACAAACTAGTCTTTAGCCCAAACCATTCTGATGATGATTGATTACTTTATTCGGTTTTAGACAAAGAAAACCATAAAAGTATAAGCATCTAAAAACAGTACATGTGACAGAAGAATTCATTATTTGTTAAAGTCAACAAGGTTCATGTAGAAAGTTAGAATTTACATACAAAGATTTTGAGTTAAAAGAACAAATAGCAAAAATTTAAAAATTCATCAAATCAGATAATTACAAATTAATTCTGTGTCGCATACAGAATTTTAGGAACCTAGCTATGTTTAGGGCAAAGAGATCGGATTCCAAAGTTGAAGAGCCACGAGTGAAGGTCGACATTTGCGTATGCCCAACATTTTCAGGATTGGTACTAGCCATCTCTTTCTCGGTTCGGTGTAAAATTTGCAAAAAAGGATGGTGTGTAGAAGGGATTGAGCGGATAAACCATCACAAGGACAGTGACTTAAGGAGTGAGACCAATCATTGACCGTTGGAAAAGTGACAAAGCGATGGAAAATGTTAAGTCTAAATCTGGTCAATAGAAGTCTGTCAAATCTGAATAGTTTCCAAGTTAGATATGGCTCGATTGTAAAAGATGTTTGTATGAACAGGGAATGCTGCACGGAGGTTTTATGTGATTCAGTCATCAGACGAAGCCCTGCTAAATGCATTAGGCATTGGCTTTTTAACATCTTCCTTGAGATCACCGCCATTTCTGTCGGGGAATGGTAGTATTTCTCGAGCCCTATATCAGATAAGAACCTTATAACATATTGTAGCCACTTGATTTTGTTTAAATTTTGCAGAGCGAAACAGTCTGTCACTACGGATTGTGTAAAAGATAACTTATTTGACGTCCAAAGTCGATGCCACAGAAGAATTGGCTGCGTCCTGATGATGTCTGAAATATACGGCACACCCAATTCTGAGTGGCAGCTGAATGTGGACGTACTTTGGGGGACTGCAAGTAAAAATCGTAAAAAGCTATTTTCCACCTTTTGAATGGGTTCTACCTGAGCGTAGCCCCACACCCCTGCTCCGTAGATAGCTGTTGAAACGCATTTGGCCTGGCAGCATCTCTTCCGGGGGGCGTTTTCCCAGTCGCTGTGCAAAAGCTACTAAGGCCATTGTGGCTTTTAAAAACAGCATTTTAATTGCTTCTATAGCTCTACACTAGGTACCCTTTTGGTCTATTACAACTCCTAGGTAGGGATAGGTGGATGTATGTTCTACCCTGGAGTTATTTATGTAGATATCTTTACCTTTTCTTAAACTCCGACCTGATGGCATGTTAAAAGTTTTTTTTATATTCATTTTTAAATCAATGTTTGACATCTTTACCCACCAAGTCTAGTAATGAGATAGGGCTTTAGCAATTTGGACTGTTGCGATCGCCCTTTTTAAATATCGGAACTAAGATGGATTCTGACCAAGAGTCCAAAGGTCCGACTTTCCCTGTGGCCTCTAAGACTCTAAGAGTTATTGGGGCCCAAAGATCCATCTTAAATTTGTAGAAGTCAACGTGTACCCCGTTGGGGCCTGGGGCCTTGCCTCCTTTGCTAGCTTTTAGTGCATGTTCGACTTCGGCCAGGGTAAAACCTAGATCCGGTGGGATTGGGGGAGACCTTGAACCATCACTGCTGTTTTCTTGGTTATCGAAGGTTTGGATATTGCCCTCTGGTTGACAGAAGATTCGTGAAAAGTGGGCAATCCAGTCTGTCTCGCTAATTGTAACTTCAATTTTGCTCGTCTCGCCAGGGCCTGAGAGGAAGGGGGTGTTTATAACTTCCCAAAAAGCTGCGCTGTCGTTAGTTTGGCTGCTGGCATGGAGGGCTAACCATAATTCCTCCTTTAAATCAGACTTTCTTTGACGGAGAGCCTTGTTGTACAATTTTCTTAGATGGTTAACCTCTATCTTGTCTCTAATAGGTTTTTTAAGAGCATTTTTAAGGTCAGAGTAAGCTTTTGTACATGAAGAATTAAACCAACTAACCTTACTTCTTATTTTACCTTTCGGTATGATGGTTAGTGCTTCGTTCACAGATTTTGTTATTACCTTAAAGTTGTCTAATATCTCCTGCGGGGAGGAACAATCCGCCGGACATGAATTAATCACGGAAATGGAAGTTCTGACAACCTTCACAGTTGTTGTTACTGGGTCTATTCGTGCCCATTTTATCGAGTAACCATTCAATCTGTTCAGGGTTAAATTTTCCTCCTTATACAGGCTCAGCGTCTTCTGTCTCCTTTGTACCATCTGCACAGAGAATGTTACAGATATTGGGAAGTGATCGCTATAAACACAATCATGAGTTATAAAATCTGTTATAAAGGGGGAGGCCCTTGTTGTCACAAGAATAAAGTCAATGCAGCTCGAAGCTCCTCTGCCATTAAAAGTCGGAGTTAAGGAGACAGAGGGAGACAGAAGTTGGTTTGCCAATGCAAGCTGGAGTAACGCAATTGTCTCATTCATACACACCCCGCTAAGAGAGTGGAAAAAATGGGTGACATTGTTTTCAGACTCGTCTACCACTCCGCATGTAATATTATCATTTCTTTCGCAGAGTGGTAAATTGAAGTCGCCACCCCATAGGATTAGGGAGTTTTTCCCGTGATTGGAGTTGTTCAAGTCTAAGAGGAAGTAGCGAATTTCCTTTAAGATCTCTTTACACATTGAATCCTGGAGATTATTATAGAAGTTAACCAACACTAAAAGAGGACAATTATCAGTGGCTAGTGAGATTATTTGATAATTTTCCTCATTTTTAAGGGTGATGATGTCTATCACCTGAATTAAATTTGAAATGTAGACCACCAACCCGCCTTTTGCACGCCCCGATGTTGAGGGAGTCGCTGGTGAGAATTTTTTTTTATACCCACTCAGGTGGATAGGTTGCACGGCCCACGTCTCCTGCAGGCACAGGATATCGTAGGACCGTACAGAGGTAATCCATTCTTCTTGGGTGGTCTTGGACCGAAGGCCCGCAATATTCCAATACATGGTAGTTAAAAATGCCCCTATTAGAGGGTTAGTATCATGGAGTGTGCCTGAGGTAGCGTGAGCTCTTACGTTTGAGCGGCTATTATCTATGACCAGAGTTGGGGCTAAATTCAAGTTGTTTGATATTTGCAGTGGACCTAATAAGTGAGGCTCAGTGCACTGATTGTGTGCAGGGGATTTTTGTGGTTGTTCAAAGGGGACCAGGATTGAATTGAAAGGGTGAGTCAGGTGGATAATATCATGCGCTTCTACCAAAGGGTGTGTACTCATTGAACCAAGAGGACCTTCTCTACGGACTCCCACCACTGTGTGGGGTGAGGAACCCAGTATTTCTTTTGGTTGTCAATCTACCTCCTCTAGATGTGATAAGAGCTCGAATCTATTGGAAGTTATTATAGAGCGGTTTGTTTTTACACTTGGCTTAGGAACGGGTTTATAAAAAAAGCCAAGGGGGAGGGCCATAATCGCTGTAGGGATGGCAAATAGCTCTTCTTTGTGGGTTAGTAGGGAGTGTACCATTCTAGGCGTTCTGAAGTTAACAAAGATACAATCGCCCTGGATGGATTTGGAAGAAGAACCCAACCACCCAACTCTACGAGCCATAATAATTTGGTTTAAGTGGATGGAATTAAAATTTTATATTTCACCATCCAGTCCACTACTTTACTACGTAGAGAGAACCAAGATTCGGTATGTCCTTTTTTTAGGGGTGGAACCCCCGTTAGTACAAGGACATAAGGGCATGATGCAGGTGGAAGATTTAGGATATCTGTACTAGGTTGGAAGGGTTGCCGCTGATGTTTTCCTCCCCTTGCTTGTACGGATTTTCCACCCTAACATTGACCCTTCTTGTGTGGTCCTATTTTGCTGGAGTTTTTGATGTAACTAGTAGAGGGGTCTTTGATGGGACCAACTTTAAGGGTGGGGGTGGTTGGATACAGTGATTCTTTTGCAATGGGGGGGATTTTGATTGCTTGGTGTCGCTTTGGGAGATTTCAGATGGGCACTAATATTGTCAACCTCATGTTTCAATTGTTCCACCTTATTCTCGATATGGACAAATCTCTCTTCGATAAAGTTGGTCAACTGTAAGGTCATCTCTCTAAGCTTATCTTCTAAGCCGTTTTTTATAAGACCCTCTATGAATACCCCCAGTTGTTGTTGGGCTATTTGAGGATTATTGGTCAAAATGCCTGGATGTGACTCTTCCCAATGAGCTAGGGGCGCAGGGGTCCTTTGGCCTTTCTTCGCAGCTCTGTTTACCACCCTTCTGTCTCAACCCCAATAAACGCCCTTTTAGTTGTTTAGCTTGTTTCCTTGTTTGGGGACCTTTCCCTGCCATAATAGGATTTTCTACCTCCTTCTCGTAGGTTATGGAAATTTGAGGTGATATGGGCGGGGAAGGGGGAGAGAGAGTTTGGGTGATCAGAATTTTTGGGGTTGGTGGGCCAGGGTGTACTTCTTCCCTAGTCAGAGGAAGCTGGAGGTGGTCAAGTGAGAGCCTGCGCTCAGTTAGGATGAATTCATGATTGATGAGGGATTCTGCCCTAATTAAGTAAGCGTCAAGGGTGCCCACGGCAGTCTTTCGTTTCTCCATCTGCATGGGTTTCATTTAAAAGGAATTTAAAATGTTGTTACAGTTAATATGAGCAATGGGCTCCGAAAAAAGTCCAACACGTAAAGTATAGTGGTGGCCCAAAGTTAAAATACGACGAAGTTGTTGAATAAGCATTTACCATGTGAGCATAAGAACAGGGTCAGGAGCAGTTAGTTCAAGGGGTTGTAGGAACGCCGTTCTTACCAGGCCTAGCAGTTTAGTCAGTCTGTTTCGTGCTGAACAGGGACAGGGCCCTGCCCTGCCTCTGTCTGCCCCTGACGGCCTTAGACGGCCCGCCCTTTGCCCGGGCTTGGCCCGGCGCCCGCCCGCGCGCGTCCCACAGGGCGGGAAATGATGGTTGCTTAAAGGGTTTCTGGTTGCAAAGGTAAGGGGCGAGGTCACTGATGCCCTACTGCTTCCTGGGCTCTGCAGTCCTGTGGCAGGCTTGTGGCACTACGAAGACGCGAGGCGCTGATATTTCCCGCGGTTGCAAAGGGGAGGGGCGAGGTCACTGATGCCCCACTGCTTCCTGGGCTCTGCAGTCCTGTGGCAGGCTTGTGGCACTACGAACCGTTTCCCGCTAGGCGGGCGATGCGAGGCGCTGATATTTCCCCTGGTTGCAAAGGGGAGGGACGAGGTCACTGATGCCCCACTGCTTCTTGGGCTCTGCAGTCCTGTGGCAGGCTTCTGGCACTACGAAGCGTCTCCCACAGAGCGGGAGACGCGAGGCGCTGATATTTCCCCCGGTTGCAAAGGGGAGGGGCGAGGTCACTGATGCCCCACTGCTTCCTGGGCTCTGCAGTCCTGTGACAGGCTTGTGGCACTACGAAGCGTCTCCCAAACCATTCAAGTAATAATAATCCCAATGTAGGTGGACCTGGGCAAATGTATCTATCCAACCTGATCTGTTTGGACTTACCCCCAGCTGCCACTATTTACACTGTTGTCATAGCCAATGTCCCAAAACTACAAGCCCAGGAAATCAAACCTTGGGAATCTCTGAGAAATAAGGCCCTACACTGGTTAGGAGTAAAAACGGGCCTAATTGAACCACTTTTTATGGAGTTCAAAATGTCAAGGAGGGTGAGCCGGCCCGGCAGAGATCGTAAAATCTTGGGAGGCGATTGTATCGTGTTAAGCTTTAAAACCCCACAACTGATGAAAACCATCTTAACGAGAGTAGGTAACCACACAATAGAGAATCAGGGCATTAGTGTAATACCATTGGGGTACTTTTACCAGCCGCCACCTAACTTAGGGATGAATATCTTTAGGAGAGAAACACACCATACTGGTCACTATATTTATAATGTGCCGGTTAAAAATCTGTTTCACACCCTCCCAACACTAGATGAAATAGACTGACTAAATATTCAAGCAATACACAATAGCTCAAGAAAAACAGATAGCCCTGAGTACATAGTCGAGACATGTGGGATAAACCCCAAGCATGAAACAAACATAGGCAGCAGTATAATTTTAGACCTCGGAGAAACATTGGTACGCAGCCTAGAGGCAACCACTGATACTTCAGCTATCACTAGATCAAATCCAGAGAAGGGCTTTATAAGAGGAGACTTAGCACCCTGTAAGATTACATTATCGAACCCACAGGACAGTATTGGTAAGGTCGATAACTTTGGCGTACTCTTCTGGAACATCACAGGTTTACGCACAAAGATTTACAAACCCTGTATGGGATGAGTTTATAGAAAGATTTGACGTCCTTTGCTTTCAGGAGACCTGGGTGTTGGACGCAACCCATATTAACGGTTATAAGACCTTACATAGCCCAGCTGAACCCTTTCTACATGGGAGAACTAAGGGAGGTTTAAGTACATATATTTCAAATCTTGTGAACACTACTAATATAACATGACGATATCTTAGACCTATTACCAATTTGTTACCACACACATTGATAAATTGTTTCGTGTTACATTGATAAATGTTTAAAATAATGCTCTGTCTAATCAAATTGTATCCATATTGAAACGATTAACTAACAACCTTAACAAATTACAAAATGGCACTGCAAAAGATGTACTTGTGATATGGGGCGGGGATTTTAATACCACCTTATGCCCACTGATTGGAGGGAAAAACTGTGGCTAAACATCGGTCGATGATAGTACTTATCTTCATTTCCCCCATACTAATTATGGGGACTGTTTAAATGAGATATTATTTTCATATGGGCTGAAATTTGCTAACAGTCTATATATTCCATCCGTTGCTTTTGGTCAGACATTTAATGGTAGAGGCATGAAATAAATTATCGATTTTATAATTGTATCCACCAGACATGCCTCAAGGGTTATAGATCACAAAATACACAAAAATGCGCTGAGTGATCATTTTCCACTGAGTGTGTCTCTATACCGTCCCAAAAAAGCCTTAAACACCAAGGGTAAGTCACCGGTAAACAGACAAAATATCGATTTCAAAATATCGAATGGACAAAATATCGACTTCAAAATATAGAATGGACAAAATATCGAATGGACAGAATATAGTCATCAAAAGTATCGTTTTTAAGGTAAGTAATGTAATATCGAATTTTAAAAATATAGAAAGTCAAAATATCAAAGTATATAATATAGGTTATTAAAATTATCGAATTTTTAATAATATCGGATTTTTTATAGTGTTTTTTATGTTATATGTGTGAAAAGTGTGTATTTATGTTATAATTTATTTTAATTAATGAATTTTATGTTATTTAATTTTTGCGTAATTTATTTCTGTAGCGGGTTGTGGGTTTATAGGGGGAATAGGGTGGGAAGTAATTTAATTATAATTAATTAAATATGTAAATTTATGTATTGGTATTTATTTAGAATTAATTGTTAATTAATTTTTAATTGCTAATTAATTAATTGTTTGTAATTAATTTGTATTAATAGGTAACTAATTGTATTTTATTTTAATTTGTATTTTTAATTGATTATTTATTATATTATATTAAATTGGTAATTACTTTTAATTAATTTTTTAGAGATATTAATATATATTTTTTTTAAATAATATATGAAGTATTTACTTTCCCTACTGTTGCACTCTCTGGAGTGGGAATAGTAATTTTTACCCCTACGCTATCCAACGCTTTCCCTACTGTTGCACTCTCTGGAGTGGGAATAGTAATTTTTACCCCTACGCTATCCAACGCTTTCCCTACTGTTGCACTCTCTGGAGTGGGAATAGTAATTTTTACCCCTACGCTATCCAACGCTTTCCCTACAGTTGCGCTCATTGGAGTGGGAATAGTAATTTTTACCCCTACGCTATCCAACGCTTTCCTTACTGTTGCACTCTCTGCAGTGGGAATAGTAATTTTTACCCCTACGCTATCCAACGCTTTCCCTACTGTTGCACTCTCTGGAGTGGGAATAGTAATTTTTACCCCTAGGCTATTTAACGCTTTCCCTACTGTTGCACTCTTTGGAGTGGGAATAGTAATTTTTACCCCTACGCTATCCAACGCTTTCCCTACTGTTGCACACTCCGGAGTGGGAATAGTAATTTTTACCCCTACGCTACCCAACGCTTTCCCTACTGTTGCACTCTTTGGAGTGGGAATAGTAATTTTTACCCCTACGCTATCCAACGCTTTCCCTACTGTTGCGCTCTCTGGAGTGGGAATAGTAATTTTTACACTTCCGCTATTCTACGCTAATAATATTGCATAATTTTTATTTATATTATGTTACTATATATATATGTTTTAATAAATATGATTGTATTTTTTTGTGACTTTAATTAATTATTTAATACGTTTAATGTAATTTAAGTATTTTTAAGTGTATTTTAGTTATTAATTTTTTATATTTTTTTAATTTAACATTGTTTTTAAGAAATTCGATATTTTTACAAACTATATTTTTTTAAACGATATTTTTGACTCGATATTTTAGTACTTACCTGTTTGTAGATAGAAACTCGATATTTTGTCTGTCGATATTTTGTCGCCGATATTTTTGGTAGTCGATATTATGCCCGTCGATATTATGTCAGTGATCCAATTCACCACAACTGGTACAGAAGTTGAATAAAACATATGGGTATTCTCTGTGTTGGTCAAAGATAGAACCAACTGAGTTCATCAAGCAAATTACAATTATGTGTCAGGAATCCTTTTAGATGAGACAACTCCCCGTGATGTGATCTTAGCTTCATATGCCCAAATCACCTGCAAAATCAAGAATGCATTAAGTGTGGAGAATAAAAGGGCCCATGACAGCAAGGAAGGGTGGTTTAACTCAAGGTATACACAGGCTTACACAGATCTGAAACGTTTTCTACATACAAACCCAAAAATTAGCCAGGAAATAAAAAACTGCCAAGAGTCTATAACAAGGAACCGAAGGCCTGTAAAGGTGAATTGAAGGATCATGCATGGGCCAATTTGCATGAAGCTACACTGACCAGAGATAACACAGCATTCTGGAAAGCAGTAAGAACTCAATTTCTCATAGCCCAAGATACACCTGCTATTGAGACAGCTATAGATTAAAGTCAATGGGTGAGTTATTTTTCAAAACTGTAAGAACAGGTAACCGATGTGAACTTCCTGAATACCCTATCTCTGCCATACGGGACAATCACACCTCTGAAATATCCCATTGACCTCTGTTTCACATTAGACGAGGTTAATTGTGCAATAAAGGCAAGCAGGGGGGGGGGAATGCACACAGTTGGGATGGAATCCCCATAGATCTTTTTAAATCAGAGCAATTACTATGGGGACCCTACTAACACCGGTTTTATCAGGCTGCTGCTCCACGGGGTTCATAGGGACAAGGTAGGAATCAATATTGGTCCCAATATTTAAAAAAGGTGACCGCCATTATCCCGCCTGCTAAAGACCAATATCGTTGTTGGACTCCTTGGTGAAGGAGGCCGGGCGTATTGACTCCAGGACTGGGCAGAAGAAAATAACTTTTTATCCAAATTGCAGTTTCGATTTCGACAGGGTCTTAGCACGGTTGAGCAAGGATTAAACCTTAATATTTTAAGTACACACTGGCCAAACAGGAGAAATTATTCCTGACCTTCGTAGACCTCACTGCAGCCTTTGATAGCATAATCCATATCAAGTTATGGAACATATTAGCTGAAATGGGGGTGGAAGCCCCATTATTACACTGCCTGAGACAACTTTACAGCAAACCAAAAGCTAAGGTCAACTACTGGGCTAAGGGTGAATGCACTGCGTTGTTCAGCGTGGAGAGGGGGTTAGACAGGTCTGTGTCCTGGCATCGCTCTTATTTACCCTCTACACCAATGGTGTGGGTCAGGCCTTGGTGGAGCGGTGCCAGGACCTGCCTCAAATAAATAAAATGGCCTATACCTGCCCTTCTGTATGCTGACGACGCAGTTCTGATGGCCCGCACGCAACTGGGGCTCCAAAGGCTGCTGACAAATTATAATGTATACATGAAAAATGTGGCCCTTAAAGGGAATATTTCAAAAACCTTCATTAGGAAGTGCGGGAAAGGCAGCTCAAAATGTAGGGACATACTTATTAGTAATAAAAAGGTAGAGTCGACTAAGACGTTCCCCAATCTGGGCATTTTATTTGACCATGGTGGGACATGGTCGCAGACAGTTAAATCTAGGAAGCTATTATTTATGAATACCACAGCTGTACTAGCAAACTTTGCAAAGAAATTGGGTAGAAGTCCTCCGGTGAAGCTCATGCATATTTATAAAGCCAAATAAGTCACTGTGGCTGTGTACCGTGCAGGTGTGCGAGGCTACAGTGGTCCTAAGCCCATACAGTTGGTAGAGAACGCCTTTTTAAAGTTTGTTCTGGTGCTCCCGGGCAGCTCCTCAACCTATGTTTGCCATTCTGACTGAATTAGAGCTACCCTATATACCGGACCTAACAGAAATCCAACCGGTCCTATCGTGGCATAGGATATGGACGTCCACAAACACTTCTCTTAATCTCAACATCATAAAAGAAAGCCTTAAGTTAGAAAGGGCATTGGACATCCCATGGTTAAAATACATAAAGAATTTCATGAATGACCTCGGTCATCCTGAATATTTTATTAATCCAGCCTCTATAACCCCCATTAGAAGAAAAGATTTGAAAGGAAACTGCATGATGCACCTGGAGATAAATAGATTTGCAGCTGAGGCATTGAAACCATCAGTACAGTCCTATCAATTGGTACTTACCAGTTATTGTATGCAGCCATTTACACTGAGTGGTAATGAAAGACTGGTTTTGACTCACTTCAGACTCGGGATATCCCATCATTTAGTAAGTTTCCCAGTAATAAACGACTGGTCCAAAATAATGTGCACCTGCCCATGTGACAACAATTCCTTGCAGTGGACAATTCATGTAACATTATTCTGGAAATATGTGTTACAAAGGAAAACATGGATTTTACCAATTTTAATGGTACTGGGTAGGAGACAATGTCGCCCAACATTTTTACTATTGCAATTTCTAGAGACTGTGGGCCAGATGTAGGTCGGCCAATACCGGTTGGTAACGGCCGAAAATCGGTAATTTTGGCTGTTACCGACCGGTATACATGAAATGAGATGTAGGGGCCAAATATTCACCGAATCGGTAAATATGAGTCAGTATAATTCCGACTCGGTAAATATGAGTCGATATAATTACGACTCGGTAAATATGAGTCGGTTTTTTACCGATGCGGAAATTTACGAATTCATATTTACCGATTTCTTATTTCCCGATTCGGTAAATAAGAAACGGTAAAACAATGGGCATGGAGATGTAGGAAACCAGAAAAATACCGAATTTACGGAAATTCGGTATTTATGAGTCGGTATTTACCATGGATTGAATGCAGGTGGTAACCAGGTGAAGGCCATAAAGTTAGTCCCAAAATGCAACAGTGTGAGCAGAATGGCGGCTTTCTACGTCATTGCAAGGCGGCAAAGACTACAGGCAGCAGGAGAGAGGGAATGGCTAAGGGAGGAACAAGTGTACAGGCAGAGGATAACACTTTTCCAACTGACAGAGCCAGAAATACTCCAGAGGTACAGGCTACATCCCCAAACCAAAAAATAGAAAAGAACACCCTGCCAAAATGAATACCTAATGGTCCTCCAAGGGCTCCAGTTCTGTTAAAGAGGGGGCAACATTACCAGGTATCAGAGCCAAAGATTCAAATCATAATTTTTATGAAAAATATATATTTTTATTGATTTTTAAACACATATTTATAAAAAGACAATCATGGATTAAATATTTAGGGGTTTATAAAAACAATCAATGTAATATTTCATATCAAGTCAGGAGGAAAACATCATCATACAGTTCAGTGTTCCAGACACTCCGGGGCACTTTGGAGGGCTCAACAAACACTCACACCTTCAATGGGATCATTCAGACTCATACACATTCAAACCGTTCAACCAGGTGAATTTCACAAGGCCTGCAACAAATAGATGGATTTATGGTTGCATGGGCCAGGGTGCAACAATGAGGGGGCAAATTAGATGGTATAGTGTTGCCGTCCTTGGTGGTAGCGCCGATGCGCGTTTCGGTGTAAGGCACCTTCGTCAGGGCAGACGGATGTGGCCGGGGAGGGGAACACACAAGCTGAAATTTAAACATATTTTCTTGTATTAAGTTGTCCCCCAAAAAAATTTCATACATTTTTATCTACATATTTATCAACATGATTGTTCTACATACATTTTATTGGTTTAAATAATGCATTTAAGAACATGAAATATAATGCATATAGTGCATTAAGCCCTGCCATACCGATTAACTCTGGTAGTTGTTTCACATGGGCTACATTAGGGAGGTATCTGGCCCCTTGACAATCTTGTTTCTCTCTAGTATACTACTTGAAATACAGCACATCTTAGATCCCTAATGTATTTAACCTCCCCCTGCAGGGACGTGTCTCGGAGGCATCTCCTGGAAGGAAGAGATAGCCATGAACCATCTTTCCCTGCTTCTGTTTGACGATTAGACGTGGCATGCACATATCAAGTGCCACAAGGTGAGCATACTTACTTAACCCTTTGTAGTCCCTGAGACTATACTACGAGGTTTGCTATCTCCATCAGGGGGCCGGGGGGCCCTAATTTTAAGGAGTATAGACTGCCCTTTACAACTGGATATCTACTCAGGAACTAAGATCCAACCACCCATTTAGACCTATAGAGATCCTTGAACGATGAGACAACTTCTGAGCAGTGGTCTTTCTTATCTTGCAGTTCATGATTGCGACCCTTGATCCGCTGTTATAGCAAACCTGAACCCCTGGGGAAGGAATTGTATCTCTGCGTATCTCCTACTGTCACCAGAAGGTAGGGGATTGTTCGTACAACATATACTACTAGATGTACCAACCTTTTTCAATGTAGAAGCAGTGAACAGGAAGCCTTGTTACCTTGCGACATCTGTAAAATAAATATCTAGTCCCTGAAATTCTTTCATATCTTGGATTCTAACAGGAAAGGAAATAGAACTTCCCCTCTACTGAATAAGATCTTCTTTATTTACCCCATGTGAAAAATACGGATCCTTCTAAAACCTGAACACTTTGAAACCCCGTGGATTACATGTAACACTTTCTGTGCCCCTCATGTGTTTCCACCCCTCCTTGATAGATATATATGAGGGATCTGAAAAATGACAAACAAAAAGAAATGAAATCTTTGAAATCTCCCCTTTACATCTAAATATGACCCCTCCCCTATCATCTGGATGACCCGTAACTTGTTTGTGTGGGTAACAGTACCCTTTATGCATCTACCCCTGAGACCAACTGAACTGGAGAAATCACTTGAGGCACTATTTTTAAGAATCAAAATGAATGTGCAAATAGATGTTTTAGAATGCATGACTGATTGAACTTGGATAGATATATTGTCTGTCTTCACCTAGGCCTTTATCCCTTGTTTGGCCCTTAGTCCCCGATCATGGGGGCTATATCCTTGTAGCCTTTACTGGTATTAGAGCCATTATATTTCATGTTCTTAAATGCATTATTTAAACCAATAAAATGTATGTAGAACAATCATGTTGATAAATATGTAGATAAAAATGTATGACATTTTTTTTTGGTGACAACTTAATACAAGAAAATATGTTTAAATTTCAGCTTGTGTGTTCCCCTCCCCGGCTACATCCGTCTGCCCTGACGAAGGTGCCTTACACCGAAACGCGCGTCGACGCTACCACCAAGGACGGCAACACTATACCATCTAATTTGCCCCCTCATTGCTGCACCCTGGCCCATGCAACCATAAGTCCATCTATTTGTTGCAGGCCTTGTGAAATTCACCTGGTTGAACGGTTTTAATGTGTATGAGTCTGAATGATCCCATTGAAGGTGTGAGTGTTTGTTGAGCCCCCCAAAGTGCCCCGGAGTGTCTGGAACACTGAACTGTATGATGATGTTTTCCTCCTGACTTGATATGAAATATTACATTGATTGTTTTTATAAACCCCTAAATATTTAATCCATGATTGTCTTTTTCTAAATATGTGTTTAAAAATCAATAAAAATATATATTTTTCATAAAAATTATGATTTGAATCTTTGGCTCTGATACCTGGTAATGTTGCCCCCTCTTTAACAGAACTGGAGCCCTTGGAGGACCATTAGGTATTCATTTTGGCAGGGTGTTCTTTTCTATTTTTTGCTTTGATCCCCCCCTTCCTGCCTACATCCTGTATTGCCCTGGGGAACCCCCTTCTATTGTATACAGCCCCAAACCATCCAGGACCTGATCAGGGACCTACACCCACTCCTGGAGCACCCAACACCCAGGGCCCACACCATCCCACCCCATGTGCAGGTGCTGTGTAGCTTACACCTGCTTGCCTGTGGGAGCTACCAGAGTGTGATGGCTGCAGTGGGTGGTGTGTCCCAGAGCTGCCTGTCCCGCTTCTTCAGGAGGTTTCTTGACGCCATGATGCAGAGGATGGAGCATTATATTTCATTCCCTGACACACCTGCGGAACTTGCAAAGACCAAGACTGATTTCTATCAACTGGCACACTTCCCTCACGTGATAGGCTGCATAGATGGCACCCACGTACCACTCTGTCCACCTGCAGCCACAGAACACATATACAGGAACCGGAAGTCAACGCACTCCATCAATGTACAGGTCATATGCAACGCTGGCAACATCATCACAGACATCGTTGCGAAAATCCCAGGAAGTACCCGTGATTCGTACATATTTCAGAATAGTGGGATATACACACACCTAGTTGCCGGAGAATTTGGAAACGGATACCTGCTAGGTAAATGACATTGACACACCCTGACACTCACAGTAGATTAATGTATCATGTACATGCAACTAATGGCAATCTTACTCCCCCCTGGGCGACAGTGCATATGCCCTGCGGTCCTTTGTGCTCACCCCCTACCTCAACCCATCCAACAGGAGTGAAAGGCGGTACAATGTGGCTCACAGATCTACACTCAACGTTGTGGAGCGCACATTTGGACTCCTCAAGAGCAGGTTTCGCTGCCTCCACAAGAGTGGAGGGGCACGCCAGTACACTCCAATCCTGTGCTGCAAAATCATTGCGACCTGTGCCATGTTACACAATCTCGCCACCAAGGAAGGCACAGAGGTGGAGATCACACATAATGAGGACATTGATGATGACACAGAACAGGCAGAGCCCCATGCTACAGTAGCAGCACCAGCTACAGATGGGAGACTGAGACGGGCAGAGATCACACAGCAATATTTCTGAGTAAGTAATGAGACACAGACAGGCTGTGATTATGATGTACGTAGTTTTATTTTCACTACGCAAGTGCAATGATACCACACAATGGTTACACGAAATAGCAATGTCTATGACTGGGTGGTCACAGTTAACACCACCGTGACCTGTCCTTTGGGTGGAGGGCATAGTCAATGTTTACGTCCACGGATTACAGGGTGGGACTGATGTGGCTGTGTGTCATGGCTTTCGGTGTGGCCTGTCTCTGCCGAATGACGCCTGCCGCTCCTGCGTATTTCTGGGACAGGAGTGCTTGCGCCACTCCTGCTGGTGGATTCCTCACTGTCAGCCACACATGTGTCGCCTCGGGTGGCTGTCTGTTGTGCGAGCATGAGCTCCATGGCAGAGGTCACTCTGGCCATCCCCACAGATAAATTGGTGCAGCACTGAACAATAGCATCCTGCATCGCCACTGACCGTCTGCACAGCAGGGAGGTTGCAGTTGCAAATCTGTTTAAGGCTTTTGTCTGCTGCCGCACATCCACACGAGCCTTGCGCCTCTACAGGTGGTCCCTGTCCAACTTGTCGCACAGGACAGTCATGCACTGGGTCATGTCTGTAATGCAAGATGCCAGCGACTGCATGCTCTCAAAAATGTCTCCTATGCCCTTGCCTATGTCATCCAGCTTGTTGTTGGTGCTGCGTGCCTGCCTCTGAACACCCATCATTGCTTTTGCCTGCAGGCGCTGGACCTTGACCATGGTGGCCTCCAGACCGCAGAAGACCCCCTGACCGTGATGCCCTTCAGCTGCCTCCCGTGACCTTTGTCCTCGGACACTGGCCCGCGCAGCTCTAGGAGTGGGCTGCTGCTCAGCATTGGCTGACTCTAGAGGATTGATAGCCATGTCACCCTCATTCTCTTCCTCCTCAGATGTTTCCAGTATGCGGGGAGGGGGCACATCAAGCCGCCTTGCCCTTTCCAGCACAGGGGACGGAGTTGTCGGGGTGGGAGACTGTGCAGCTGCTCCTGACTCCTGACTCCCAAACAAAAGAGGAGACTGAGGCTGTGGTGTGGTTGTATCCTCAGATGACTTGGCTGCCTGCTCTGTGTCCTTCCCTCCTTGTACTGTGCTGGGACCAGCTTTTTCTCTCCTCTTCTCCCTATCCTTTACTGTGCTGCGCGATGACTCTCCTGTGGACAGACATGGACATTGTGTCAGTGGAGTAGTTCACCTGTGTCTCTTGATTAAATCACACGACTATCACACATTAGCCTGTCCCTCATTTGCTTATGCTAGTAGTGTGTCGCATCACTTGCTGTATGGTATGCTGACTGCATTGAGGTATCTACCTATGACTACGTCTCCCATTATGCATTGCTTGGCATTACTAAAACCTGTTCTGGAGTGTGATGGAGGCACACAGAGTATGGAAGGGGAATAGGTAAATGGGTTAATGACAATGTACATGCATCTTACCTTGTTTCTTTGCAGCTCTTGCGGAGCTGTCAGCGTCCCCAATACCATGGATGGATTCAGGTTCAAGGGTGGATTCCACCAGCTCCTCAATGTCGGTGAGTCGTGGTGCTCGGTTTCTGCCTCCCTCTGTTGCTGCAGCTTCTTTTCGGTGGGCAGCTAGTTTCTTTTTGGTAATGATGCGAAGGTCATACCACCTTTTTTTTAAAATCGTCTATTTCACGGTGGGTGACACCAATGGCATTTACCTTTGCCTGAATGTCAATCCAGGTAGTGCGCTTGATGGACTCCGCAACATGCAGTGATTGTTTCCCAAAAATCTTGCTGTAATGTATGACAATCTCTGCAACAAGCACCTGCAGTTCTTCAGGGATGAATTTCAATTTTCTTCTGCGCTCTGCGGCATCCCTCTGTCCAACATGACTCTCCATGGTGCTGTACAGGTAAGCTCAGGGAAGCCTGCTCCTCAGTCTGTCCTCCTGCTCTCCTGACTGTTGGTTTCTGCACCTGCATGGGTGTGGCCACTCCCAGTTACTGGGGAGGGGTGCTTGATTCTGATTGGTTGATTCCACTTTACCTTTGGTTTTGGGTGTGGTTGATGTTCCTGATTGGTTCACAGGCTCACATGTTTGTCAGTTTCAAATTTCCGAATCGGTATTTACCGAATCGGTATTTTCCGATTCGGTAAATTCCGAATCGGTAAAACACTTTCATTCCTATGGGCCATGAGGCCCATTGGAATGTATGGGTTTTACCGATTCTGAATTTACCGAGTCGGAGAATACCGATTCGCTGAATACCGATTTCAGATTCCGAGTGATTCCGAATCAGTAATTTTTATCGATTGTTTTACCTACATCTCATTTTCCGATTCAGGAATACCGATTCGGTATGAGTCGGTATTTTAGAATCGGTAAAATGATTTTACCTACATCTGGCCCTGTATGCTTAACTAGACCAATTACATCCTTTTTAAAGAGTGTAATTAAATGCAGAAAGTTTATTATGGTATAAAATCACAGAAAAGCACCGTGCTGTTTTAAAGGCAATTTGTTTCTAATCTGGAAATCTGAAAGTAACGCTGTTTTCTATCAATTGAAATTATACGTGTTTCTTATATGTAAGCTTTTATGATTTTTTTCTGCAAAAATCGAAAACCGCTTTCTATTGATTGATTCATTGATATAGGGCCTAGCGCTATAGTAGAGCATTGTTAGAAAGTTTAATCATATAGAAACCCAGGTGGTATAGCCATCAAACAATTGATTTATTTATTTATTTGCGTGTTTGTATCGCACTGGCATCGACTCCCGAAGGAGTATCTCCGCGCCTTTGGCAGCCATAATGCAAATAACGAGTACTGGCAGTGAATGCTAACAGTTTTGGAATAGGAAAGTTTTCAATTGTTTCCTAAACGGGAGGTGGTCCTTACAAAGTCTCAAAGTAAGTAGGAGACTATTCCATAGGGTTGGGCCAGCAACTGAAAGGGCTCTGTCTCCTTGTCTTGCTTTTTTTGCTCTAGGAACACCCAGCAAGGCCTGTTCGCTAGATCCCAGAGAGCGCGTGTGTGTGTAAAGAGAGAATTTATTGGACAGATAAGCAGGGCCCTTCCCCTGTAAACATTTATGTATTATACAGCAGGTTTTGAACTTCACCCTCTGTTTGATGGATAACCAGTGCAGCATGGTCAGAAGGGGTTTAGAGATATTAGTTTAAAATTTGGTAGACTAATTTATTTATTTATTTATTTATTTGTGTATTTTATAAAGCGCGCAGCGAACCCAGCGGGGCATCCCGGCGCTAAAAAAAGGCTCTGACAACAGGAGGGAAACCAGACTAGGAGGAAAAGAGGAGGGTTTTCAGGGATTTACGGAATACAGGTTCTGTTTGGGAGGAGCGAAGAGCTAGCGGGATCTGGTTCCAGTGCTGGGAGGCACGAACCGCAAAGGTTTTTCCACCTGCACGGGAGCGTTTAAATCGGGGGGTTTCCAGCAGTAGTAGGGAATTGGAGCATAGTGACCTGGATTTGACGTATGGACGTAAGGTGGTCTTCAGGTGAGCCGACCCAGTGCCTTTAGATGCGCGGAAGGCAAGCGTCATTGCCTTGAAGACACACCTTTTCACAATGGGTAGCCAGTGAAGTTTACGGAGATGTGGAGAGATATGATGTCTGGCGAGGATTCTCTCCACCAGCCGAGCAGCGGCATTTTGGACCATCTGTAGTTTATGACACAGGCCGGCTGTGATACCAAGGTAAAGGGCATTGGCATAATCAAGATGGGAAATGATTAGTGCCTGGATCACAGTCTTACGGCAGTCCTCCGGCAGATAGTTAATAAGCCGTTTGATTGTTCTAATTTTGGCGAAGCAAGAGGCTGCTACGGTCTGTACCTGGGTGTTGAAGCTGAGATTGTTGTCCCAGCGTACTCCTAGGTTTCTCACAGAGTCTTTGGGCGTGGGGCTTGGCACAGGTCTAAGGGCCACCACAGACTAGAGTCAAGGGGAGATGGAGATTTAAAAAACAAGATCTCCGTTTTGCCTGCGTTGAGACGGAGGGAATTGGCGTCCATCCAGTTGAAAATGTCTCTAAGGCAGGATTTCAATGGCTCAAAGGTAGAGGCAGAAGGGGTATCAAACTTAAAAAGTAGCTGAATGTCGTCCGCATAGGATATGGACTTAATCCCAGTCTGAGCAATCAGCTTAGCCAAGGGGGTAAAATAAACATTAAACAAAAGCGGACTGAGGGAAGAGCCCTGTGGGACTCCCCATCTAAGCGGTCTGGAGGTGGAAGTGAAGGGGGCGGGGTGAAAACTTGCTGTGTACGGTCGGACAGATAGGAAGATAACCACTTCAGGACAGAGCCCCCCAGCCCTAAATCCTCCAACCTCCTCAGCAAGATCTTGTGGGAGACGGTGTCAAATGCTGCTGAAAGATCCAGCAGCACTAACACCGCCCTCGACCCTCGGTCAAGCGTCCACCTCACAGAGTCGGCCATTTCGATAAGGGCCGACTCCGTGCTGTGGCCCGACCTAAAGCCATGCTGGGAGTCATGGAGAAGCCCATTGGACTCGTTGAAAGTCGCCAGTTGCGAGAGGACCAGCTTTTCCAAGATCTTAGCCGGGGCAGGCAGGAGGGAAATAGGCCTGTAATTGCTGGGGAGGTCAGGGTCGAGGCTGGGCTTCTTCAAAATGGGGACCAAGGAGGCATGTTTCCATTTGGAAGGGAAACTTCTTGCTCGGAGGAAGTCATTCCAAATGAGATTGAGATAGGGGTTAAGTATGGGAGCTAGTTTTTTGTATTCCTTGGCAGGCCAGGGATCGTTGGGGGAGCCTGATTTGCATTTAGACAGCTCTGTCATGGAATCGGCTTCCGATATTACTGCGAATTCACACAGGGAAGATGGAGGCGGTATAGGGGAAAAGGATCGCTCGTCATCTCCCACTCTGTTAGAGGGGGGGAAGGATGAGTGAATGGTCTCAATTTTGTCCTCAAAAAATTGGGAGAGTTTGTTACATAGCGCCTGTGAGGCAGGTTGGGATCGGATCAATGAAGTAGGATCAGTGAAGGATCTCGAAATGTTAAAGATCTCCCTGGCGCCATTGCTAGCAAGTTTAATTCTGGAGGCCAGAAAGTTCCTTTTGTGCTTCTCTATCATTCTCCGATATTCTTTAAGGGCAGCTTTATAGGAGGTTTTGCTGTCCGGTGAATAGTTCTGTCTCCAGTGGCGCTCAAGACGTTTACAGGAAGTCTTTTTCTGCCGAAGTTCGTCGTAGTACCAGGGGGCTGATGGTACTGCCCTGTAAGTTTTGATGGGTTTAATGGGGGCCAGGACATCTAAGGCCTGACCAATCCAGGTGTCCAGATAGTTGATAGCTAGATCAGGGTCGGACGACGGACATGGTTGGGTATTATTGAGGTGTTTTTGGAGCGCATCCAGGGTGATGCGGCTCCAGTTTCTACCTGAGGTTTTAGGGTTGATAGTAGGTCTGATGGAGCAGGGGATATCAATCTCGAATGGGATAAAAAAGTGGTCCGACCAAGTTACCGGCACGGGAGGTGCCGTTCGGATGGAGGGGAGATTGGAACAAATTAGGTCGAGAATGTGACCCGCTTTGTGCGTAGGTAAGGTTATTAGTTGGACTAGATTACAGGCCACAAGCGTGGAAATGAAATGACTGCTATGCAGACAGGATTAATTGTATTGTATTGTATTGTATATTTATTTGTATAGCGCGATTGCTGCCCAATGGGCGTCCAAGCGCTGAGTATATAGACAGAGCGGGGCAGTGCAGAAGAGGTTAGAATTCGGTGGACCTTGCAAACAGAAGGGTCTTCAATTGTTTGCGGAAGGAGAGCAGGTTCAAATTGGACCGGAGTTGTAAAGGAAGTGAGTTCCACAACTTCCAGGCGTTCAGGGAGAACATCCTGCCTCCGGTCCTGGCTCTCCTAACTTTAGGTACCACCGCCAGAAAAGCCTCCATAGAACGAAGATTTCTACTTGGGTGGTAGCGGGTGACTAAGTTGTCGTTGATTGCTGGGCCTGTCTTCCAGAAGGCCCGGTGGGCAATGCATAGTGCCTTAAATGCCACTCTCTGCCTAACTGGCAGCCAATGCAAACTTTTTAATCCGGATCTGGCTGACTGAGTGCGTGGGATCTGTAGCAAAGTACGGGCTGCACAGTTCTGTACCACCTGCAACTTTCGTAAGGTCATCTCAGGGGCTCCCACGTATAGGGCGTTATTAGAATCTAGCCGGGACTGAATCAGGCCTGGTACTGCCACTTTTTTGGCTTCCATTGGCAGAAGGGGTAGAACTTTCCTCAGTGTTCTAAGTAGGCCGAAACAGGTGGCAGATAGCTTAGTGGCCTGAGTGGTGAAAGAGAGACTTTTGTCCAGCCATACTCCCAGGCTTTTTACACTATCCTTAGGGGTAGGAGGGGTGCCCAGACAGGGAGGCCATAGGGAGATGAGTGGCACTGGTGATACTGGGCCCAGGAGCATGAGCTCAGTTTTATCTCCGTTGAGTTTTAAAGAGGAGATTGTCATCCACTCCTTGACATCCTCTAAACATTTCAACAGGCCTTCTGAGGATTGCCTGTTGCCCTCTTGTGCCAGAGAAACCACTAGCTGGGTATCGTCGGCATACGATATGATCTTAATACCGTGCGATTCGACGACCCCAGCCAGTGGTTTCATATATATGTTAAACAACGCAGGGCTTAAGGAAGAGCCCTGCGGAACCCCACAGCTCAGTGATTTGCTGGCTGACACTATTTCCCCGTCAAAGATCTGAAAAGATCTGTTGGTCAGGACGAGTCAAGCCACCTCAGTGCATCGCCTTTTACTCCGATGTTACGTAGACGGTTTAGCAAGGTGGCATGGCTGACCGTATCAAAGGCTGCACTTAGGTCAAGGAGGATCACTGCCACTGATCCTCCTTGATCTAGTATCCTGCGTGATTCTTCGGTAACCGCTAACAAGGCGGTTTCAGTTCCATGCTTAGGTCTGAAGCCTGTCTGGGTCGTGTCCAATAGCAAGTTGTTCTCAAGAAATTGAACTAACTGGGTGTTTATATACTTCTCCAGGACCTTACTTACCCAGGGGAGTAGTGAGATAGGGCGGTAACTGGAGTGATCTTCTGGATCAAGATTGTTTTTTTTTAACAGCGCCCGTACCATGGCTCTCTTCCATACAGTAGGCACTGTACAGGAGGAAATGGAAGAGTTTAGTAGGTCCAGAATTACGGGCAGGGTGGCTTGGCTTGCCTGTAGCAGGATCTCCGGTGGAGCTGGGTCACGAGGAGAGCCAGATTTGACTTGGCGTGCCAATTGATTAAGGGTGTCAAGGTCTAATGGGGGGAAATGTTCAAGATTTGACTGGTCTGGGGGGGTGGGGTGACTTGAAGATGTTTGGTCGGCTGCTCCTGGATTTGTGGCTGCTATCGGGAGGGAAGAGTAGATCTGGGTAACTTTATTATGGAAGAATTCCGCTAACTCATTGCATTGTTCTTGCGTTTTTGCCAAGGGAGGAGCTGTGTTCACTTTAGTGCATTTTTTTACCAGGTGAAAGATTTCCTTGGGTTTGGATTTGGCTTCCATGATTTTGTCCGCAAAGTAGGTGGCCTGGGCCGTCCTGACCCCATCTCTGTAGGCCTTGATTGCCTCTCTATATTGGGACTTTTTTTCAGGTAGGAAATCTAGACGCCACGCTCTCTCTCGTTTCCTACAGAGGCGTTTTTTTCCTCTTAAGGTGTCTGAGAACCAGGGTGCGGATTTATGCATCCTCTTTGATATAGATCTCCGAAAAGGGAGAATCGTATCCAGTGAGTTTGTGATCCAACCCTCATAATTCTTGTTTGCCAAGTTGGGGTCTGTGCGGAGAGGTGGGCGGGTGGAATCTAAGTTGCTTATCCAGGACTCCATGGGTAATTTAGCCCAATTCCTCTTCGTTATGACTTGGGGGGTAGGCAGGGGGGTTTTGCAGGTGAGCCAGGTGAGCGGGACTAAGAAATGATCCGACCATGGAAGGCGAGTGGGTTGGCCCACCACCAGCTCGGTGCAGTTACTAAAAATCGGGTCAAGTAGATTACCCTTGTCATGAGTAGGGGCTGTAACAAGCTGAGTTAATTGTAAGGCTGCTAGATCATCTGTTAGTTCCATGGCAGTGTGATCTGTAGGAGAATTGAAATGGAGATTAAGATCTCCTAGGACCGTGTAGTTAGCGGAGGTCATGATTCGTTTGGCTATGATGTCTGGAAGAGACCTATGAAACAACTTAGCCGGCTCTGGGTGGCGGTATATCAGAGTGCCGGAGAAGGAGCTGTTCGCGGTAAAATCTATGCTGAATGCTAAACTTTCGCACTCGGGAATAGTTTCAGCTGTGGTGCGGCAGCGATACTGGTCTTTTAGTATGATAGCCAGGCCTCCTCCTCTCCCCTCTGTCCGGTCTAATCTATAGATTTGAAAACCAGAGGGTAAGGCTGAGACTATGTCTGGCTCAGATTGAGATGTAAGCCATGTCTCTGTCAAAAAGATGGCGTCCGGCTTGCGCTCCTCTAGCAGCAGGGCAATTTGTGTGCTGTGCCTCGGTAATGACCGGCAATTTAGCACATACATACAATATTCCTGCGTCGCGGCTAGCGATGTGGTGTTGTGAAAGGGATGTTTGCATCCGAGGCAGCGAGAGGGAAGTTCAGCTGGTGAGTAAATGTGTGTGCAGTGTACAGCAGCTGTAGTTCCTATATTGTGAATGGCTGCCGAGCTGTACGTCCTGCCCTGGGTTATGTGGGAACCAGGGATTGTGGCCCCTGGTCCCGTATGGTCGCGGACGGGTGCAGACGGGCTTGCCTTTGGCGTGCCTTTGGCGCACCGCCGGCGCGCCCGCTGCGCCCGTCCGCTGCGCTTCCGGGAGCAACACATTCTTATATATCAGAGAAGGGGGGGTGTGGCCTGGGTCAGTGGGCGGTGCCCGGGGGTCACGGCGATTCTCCTGCGACCCGCTGCAGCGCCTGACTCGGCTGCGCGGGGAGGCGAATCACGAAGGGGAGCAAAGAGGTAAAAGTAGTTTAAAAACACAGATTATCACAAGTACAATTTTAAAAAGTAGTCTTTTAAAAGTGTCTCTAGCTCTCGGCTTTCCACCTCAAGAGCTCTATCTAATACGAAGCGCTGGCCAGAAAGCGCGCCTTAAGTAACAAAGGGGGCGTGGCCTGGGTCAGTGGGCGGTGCCCAGGGGTCACGGCGATTCTCCTGCGACCCGCTGCAGCGCCTGACTCGGCTGCACGGGGAGGCGAATCACGAAGGGGAGCAAAGAGGTAAAAGTAGTTTAAAAACACAGATTATCACAAGTACAATTTTAAAAAGTAGTCTTTTAAAAGTGTCTCTAGCTCTCGACTCTCCGCCTCAAGAGCTCTATCTAATACGAAGCGCTGGCCAGAAAGCGCGCCTTAAGTAACAAAGGGGGCGTGGCCTGGGTCAGTGGGCGGTGCCCGGGGGTCACGGCGATTCTCCTGCGACCCGCTGCAGCGCCTGACTCGGCTGCGCGGGGAGGCGAACCACGAAGGGGAGCAAAGAGGTAAAAGTAGTTTAAAAACACAGATTATCACAAGTACAATTTTAAAAAGTAGTCTTTTAAAAGTGTCTCTAGCTCTCGGCTTTCCGCCTCAAGAGCTCTATCTAATACGAAGCGCTGGCCAGAAAGCGCGCCTTAAGTAACAAAGGGGGCGTGGCCTGGGTCAGTGGGTGGTGCCCGGGGGTCACGGCGATTCTCCTGCGACCCGCTGCAGCGCCTGACTCGGCTGCGCGGGGAGGCGAATCACGAAGGGGAGCAAAGAGGTAAAAGTAGTTTAAAAACACAGATTATCACAAGTACAATTTTAAAAAGTAGTCTTTTAAAAGTGTCTCTAGCTCTCGGCTTTCCGCCTCAAGAGCTCTATCTAATACGAAGCGCTGGCCAGAAAGCGTGCCTTAAGTAACAAAGGGGGCGTGGCCTGGGTCAGTGGGCGGTGCCCGGGGGGTCACGGGGATTCTCCTGCGACCCGCTGCAGCGCCTGACTCGGCTGCGCGGGGAGGCGAATCACGAAGGGGAGCAAAGAGGTAAAAGTAGTTTAAAAACACAGATTATCACAAGTACAATTTTAAAAAGTAGTCTTTTAAAAGTGTCTCTAGCTCTCGGCTTTCCGCCTCAAGAGCTCTATCTAAGAGCTCTCCTAAGGCAGTAAAGTTGGCGTACCTAGTGCTAAACTGAATAATATAGTCCATCAGGGCCGGTAAGTATGATAGGTTGGAATGAGGGGGACGGTAGATGAGTATTCCTGAGCAGGAGGAGGTCGGAGAGGTTTGGATACTAAAAGGCAGACCCTCTATACAGTCGATTCGTTCGAATGGGGGGAAGGTAACTGTCCAAGTGGATTTATAGATTAAAGCAACACCACCTCCTGTCTTACCGGTGGGTCTATTAGCGCAGCTGATACTGTAGCCCTCCGGTAAGGCAAGGGAAATGGCGGGGTTTGTAGTGTCATTCAGCCACGTTTCCGTTAGGAAAAGCAAATCCCAGTTGTTGTCTCGGAGGGACTGCCAGATGTCAAAGACATGTTTGGTCAGCGACCTACAATTATTAAGCGCCGATCTGAGGGTTAAGGAGGGGTAAGCAACCGGAGTGAGATCGGGATAGGAACGAATATTGGGCGAGTTGTAGGAACTGAGGGTGAGAAGGAGAAATGACACACTGTGCAGACATAATTACGAGCCTGGATATCCAGGGGGGAGCAAAGGTGGGTTGCGCAGGGGGAAGGTCTTAAAACCAGCAAGTAACTCCATTTGTATGCTGCAGTGTTGTGGCTACTAGGTCGGACAGGGGGACCGGCCCCGGTCGCGTCCTGATCGCGGACGAGCGCAGACGAGCTTGCCTTGTGCGCGCCTTCGGCGCGCAATCGTTGCGCCCGCTGCGCTCGTCCGCTGCGCTTCCGATCCAAGCACATTTTTATAATGAGAGGGCTAAGGGGGGGCGTGGCCTCTGGATGGGCGTGCCCCGGTCAAGGCGTGGGAATGGCGCTGGGAAGCTCGGCGATTTCGCCCTTCCAAGCGCTCGTATTTGCGCTAAAACGGGGTGCCAGCAGCAGTGAAGGTGAAATAAGGTGAGTGCAAGATCAATTAAAATAGCAAGTATAACAGGTTTAAAAACACAGGAAATACGATTTTGCTTGTAGCTCTCGGCTGTGCCTCAGGAGATTTGTCAGAGTCTAATCAGCGCGCTAGTGATTCAGCGCGCCTTTATTGACATGGGCAGGGGGGCGTGGCCTCTGGATGGGCGTGCCCCGGTCAAGGCGTGGAGAATGGCGCTGGGAAGCTCGGCGATTTCGCCCTTCCAAGCGCTCGTATTTGCACTAAAACGGGGTGCCAGCAGCAGTGAAGGTGAAATAAGGTGAGTGCAAGATCAATTAAAATAGCAAGTATAACAGGTTTAAAAACACAGGAAATACGATTTTGCTTGTAGCTCCCGGCTGTGCCTCAGGAGATTTGTCAGAGTCTAATCAGCGCGCTAGTGATTCAGCGCGCCTTTATTGACATGGGCAGGGGGGCGTGGCCTCTGGATGGGCGTGCCCCGGTCAAGGCGTGGGGAATGGCGCTGGGAAGCTCGGCGAATTCGCCCTTCCAAGCGCTCGTATTTGCGCTAAAACGGGGTGCCAGCAGCAGTAAAGGTGAAATAAGGTGAGTGCAAGATCAATTAAAATAGCAAGTATAACAGGTTTAAAAACACAGGAAATACGATTTTGCTTGTAGCTCCCGGCTGTGCCTCAGGAGATTTGTCAGAGTCTAATCTTGAAACTAATATTAGAGAAGATATAGTTTATGAAAATTCTGAAACGATTTTTCTAAATGAATGTAGAAAAACGTGCATTTATATGAAATAGATGCATCTTTGATGTAATCGAACATTTTTGGGATAACTAGAGTGTATTATGATAACTTGTGAATATTAACATTACATTGAATAAGTATTATGTTTTCTTTGTCAATTTAGTAGTGTTTTAGAATGAATCAAGTAAAAGTGAATGTAAAGTTAACTTAAAGGCTGTGTTAGGACATGTCTAGTATTGACCTTTACTCTGAATATGAAAAATGTATTAGTGATGTCAAATATTGTTGCATTTCATATATTACAGTTGTGCATTTTTTACTCTCTGCAAAACCATTCCCATGGGAATGGCAGGACCATGAACATTGTCATCTACTATCATGTGTATTGCTTCTATGTTTCTTTTCATACCATTAGCTGATATAGACTCATGAGCGTGTTTGTTCTCATGACAATCATGGGAAACTATGTTTCAACTCTTTAGGTGACTGAGGGCCATATGTATCAAGCAAATTCGCATTCGCAAACGCTGAAATTCTGCGAATTTCGGCATTTGCGAATGCGAATTTGCCAAATGGTATGTATAAAGGTAACTCTGGTGCAAAACAAGGAATCGCAAAATTTGTGATTCCTTATTTTGCGATTGCATTTAAGGAATCGCAAATTTTGCGATTCCTTAAATGCAATTTATGAAGCAAAAAAATATGCTAATTGTCCTTAAGGAATCACAAATTACCACCAACTTCAAGTTGGTGGTAATTTGCAAATTCCTTGAAAAATGCTAATTTTAGCATTTTTCAAAGTGCCATGTGACGCATACATGGCCTTAGGGCATGTATGTGCGCCACATGTGCACCCATGCTTATTTCAGGGGTGCAACAGGGTGTCCTTTGGACACCCCTGCACCCTTGAAATTATTCTCAATTTGCGATTTTCAAATTGCGAATTGCAAATTGAGAATAACTACCCATTCATTCCTATGGGCCTCCTGGCCCATAGAAATGAATAGGAAAGTATTCCTCAATTGCAATTCGCAATTTGCTAATCGCAATTAAGGAATACTAAGAATTCCAAAAAAATTACGAATTTGTACATACATCCCAATTTGCGATTCTGAAATAGCGATTTCTAAAAAATTGCTATTTCAGAATCGCAAATCTGGTTGATGATACATATGGCCCTTAATGTAGATCCTGAACTGACGATGGTCTTTTGATGGTTGCGTGACATCACATGACCTGGACATTTCATTATGAATTTACAAAAGAAGAAACCCCGGAAGAGGGGCATCGCACTCAAATTATTATGCTCAGAGCGCAGGGATTCTATTTTCTTTTACCCTGATTGCGCTTTGTTCTTTGAGAGCAAATGCAATGCTTAATTGCACTTCATTTATTTCCATGCTGACTGGCTTTTGATGATTCACTCGATGCTACAGTTGGTAGCAGAAGGACTGAGATCTTTCTTTCTGAACCAGAACTTTTCCCCTGTCTACCTTGCTACATGGACAATGCCTGCTTTAAATCTTACCTTTCCCTTACCGGACAGGTTACTTCTGTTAGTTGAAGAATCTTACTCCTATCTGAAGGGTAGCTAGACTTTCTAACTTCTAATTTGATTTTAAACCATTCTTGCACAAATGCTGAGTGTTTTTATTAAAACTGTTATATTACTAACTGAACTGTTAAAGCGATTGCTCATTCTAATGAACTTTTAATCTCTAATACAATAAGTTTAAAACATTAAACTGTCTGAGATTATTATGGTTTCCAATTTGTTTCTCCATTAAAACTGTGCATTGGTTGGGCTTTTATCCTTATAGAGAAGCGGATGGATGTGTCTAGTGTCACACCTCCTATCGTCGGAACAAGATTAATCTGTAGTTCCCTCAACTTGGGTTATGGAAAGAGATGTTAGTGGGATCACAAAAGAAGTTTACTTTAATTGGAATAAGGCCCAGTGCGATTAGTGTAGACTGAGGAGAGTTGGTATACTTTCAGTTGTGTAAAGGAGTATAGAAGAAAGTAAGACAGAATACATTTCCAACACAGGCAAGAGCAAATAGTAACTGCACCTCCCTTCACAGGAATGTCTGGGGGAGTCTATAGGATCTGCTTGCTTGGTCTGCCCTCGCGGGCTCACAGACTGAGTGCCACTTCTTTGTGGTACACAGTTAGTGCAATTCCTGGCGGTCTCTTTGTTCTCATAGGACTGACCTGCTGCTGGAGATCTGTTTTCCTGCTTTTCCAAGGCCTCCAGTGTAACTAGAAGGGCTTGTTGGCTGGCCTCCTGATCAGAATCTCAAGGACAAAAAAATGCTCCAACCATCTCTAACCCAGAAATGGAAACAACCTGAGTGCATCCTAACCCTTCAAGTGAGGTCCCTCCAGTCTTGGGCCTCTGGAAGTGGTGCAAAGGTGCCCAGATCGCCTACATCCAAAACTTAGTATATAGAAATTGTTCTGCTACAATGTGCTCCAAGAACTGAGAGGACACCGGGACCTACCTGCTTCCTAGTCTGCCCAAGGTACATCGCCAGTCGGCCTTGCTTCACGGCAGCTCCACTATGCTCTTCTCTACAGCAGCAAATCTTCTTCAGTGGCTCCTTGCAGAAAGGTTTATGAGCTTGTGGAGCTCTCATTGCCTACAGGCTGCAGCTTCAACCAAGTGGAGGTTTTTGACTTACTAAAAAGAGGCTAAGTCAGAACATAGAAATCTTCACCACAACTTCATCCAGCGGCTGCCAAACGATTCCTCCTCCTCGGACACCGCCAGCTGCCTTTCCCTGCTGAATTTTACCTTCTCAGATAATTTACTTGAAAAATTCTTCTACGGCTGAAGGCCCAATCCACTTTGTGTATGTGACCCACACCCAATCGTGTTCTGCCATAACTTTTGACTTTTGCCAAGTCTCGCACGACTCGATGTCCGTGGTTGGAGCTTTAATCTTTTAGGTGCTTGTCTTCACTTAAAACTATAAAAATTAATTACTCTGGTACTACTGAGTGGATGTTTGTTGTTTCAGTGTCAAATGATTTATTAAGGTTTATTCTATTTTTCCTATAGTGTGGGATTTTACTTGGGTTGTGTTTTCACTTTATTACTGTTTAAGTGCTGCACAAATGCTTTACACAGTGCCTCTAAGTTAAGCTTGACTTCTTTTAAGCCAAGCTACCACAGGGATAAGCATTGGTTAATTTACTGACTTTTTGTGGTTCACCCTGACAGGGGGAATGTGGCTGCTGTTTGAAAAAGACTCAAACCCCCTCACCTACTGTGCCCACATCCATAATACGGTAAGGGAGAACAAGGGTACCCCGATATGTGAACCTGAAGTAGCGGGAGCCGAGTCTATCGGTTTCCTTCTAACAGGGTCAGCTCATCAGTCCATTGAGGTTGTATTAATATATAGACCACCAGGGCCAGCAGGTGAGTTTGTAGAGCCACTAGGACACACTGTTGCCCCGGTCGTGGCCAAGTACAGTGACTGCATGGTCCTTGGCAATTTTAACATCCACATGGACCAAAACATAGATCCCGAATCTATGAGGCTGTACAAATCCCTAACTATCTGAAATTTGAATCCCTATGTCTCACTCCCCACTCATGAGAAGGGCCACATCCTCGGCCAGATTTTTTCGACGGCTAAGATTGAAATAGTGTACCCCTCCGCATTATTTGGTCTGATCATTTTTTTAGGAAGGTCTCAATCAAATGGTAAGCCATGGGTGAGCTGTTTCAGGTATTTTGATTAGCTCACACCGGAGGCATTATTAAACTCACTTAGGCAACATCCGATTCCTGTCAGTGGCAATATAGATAACGATGTACGCTCTTTAGATAACTGGTTCCTGGAGCGCTCCATGGAACTAGCCCCTCCTAAAACAAGAGTAGCTAAATCCTGCAGAGCCGCACCTTCTTAGTTCACGGAGGCTCTTAGAAAAAGTAAAAGTGCATGTAAGCAGCTTGAGAGGGTATGGAGAAAGAATTTTAACCCCACAAATACAATTACTTATAAATTAGCGTTAAAAGCTCACTACGCCAAATTCAGTGAGCAAAAATCGAACAGGCCGGAAACAGAAGCAAAGAACTCTTTCAAAGTGTAAATGATTATGCCAGCCCAAATGCTATCAATAGCCGCTTCACCCCCACTCAGGAATGGATTACCCTGATCGCAAAACATTTTCACAATAAAATTACAACTCTTCAAGATTCTTTTGGGGAGCGACCCCATCAATAGATGGTAATTCAGGTTTGTGTCCCCCCCCCCCGAAGCCCCTGATACTACTGTTTCAGAAGGAGCTCTTTTACAGTTTCCCTCCATCTCGTTGGCCAAATCATTAAAAATTATGAGATCACTTAAATCTGGCTCCCCTGCTGACCCCTGCCCTGCGAAATTTCTGCCATCTATAGCCGAGGTGATCAACCCCGTGGTCAACTCGATTATGAACCTTTCACTAGCCGAGGGTACGATGCCCATTAGCTGGAAAGATGGGAAAATGTTACAGCTTCTAAAGAAACCCTCCGCAGATACTACTGTAGCTAGCAATTACAGGCCGATATTGCTGCTACCTTTCTTGTCAAAGGCTTTGGAGAAATATGTAAATAATGTCATAACTGATTTTATAGAGGCCAATCATGTTTTATATCCAAGTCAATCAGGGTTTAGAGCCAACTTCACTACGGAGACAGCGCTATTTGACATCTCGTAAACGATAAAAAGCACGATCGATAGAGGAGGTAAAGCCATACTGATACTATTAGATCTCGCTGCGGCTTTTGATACTGTGCCCCATGATCTACCTCTACACAGACTTAGGGCCTGTGGCATTGGAGGCACGGTACTTCAGTGGCTTACTTCATATCTGGAAGACCGTCAGCAAATAGTATAGGCCCCTCCTTTTTCAGCCCTCATCCCCTCTATGAAAGTAGAAGTTCCACAGGGATCTATTTTGAGCCCGTCCCTGTTTAATGAGTATATGGCACCCTTGGCACTTCTGGCAGAGGAATGTGGCGCAAAAGGCATAGTCCGGATGAGGAGTGCGCCAGGTGTGGCCTCAGCATATGTCCCCTCCAGTCAGCGCAGTCACCACAGTGAAAAACATTGGAGTAAAATTAGATGCAGACATATCCATGAAGTCTCAGGTCCAAACTGTGGCCAGGACATGCTTTGGACTTCTGAAAATGTTGAGGAACTTTCTTCTTCTTTTACCAGTTCCTCACAGGAAAACTGTAGTCCAGGCCTTAATAACATCCAGACTGGACTATGTCAATGTTTTGTACCTTGGCCTCCCAGACTACCTATTAGGCCACCTGCAGGTGGTACAAAACGCGGCGGCACGGTGCATACTTATGGTAGACTCCAGTACACATATGACCCCTCACCTAATATCCTTGCACTGGCTTCCGGTGTGAAAGAGCATACAATTTAAATCCAATAGGGGGCCGTACATTAGGAACAGAATTCAACATTATGCTCCCCTTAGAACCCTGTGATCCTCCACTCAGCGACAGTCCTAAAATTTGCTCGCTCCCGCATAGGGGCCACTCCTTTCAGGTGGTGGTCTCACAGCTGTGGAACAGCCTGCCGCCTTCCTTAAGACAGGTTCAGGATCTCCTCAGTTTTAGAAAAAATCTTAAAACTTGTTTTTCCAATGCCTGTAGAGAGCTCCATGTCAGCCTGTGTTCACTGTCTCGGTTGCTGGTCCTTTCTTAGAGCCGGGACACTCTGTGGAGTAGCCACGTTCTTTATAAGTACCAAGTAACATAATATAACATAACATAATCCTAACCATCACCCCATGTAATCTTCTAAGATTGAGGGCTGTGTTACGGCCAGGCATAAAGCCTGATTGATCTGGATGTACAAGTTTACAGATTATAGGGATTAATCGGTTGGCCAGTACCTTAGCGAGAATTTTGGCTTCAGCGGTTAACTGTGAGACTGGCCGATAAGATTCGCACCTCATCGCCAGTTTGCCCAGTTTATATGACTACCACAGAGGCAAGCCTCAGGTCGCTTGGAAGGAACCCATTCTGGTAGCTCTAGATACAGAGCAAGGAGAGTGGGTGTTATTTTTGAGGTCACAAGCTTGAACAGCTCTATGGTGAGCCGTTTGGGACCCATGGCTTTCCCCAACTTTATTCCTCATATGGCAGTTGCTAATTCTGCCTCTGTTGGGTCACCCTCCAGGGATTCACAATCTTCTGGGGTAAGAGTAGTAACTGGGATGGAGGTCTCTGGAATCTGTGAGTGAAGTAGTGGCAGTGGAGGTATACGCTCAAGCAAAATGAGATGCGAAAGCCTCAGCAATTTTTTGTGGGTCTCTCAACTGCTCTCCCGTCTCTCTCCTCAATGAGGGACACCCACCTCTGTGCAGTGTCCTGCCTCTCCAGCCATGCGAGCAACTTCCCAGTTATCACCCATCTCATAAATTTTGTGCAGGGTGGCATTTTGTTTTGACCTAGCTGCCTCTGTTGCGAGCTGTCAATAATCCTGTCTTTTCATGCTGAGGGTGTGTAGAGCTAAAGCATCATCAGTGGTTGCCAGATCAGTCACTGTAGTTGTTTTCAGAGCAGGGGGCTCGTAGATCAAAAGTAAATTGAGTGGCCTCCCTTCTCATGTCCCTACCACTGCTAAAAATCGACCCTGGGCCTCTACCCATGTATTGTTTATTATGTATGGACATTGTTTATGAATGAGGATGCCTGTTCCTCTCGAACCGCAGGTAAAGCCCGTCTGAGCTTCTAGCCTATATCCCCATCTGTCTAATGCTTTGCACTTGTTACCAATCAAATGTGTCTCCTGCAACAGGGTGATGTCTGGGGCCTGCCTCTTGAGGTATGGGAGTACCGCCCGCATATTAATTTGTCCCCCAGCCCATTGATGTTCCAAGTGAGGATACGGAGCGTTCTCTTCATGTGGTTGTCTGACATGGTTTATTGGGGTGACGTGGGTCGCCTCCTACTCAGGTTGTGTGTGTGTTGTTCAATTGATAGAGTGAATGGGATGTTCGTCGTAACTGTCCTTGCATGGATTATTTCACAACTCTCACTGCTGTCACAAGATAACAATCGAGAACTAACAATGCAATGACCCCCGATTTCCCTTCCCCACCCTCTACCCTGCCTCCCTGCATTGCGGGCTCTGAAGCTTCCACCACCTCAACTGTGCCGAGTGCCTATCGCCCACGTATAGTATACTGGGGTACATGATCCAACCCCACTCCCGGAATCTCTTATTGTTGGAACTAGGTACAACATCTGAATAGTTAATACGAGTAGTTAACTGTACCCCGCTCCAGGCTTCCATTATACCTGCAGAGCATCCATCAGTAGCGTCGAGCGCCATGGAGTCTATATTTTTAGCAGTTCAATGCTAGGTTAGTCTAATTTGAGTTGATGGTATTGGGGGCCCAAAATCCAAGACTTTGGGCCGGTGTCACTATGTGTTCAGCCCTCGTTGTTCGATTCCGGCATGTCTCGCATTGCAATAGTGTCCATGGAAGCGCCTGCATGGCGGCCTGGCCTGCCTTTGTTTCCACCACCACTGCCCTCTCTGTGGTTGCGCTTTTCAACAGTACGCCATCCGTTGAGCCAGCCCTATGCGTCCACTGGGGTGTTGAAAAACCAGGTCTTTCCCTCTGACTCGACATGCAGTTTCACCGGAAACAACATGACATACTTGATTTCCTACTCACGCAGGGCTCGTTTCACTTCCAGGAAGCTGTGATGCTGTCTTTGCACTTTAAGCGTGAAGTCCGGGAAAAATGTTATTTAGCTATTGTGGAGACTGACCGTGGGGGCCACTCTTGCTGTGTCAAGTATTATGTCTCTATCTCAAAAATTAAATACTCTTGCAAGGATGGGCCGGGTTGGCGCGCCGGGTTTTGGTCTTCCACCCGGTACTCTATCTGCTTGTTCAATGGTGATGTATTTGGATAAGCCCTGGGGTTGCAGATGTTGTGCCACTAGTTCCTCCATGAATATGTCTGCCGCCTGCCCCTCCGCCCATTCTGGCACCCCAAGTATACAGATGTTGTTGCGCCGCATCCGTCCTTCATAATCGTTGAGTTGGTTTTCCATTTTATCGTGGCCAGCCTGGAGATCTGCAACTTGGTTATTAAGGAGGGCATTATCCGTTATTAAGGTCTTTGAAGTGGATTCCACCTCCTTGATGCGATTGTTCATGTTTCGCATGTCAGCTCTGTTTAAGGAAATTTCTGAAGCAACGGTGTCAATCCTGCTTTCCAAGGATGTGCGCATGGATGTTATGGCTGCCAAAATTTCTTGCAGAGTAGGGTCTGGCTGTTCCCCTGCCGGTTTTGGAATTACTAGTACGATGTCTGGCCCCAATTGCCTCGCATATTAATCTAGTTTAGTTTGCATTGCGTTCCTGCCACCATGGCCGCTCGCCATTCTCTGCATCTTGTATGTGCAGCGCCAGTTGGAGGGTTCAGGCCATGTCGGGTACTCTCCACCGCCTGTTCAAGGGCCAAGCCCTATACAGCCTGTCGGATTTCACCAGCTAGGCCACCGCTGAGTGAGAGCTTGGTCTGCCCTGCACCCGATACAATAGGGAGATTGCTTGGCAGTGTCCTGTAGGTCACCGAGTCCCCGCCACAGCTATCACCTTTTTAGCCATCCCTGAAGGTCCAGGTGTTGTTGCACCGCTTCGCCGTGTCCACACATCTCCCAGCTGCCACCCTTGGGAGCCGGATGGTACCGGATATGGCAGCTGACTGCAGCGTTGAGCGCAACGCAGGAGCCCCTCAGGGTGCGTCGATACCTCAGCGTCTGCAGGGTTCAGGGACTCGGGGAGGCCTGCATTAGTTTCTATGCCTATTACCTCTTGACCGTGAATGGGTTGCCTCTCCTCCCGCAGCCACTGTTACGCAACAACCGATCGGCAGGGGCTCAATATGGCGCTGGTCTCGACTCGCTCCCCGCCAGTGGAGAGCCGGGCAAAACTCTGCTTGCGTGCCCGTAATCGTTTCGGCACTTGCACCTGAGTTGTAGGGACTTTGCTGGGTCCGTTACAGCAGTTCACATTCGGATCATGTAATGTATTACGGATTTTCCGGGAGTTATACATCGGAGCCGAGCTAGCGGGCGGCCATTTCCAACGGCAGTTGGCCACCCCCCTGCCATCATGCTTTTTGATGCAAAACTCTTTCTACTAACATTAGTAGACAGGGTTTTGTGCAACAAAATATTGCTGTTGGAAAGCAGGCTTTAAAAGGAGAAATATTTTCATTTGACCTTTCTTGTCTGACTTTGCATGTGCTGCACTGTACATAATGAAGAGTTACCCTTCCAGTACAAAACCTATGCCATACTTATGTAAACACCTTTGCAATACGGCGGAAAGCTGTATGCGTGGCACTCAACAGCAAAATACTGTGCCGGCGCTAGTGAGATAGGAGGAGAGTGCCATATCTCAGTAGATATGGTGATCTCCTGGTCTCTCCCTGTCGCGCAACATAGTGCAGCAACTTTGGGTGCTGCACTGCATTGCTCGACACCTTTGTAAATCCTAGCCTAGGTTCTCTAATGGAGGGTCATTATAGCTCATCTTGGTCTCTTAAAAAAAACTACCACAAATCCAAAATGCAGGTCAGGGGCAATGTTTGTGTTCTGGCTTGGTTCATTTAATGGGTTCTTGCCTTCTTCCAGGTCTATGGTTCTGTGTTTTGTCTGGTGCCATTCCTTTCGAGTTTTCCAATGACTGCTGCTTATGTGGTCCCTATTTTTTCTTGGCTACCCAATGATATGGTCCTCTACCAGTTCATCTACTATATTCTGGTGCATTTTCTGCTCTTGTGTGGGGCTCTGGCTTTCTTTTCACATCCCACCCCACACAGCTTAAGTTCATTAACATGGGGCATGTAAGCTGTCATATGTTTGTTTCTGATCAGCCAGGTTGTTTTTCATTTGTTTCCATAAGGTCTCTGTCAATGCAGCAGGGTTCTATGTGCCTCCCTACAGGGTTCCTACAAAATGTAAGACCTCTGTAGTTCTTGGGAGATGAGTAGGCTTCCTCCTATATTCTCATGTTTTATCTCTTGCCTGGGAGTACCTGGAATGCTCACTGCTTAATGCCACCCCACTAACGCAAAGCTGTCCCATTCTTTCTAACCACTCCTGATGCCCTTGTACACGCTGTAATTCGGGCGCCCCATCCTTCAGAAAATAGCACCCTCAGGGGCCCCTGGTTATTTCCACACTGGTGTCACTCTGGCCCGGATGTTCAACATTTTTGGGAGATGAGTAGGCTTTCTCTTGCATCCTTTTGTCCAGGCTCCCATCCGAGGCCCTGGAGATTCCTGACTGCTGGAGGCCATCTTGTTGGGGTTGCATGTTCTCATGCTATAAATCCAGGCTTGCCATTTTCTGCCTTCACAAAACACCACTGATTTGTTTTTTAGGAGGGGCAGGTTGCTTTATTGGGAGTGTCAGCTTGGTCCTAGATGGATGGGGATTTTCCTGCAGCTGGTGAGGAGCTCTGGTTCAGGCACCTGCCATAAGGTTAAGCATGGCTCTGCCCCTGAATGCCTTTATTTAATTATTCTCCAAATGGTGGAGGTGAGTGGCGACCTTATTTACCTTATTGGCTCTAACGCTGGGGTTTGTACTAAACATAAGGCGTATCATCAGTCTGTGTCCTCTTGGACCAGCTCCTCCAGCAGGACCTGCAATTCCATTTAAGAAACAGACATTTCCTGAAGTCTCATGTAGAGTTTGGATGTTGATGATGTGAGCTGGTCACGTAATCTGTAGGAAGGTACTGGATTGTGTTGTGTCAAACTCCAGCAATTCCGAGTGAACAAGATGTGTTTCCCATTATGGTTGTCAGGTAGCCAAGACTGTGATTTCTGCTGTCCAGGGACTAGAACTGGTGGATATTAGGCTCCGGCAGTGATGATATGCCCCTGTGTTTGTTTTTCTTCATGCTTTTTTCCTTAGAAAGTGATTTTGGCACTTGTGGCACAGACAAATGCAACATTAAAAAAAAGCATGTTTCAATTACTCAATCACCAAAAGTTAACATAAAACAAAAAGGAACATTATGACGAAATTGCTTTATTCTGGATAAAGTGTGGGATATTTGTCAATAGTCCAAAGGGAGACATTGGATACTGGGCTCAGACTGTGACAATGGGAGCCTTCTAGTACTTGTGTATTGGCCTTACCTTCCTCTAGAGACCATAACTGTGCACCAAGTTCACCCCTTTAGCACTTGACACTGAGGATTGTGAAGTGGAGCAGTCGAAGGGTTAACCAGGCAGACTGTGGGAGACTTACAAAGAAATAGCACATCCTAATATCAAATCAATAAATCAATGTCGAGTCAGTATTTGAGCTTATAAAAGTAAAAGGACATTGCTCCTAATTCACAACAATTTACTGCACATATCATTAGAAAGAGTTTTAATTGGTGTGTCAATATCTTAAATAATAATTACAATGACTTGGCAGGCAGCCAACAACTATCAAGTGACAGTTCAGTGCCAAGCAGACATTAGCCCTTCTACAGAAGTTTGTTGGTAGTGTTTGTTGGAGGCCTCCTGTGAGCCCAATTGATCTCTTTCCAAGAAAATCTTTCAGTAAATCATACTCCCCCAAACAATGGTTTTCACCCTCACTCTGCCTCACTCTCACAGTGCCTTTTTATTCCTTCTGGTTGTTGCTATGGGGCTGTCTAAGTGTACAATTTACAGCAGGAGGGTGGGGCAGCACTGATCTGTGTAATGTGTGTCTTTGCATGGTGCACCAACTGTGGATAACCTTGACATTCCCCCATCCCAGCCATCTCTATCATATCTGAGCTGAATGAACTTGCATAAACCCGGTCAGATTTTCACTGTCAGCACCAGTACTTATCGAGGTGAGAATACTTTCTTCAGTACTTTTATTCCCTTTTGGAACTTCCTTGGGATCAGAGACAAACTCACCATCCAAAAAAAGCTAGGATCCCACTGGAGTCACAGTGAGGATGACGAAATATTCATTGTCTTTCTGTCTGACAGGGGGCACACTTCCTTTCCTTGCACAGCTCCTCCTCTCACACTCAGGTTTGTCAGTTGAGACTGCTGAATGTGGTCACAAGGATTTACAGAAAGGGCAGATCTGCATTTGGAGGAATGCAGTTCAGTGTAGAAGTGTGGCTCACTGGTTAGAGGCAGCAGACCCGTAAGCAGAGAACGGCCCGGGACCAGGGTTCGATTCCCGACGCGGCAGGGTCGTGGACCAGGGTCAGCGGACTCGATAATTCTCGCCTTGGTGCCTACTCTAGTCAGAAACCACACTCGGCAACTCTGGGCATCAGCTTGCCTCATCTTCACAACGGCCCCCCAGACCGCCGGGGATGCTTGGTCGCACCTTAGAGATACCCATCAGGGACCATCTCTCAGGGTGAGCCAGGACGGGTTCCCCAGCGGTCGAAGCGTGGAGATACTCCTCCGGGAGTCGATTCCTAGCGCTATATAAACCCGCAATGGGCAGATCTGCATTTGGAGTAGTGGGAGGAGTACCCCTGAACCTGAGGGTGCCTGCCTTGTTCAATCCTGACTCCGCCCCGTGTAGTGTGTCTGAGGATAGAGCCCAACCTGACAAAGGAGGGTGTGAGCACTGTAAACAAAGTGCTTCAGCACCCCCCAGAACCAGTTGGGACTGGCTCCCCAAGCCATGTGCCAGGGCAAACAAAGACAAACTTAGTATACATTTTGGCGCAGTGACCCCATGTAGGTGTGCTGATTTGGGTGCTGGCTGTATCTGCTGGGCCCCAGGAGGAACCACCATGAGGGACTGCCCCTCTGCTGGAGGGTCGTGTGAGCTGGCCTGCCTGGGCTCAGCTTTGCCCCTCTAAAACTTCTGGATTCTAGTGCTTTGTGAGCTCTAGACCTTTTCTGCCGAAGACGCAGAGAGGGGGACTCCTACCTTAGCCCAGGATTAGGGGAGTGTTTTTAGCTCGGCAGAGCTCAGCTGCCCATGGTCCCGGGGGAATTCCGGCGTGGGGAATCCCCAGCACTGCGTTGGATTAAAGTGGGAGACTACCCCGCACTCTGATGCACATTGGAGTGGGAGCCTACCCAGAATTTGCTGAAGCACGTTAGAGCGGGAGCCTACCCCACATTGCTGATTCACGTTAATCCGGGAGGTGCAACAAGGGAGCATTGTTTTGGAAGTCATGGAGTGGGGCTTATTGGTGCCAAGGCTAATTTTCACTTAAAGAACAAAATGAATGCCAGTACTGAACTAAACTCACAATAACCTTCTGACTGGATCTTATGAATCAAACATAACGATCAGCTTTTTAAATTGCATCAATAAATGGTTAATTCCACTTCTTTATTTTCAATTTCTTTTTCAAAAAAAAGTTTTTTGTGCATAAACATTCAAGAAATACACTACAAACGGACTATATACAATAAATACAATTCATTCAAAACTTTCCACAAAGTACATACCAACACAACACACCTTTCACAAATTTGGCCAAGACTACACACTCTTCATACAAACTCACATACCATCCATCCAACAAGCCCCAGTATGGGTCAGGCTCACTGTTGCTAACCACAAACAAGGACCGTCAAAATCCCAATGTCAACACAAGGCACTAAATACAATAGATTCCCTTGATCATATATTTTATGTAATCATAATACTCTAGACAATTTTGAGCAAATCACAATTTTTAGGGGACATTATATTTTGACATGGGAACAAAACAAGGTTGACGCGTTTCGAACATGATCGATAATGGGGTTCTCCTCAGAACCACAAGATTCTTCGATTTTCAGGGAATCAAACCTCTCTCGTGCGTTCTTGTGTTCATGTGTCAGTAATCTTAGACTGCTAGTGATAATCCTTTGTTGACAGTCCAATGTCCGTTAACATCACGGCCGCCGCCCAAGTCAACAGCAACGCTGAGTGTTTCCGTTTAAACGCTCAAATCCTTAGTCTTAGAAACAAGCGTGTCTAATCCGCTCCCAACTTCACTTCCGCCATGTCGGGAGCGGATTAGACACGCTTGTTTCTAAGAAACAGGCGCGTCTAATCAGAGTGCTGTTGACTTGGGCGGCGGCCGTGATGTTAACGGACATCTGTAAGATCCTTAGGAGTGGAGTCTGCTTTAATACTACAATTTACATTATTGGATGTGATTACCAACCGTTGGCAGGATGAAACATGAAATCAATAATCCATGTCTGAAAAGGATCACCTCATACTTTGTTCAGAACGTATGAGCTTGGAATTCTAGAAGGTGAATCCTTGTGTATGAAGAATTTCTCTATAAAAAGACTTTAGCATTCATCGAGTGTACACAACTTTCTGATCTTACACATTTACCTAAGTCAGTAATGTGTGTTAGTGTTGAAGTTATAGGATGCACATTCATGCTCATCTATCTACACTAATTAGAGGGCTCTGAATTTCAATCATCACTTTATTGGGAGACAGTGCAGAATCATCATAGTGGAGTAAAGTGCCCAAATCCGCAGTTGCGCTTTGACATTGTCACAAAACTCAATTTATATCCAATTGCAGTAATCTTGGAAGGATAACACTTCTAGAAATACTAATGTGGGGGGCGTGGTTACGGCACCGAGCAAGATGACCGCCTGAGTTAGGAGCTTCGCTCGCCGGACACCGCCGTGATTAATTAAGTGCGTTTCAACGCACCTCTGCCACACGGACCGTCATGAAATTAATGGCGGAACACCTCTGGACCATGGTGAGTCATTTTTCGTTTTAAAGCGTGTTGCGCTTCCCATCTATTTTTGCCGATCTTTGGCGCACCTCAGAGCAGTCGCCATTTTGTTGCAAATGCCTTCTATTTTCTCCTCATAGCAATTGCTAAACACGCACTTTGCTAATGGCTGCTGAAATTTATTGCCATTTTTACAACTGCAGGAACACCCATGACTTATCTATACCATCTATTTTCATCATTTTAAAATATCTGCTTGCTGACAGGTTTTCTATGGTGATTTTCCTCACAACTATGTATCACCTCTCACAACTACGCTACTCCTCTCCTTACCTAATGCCTTTGGAATATTTTTCCGGAGAATTTGCTTTTTTATGTGCAACACTTGTCTGGTCTAAGCTCCATAATTATTATTGGGGTCTCTAAAATATTTTGCAGCTGAATTTTACTGCCATTTTTGCAACTGAAGGGAACCCCTCATGACTTATGTACACCATCTATTTTCAACATTTTAAAATATCAGCATGCAGACAGGTTTTCTATGGTGATTTTCCTCACAACTGTGTATCACTTCTTGCAACTACGCTACTCCTCTCCTTAACTACTGCCTTCGGATTCTTTTTTCAGGGAGTTTGCTTTTTTATATGCAATACTTGTCTGGTTATGGATGCATAATTCTTATTGGGGTCTTTAAGATATTTTTCTTATATCTACGCCGTCCAATTTGGATAAAAATATCACCACAGCTACCTTCTCTCTCTCATCGCATCCTACATAGTTTTGCAAGATTGTCATTTGTATATGGGCAGACCACGCAAACCTCAGTTTGTCTTTGTTCCTAAAGCTTCCTCAATTACGACACCTACACCTCCTGTATCTTTGATGCCTAGTACCACGTCACTTACTACAGTCATAGCTGGAGTCACCTCTGCTCGTAACAAGTCATCACGATCAACTCCACATAAGCCCTCTCCTCCTACGTCTACTCCTAAATGACTAAAGGAATACCCTCCATCTCCAGATAAGCCTTCTCCTACCATCTCCTTCGAGTTGTTGCTAGATGAAATATGCGCTTTGTGCCCGTTTGTGAAGGAAACAAACAACAAAATGCAATTTTTAGAAGAAAAATTGTCTTCAATGGCGGGCAGGGTCTTGTAGTGTAGTTCCTATATTCCCAATAGGCTCTGCGCATTGGAATAATATATCCTATAGATTTGACGTAGGACTGAGGTCAACTAGGTCTCTATTGAATATACTAAACTTAATGGTGTGTGCCAGCTAACTCAGAGATCACTAGAAACTTTCTCGAATACACAAGATGGGATTAGTTTCTGATAACCGCATAAACATGACAACATTGTTTCCCAAGAATAAGAATATATCTCTCAGAGTTGTGGAAACAATAGATAAGAATTTCACTCAGTCAATCATGCATGCTTCGTTTCTACAGAGTTGCAGAGAAATAGAGAGACGGGCGTTTTCAATAAAAAGGTTTATTGAACAGTCTACTTTCTCATGCAAGAGAAGTGAAGGACTACAATCGTTATGAAGACTGCAAAGTATAATGCGTACAGCGAGAATAGTATTATGAAATAATACTGTAAGAGCATTGTATGGTTTCTAAGCCATATAAAAATACATACATAAATAGCATTGGCTAAAAATACTCAACTGGTGGTTCTAAAATACGGCTAACCCAATGTACCTAACCTAAGTCTAGTATGCGGGAAGAAGTAAGTATTGTGTAGCATAGGTTTTAGTTCTTTTGCCAAGAATCTACCAAAGGTTTCTCTAGGTTCTAATCAGCTCCATACCTTGGTTTGGAAAGAAGGAGGTCTTGTATCTCTGTCTCGGGACTCGATTTCCCAACACCAAGCAAGGGGAGCCAGAAACAATGGAGCTGGATTCTCGGCAGGAGAAAGGCAGCTTCCTGATCAGTGCGTCAGCTGGAGAGTCCGCTTCCTTCTGCACTTGCTGTAGCGAGCTGCAGTCAGGCAAGTAGGCTGTTGATCTGCTCCGAACCACCATAGTTTGCTATAGCAAGTGAAGGTATATTTATACCTTGAAGGTTTTTAGGAATGCCATAATTTGACATAAAGTCGGGCATATGAACGTCATGAATGAACCCCTTGGGAATAGTTGTTCATGGTAAAGTAACTGAGTTCTTGGAGAAATCAATATTCCAGCAAGGGGAAGTCCCTGACTGCTTAAGCTGGTTTTCCGAGAAATCGTTGTGACGTTTGGTACGGGTGGAAGTAGCCATGCCTGCATTTGGGTAGCATGGGCTATGCCTAAATAGGGGCTTGATTTCTATGCCGATTGAAGGGCAAAGTGAATTGTACCTATATAAGGGCATAAATCGGGAAAATTCACTCGGAGCCTAAAACGTCACACAACACCCACTTCACTTTCTTATGTACCACATTACTAAGTTCTAAACACATAAAAACATATCTAAACATGATGGGTTAAAAACCCACCCAAAATACATAAAAATGAATTGGTACTGGTTGTACACGAAAAGAGCATTTGTGCTGTACGCATTTAAAGCAATGTTCCATTCAAAGCATATAGTATAGTTTGACATTTTGAAAAATGCTATCCGAATGAAGTATGAAAATACATTTATGAAATGGCTCTTAAATGCAGAAGAAAAAGTTGAAACCATTTCATGGCAGATTATATAACACTGTTTGAATGTGGACAAGATCAAATATTGTCTCTGGAAGTTTTTCAAAGAATTCTAGTTCTCTATGAATAGTTCTACTTTAAGCAGATTACTTTGTGCCAAAAAGAAAAAATACAAATTTGGAAAACAAAAATTAATCATAGGAAAAAGAGTTCCAAAGTTAGAACTTTGTTTTGAAAAAATGAAGGTCGAATTCAGAGTCTCTCAGAACACTGTGTGCCAACTTCAAAAGTCAGTGTTATTAGTTGGAGAAAACATCAGATCCTCTAAGTCTGTAAAGTAAGCTTGGGTGTAAAATTCGTTTAGTTCACGGAATTTGTGGATTTTTGGCAAATTCGCGGTCCGCGAATCACGCAAATTTGCCCCAAAATCCGCAAATTCGCAAGCTGCAGATTTTTTTGCTTGGTCGCGCTTGAAAAACACAATATCGCGCTTGCGGCGTTGACTTACCGTGATTCTGAGTCCGCCGAGTTGTTTTTCTCCCGGTTTGCGTGTGCTGCGCCATTTTGGATCTTGCTGCGTGATCATGCAAGAGTTTTTCTAACGCAATTACGTCATCGCGGCTCGCCATCTTGCACAGCGAGAGTTTGACAACACGAGTACGTCATAAGGGCCCACGATTACGCATTGCGGGAGTAAACAATGCCGAACACATAGATGCGGCACGCAGTTGACTTCCGGCGGGAGATTTGAACAGCTCGCTTTCCCGAAATTGCAAAAATTGCAATTCTGCACAAGAAATCCACCGCAGACAGCATAAACCTTCTGAAAATGATGATTTTGATAGAATAACTCCTCATATTGACATTTGGCTGCACTTTTTGGTGCAAGGAGTGCATTTTTGGGGGGGGTGGGAGGAAGGAAATGCCCCAGAGTCTCCAACTTCCTGTTCCTGTCCAGCAGGCTCCTCCCAGTGCTTTCTCCGTGTCCTGGTCACTTTTGATTTGGATCTGGAGCTGTAAGGATTACTTTTTGTGGCTGCTGCTGAATATTTGTATTTTAGGACTTTTTGGACTTTGGAGTTTTGATCACTTTTGGACTTGAGATTTTACAAGTAAGTTGGTGTTGTTTGTTTGGGACATTGCAGTTGCTGCAAATACAGTTTTAAAACTTTTTTCACAACTTAAAAAATATATATATTGTGGGTAGCCACAGTATCCAGTAGTCCCAGGGTTAGTCATGGGTGCATGATAAAACTGTTTCTGTGATTTTTTTTAAACTTAATTCTCATTTATGTCATGGAATTTTAGCTTACTGTTATATGTTGATTTTTTTTTTAATTTTGGGGTGCCTGTAAAGCCTCACTAGCCAGTAGGCCCAGGGGTAGTGGGTGGTGCGTGGACCAAGTCTTTCTGTGGGGTGTCTTGAATTTAAACATCATTGGGGGCATGGATGGCATTGGATTGTGTTGATTTTTGTGTGTTTTTCAACTTTTTGTGGTGTTTTTGGGGCCTGGCCATGTGGGTGGGGGCCATTTTGAGGCCTGGTCCAGGCAGGGCCTGGCCATGTGGCTGGGGGTCAAGGGCCCATTTTGAAGCCAGGCAGTGCGCTCAGGCCTGCACCCAGTTTCCCTTGCTTTTATCCATTATGCCCAGGGGTACTCAGTGGTCCATGGACCTAGTCTTTCTGTGGGGTGTCTTGAATTTAAACATCATTGAGGGCATGGATGGCATTGGATTGTGTTGATTTTTGTGTTTTTTAAAAACTTTTGGGGTGTTGTTGGGGCTTGGCCATTTGGGTGGGGGGCAATTTGAGGCCTGCTCCAGGCAGAGCCTGGCCATGTGGCTGGGGGACAAGGGGCCATTTTGAAGCCAGGTAGTGTGCTTTGAGCCATAGGCCTGCACCCAGCCTGCCCTGCTTTCACCCATTATGCCCAGGGGTAGTGAGTGGGTCATGGACCAATGCTTTGTGTGGGGCCTCTTGAATTCAAACATCATTGAGGGCTTGGATGGCATTGGATTGTGTTGATTTTTGTGTGTTTTTCGACTTTTTTGGGGTGTTGTTGGGGCCTTACCATGTGGGTGAGGGCCAATTTGAGGCCAGGTCCAGGCAGGGCCTGACCATGTGGCTGGGGGACAAGGGACCGTTTGGAAGCCAGGCAGTGTGCTTTGAGCCATAGGCCTGCACCCAGCCTGCCCTGCTTTCACCCATTATGCTCTAAACATCATTGAGGGCATGGATGGCATTGGATTGTGTTGATTTGTGTGTGTTTTTCGACTTTTTGGGGTGTTGTTGGGGCCTGGCCATGTGGGTGGGGGCCACTTTGAGGCCTGCTCCAGGCAGGGCCTGGCCATGTGGCTGGGGGACAAGGGCCAATTTTGAAGCCAGGCAGAGTGCTTTGAACTATAGGCCTGCACCCAGCCTGCCCTGCTTTCACCCATTATGCCCAGGGGTAGTGAGTGGTGCATGGACCAATGCTTTGTGTGGGGCCTCTTGAATTTAAACATCATTGAGGGCATGGATGGCATTGGATTGTATTGATTTTTGTGTGTTTTCTTTACTTTTTGTGGTGTTGTTGGGGCCTGGTCATGTGGGTAGGGGCCAATTTGAGGCCTGGTCCAGGCAGGGCCTGGCCTCGTGGCTGGGGGACAAGGGGCCATTTTGAAGCCAGGCAGTGTGCTTTGAGCCATAGGCCTGTACCCAACCTGCCCTGCTTTCACCCATTATGGCCAGTGGTAGTGAGTGGTGCATGGACCAATGCGTTGTGTGGGGCCTCTTGAATTTAAACATCATTGAGGGCATGGATGGCATTGGATTGTGTTGATTTTTGTGAGTTTTTCGACTATTGGGGTGTTTAACCGATGTTCCTCTGGCTTCCATTGCTTTTAGGTGCACAAGAGAACCACCAGTGCCAGGAAGAAGCCCTGCAGCGGTGTGTGCAGCACAACGTCACGTGACGTCACGTGTGGCCACAGACAAGACAACTCTGCAACTCGTGCAACTGCGGCCTGCTGTTCTGACATCTGAAGAAGATGGGCCCAAAGAAAGGTGGCCGTAGCGCCTCAGCAAAAAAAGTTGCCAGAGCCACTGCCAGTAAGAAGGAGCAGAAGAAGCAAGTGGCACCACCTACCAAGGAGACTGGTGTGCCCACCGACACCTTTTTTGGGAAAAAAAACTACGCCTGCAGCAGCAGCGGTGTCCGCCGGGGACCAAGCTGGAAGCAGCACCTCTGCTTCATTGGGCTCAGTGCCACCTTCCAAGTTAGGTCCAAGACCATGAGTGCTGCTGAGGCAGCCACTTTACTTTCTCAATCACCATTGACCAGTGATGTTGGCTCATCACAAGAAAGTACCATCCAATCAACGCCGGGTGTAACTCTGATGGAAATCAAAAATCCCATCTCAGGGGTTTGCACTAACACCTGATCCTTTAAAGCAGCATGAAAAAGTTGGCACAGAATCTGTAATCAAGAGAAACATATTTATTAAATTACAACAAGTGAGGCCATGTCACACAGAAGCCGCAGCACTCTGTATGAGATGGTCTGAGGACTGAAGGCCACAGTATCTCTTATATACCCTCACAGGGGCTAAAAAAGGGCAGTACAAGTGCACATAAGAAGAGTTACACACATAGATGGTCATACAGAAAATGCACAGTCGACAAGTAGGAGGAGCTAACAGTTTTGCCAATGCTAGCAAGCACATCCTGACAGTTACAGAATATTAGCAGCTGCAAGCACAACTGAGCATGTGCAAAGTAGGAGGAAGAGGCTAAATATACCGAGCAGAGAACAGCAAGATAGGACTGAGTACATGGTGAGCACATGGCCATCTAAAATGGCTGCCAAATACAAAATGGATTCCATAGAAAGACAAGATAGTCTCTAAATACAGGATGTCTTCTGCTAATGCTTAATCTAATCGCTGCTAAATTACGACAGACGACCCTTTCAGCATTAGGTGAAGACATTCCCATGATCCAGTAAGAACATAGAAAATATTTGTACATTCAATTTCACAATTTATCAATATCCTAATTTATTCCTAGGGGAGCATTTTCCAGTCTAAACATTTCACTAAGGGTATCAGCAGGAATCCAAGAAAAACGGGCATTGGATCATAATAAACATACAGACAGTAGGAGAAAGCAATGGCCACTATTATAAACAGAATTATCATTTTTCTTGGCCTAAGCTAAAGCAAATCCTAAAATCATCTAGTAGACATTTTCAGGGCTCCTATGCATTTCAGTGACTATTCATTTTAAATTTCAGAATAGCTAACAGCTCATATCTAATAAAAACATTTTCCAATTGACTGTTACATTTTCCTTTTATGAGGGCTAGAACATCAAGCATATCTGGGACCAGGAGGACCACACAGGGCCATAGGAATTAGGACCAAGAGCTGCAAAGGGCTGCTCTTCAAAAATGGGACAACTAAAAGGGATACATTATTGACAAAAAGAGGAAGTCCTTGGGGAAATTGAAGCCGTTGTACAACCAACCAGAGGGGGAGTCTTCTCCCTGTGTCCGTTTGAGCCTCACAGGCAGGCTCTTGTTGTTTCCACGGTGGAGCTGCACAACTCGCAACTCAAGAATCACAGTCCAGTTTCAAGGAAAAAAGTCTCTTCTTTCAGGATAGGGCAGTCACCCAACAGGCAAATGCTCTTTGCGATCCTGTCCAGTGTCTCAAACAGTGCACCACTTCTCTTCACTTCAATCTAACAGGCACCAGAGACACAGCACTTGAACCCTAATCTCAAGTCCTTCCCTAACTCCTGTATTGCTCTGCTGGCGCACTGCTCATTCGTTGGGGCTACACATTTGCATCCAGTGTACCCAGGTATCTCTTAACCAACAAACAAAGGTGCAAACTTGTATTCACTTTAGGACCAGAAATCAGAGGCCTGATTCTAGGATCTCTGAAGCAACCCTTGTTTCAGAAGGGGTCACCTCAAGCAAAACCTCCTTGCCATTCTGGTCGGTCTGTGACTCTCAGCTGGGCATGATCCACGATTTCTCCTTTCTGATTTGTGACCCCGTCTTTCGCTCAAAACAGTGGCAGGGGTACACACTTAATCACAGGGCTTCCGCCTTCACTGAGGTCCTAGTTGCCAGCAATGCTTGTGCTGGTTACCTTCACTTTGGCTTCAAGCTGCACTGGTGCTGACGCTGACTCCCCAGGCTGAATCTGATGTCCGGGCCCCTCTGGTAGTGGTTTGTACAGCAGCAAATATCTATTGGTGGACAGAACAAATTGTCTTTAGACAAGGCACAGAAACAGTCTATCAATAGAGTGTTAGAAAATACTTCCTAGTCTTGGGATGCCCCATATATTAGCAAGGCACCCAAGAACCACTTCCATCTATCTATGTGAGAGTAAAGAAAAACACAGGCTGGACCTATTGGCAAGTATACAAAAAACAATTCATTGCAGGGGATTTGCAAGCAGGTGGCCTGCAATCTTCAAAGGAGTGGCCATACACCATGGGACTATAGTGATCTAAAACAAAATACTGGAATTGTCATAGAGTACAAAGACAAAAGGTAGTAGGTAAAACAGCACCTCTAGCCTCTTCAATTATGTTTCCATGTGAGAGCATACCCTCTACCATCTAAAGGTAGACAGCTACATAGAAAATTCTGTTTGAGTGGATGTTTTTACACATAGTGACATTGTCTAAGGGGGTAAACACACTGTCCTCAATTATTAAGTGTAGGTGTTCCTAAATTCCTTATCTAGAACACCTCAAAAAGAGAAATCACATAATACAGATTATCAGGGACATGTAGACTAAGTGTGCGTCAGGTGGACTATACAATACAAAAGCTAATAGCAATGTAGAAACAACAGACAAGAACTAGAGTCCTGGTATTTCTATGATTAGGACACATCTGATCCCACCAAAAATTAAAGCAGCAGGGAAAAAGAACTGAAAACCAAATTAGAATAGGCATTTGAATTTGTCATACTAAATACTCGTGAAAGTATCTCCTATTGAGGTGGACAACTTGTGGACAACTTGTCTTACTATAATATTAAGTCAGTTAATCAGTCTATGACTACCTTAACAGTCAGACTAGAAAACATCAGAGTAGGCCTGAAGAAATTTTGAAAACCAGTTTGGTCATACAAAAGGGAATTACACATATTATAGAGGAACCTGATACATCACTGTAGTCTGGAAATGTAAACCTCTAAATGGTGAAAGAAAAACGAAAAAGAAAATAGGACTAGAACACAGCTAAAATCCCCAAAAACTAGGCACAATGTGACATCAATCAGGGGAGAAGCAGCAAAAGAAAAATCTATAGGAAGGACAAAAATTGACTTGGGTGATAATCAAGTTTGGGACATAATGCCAAGAGCATGGGTGATACAAAAAAGTCAAAAATAGTACACATATTATAACTCTACCGCTGGCCACTACACCATCTACGGTAATCTCAGCTAGTGATCCCATTCCTTCCTTTCTCGGGGAAAATGAAACCTGGTTTCCTTTTAAGACAGAACATCATTTAACTAATACTATATAGAAATTAGGTCACCTTGCATAAGAGTCACAGATCTATAATTGCTTCCTTAGGTCCAATCAAGGAAATATAAATGTGAGGCTGCCTTTTCCTTAAGGGAAAAGAGCAGTAACGTGAGTAAAGGTGACACACTTTGCTGTATATATTATAACCACATAGGCATGCACTTGGTGAAGTGCTGTCTGTTCTTGCTCACAATATAACAATATCATATATCATAATTTAGTATCAGCAAGTTTTACCACTTAACAAGTTTTAACCACTGTTGCTCAAAGGATATACATAGTCATGTCATCCCTTCACAACACAGCAAAACTTACAAAAGCACCAACATGGATCACAAACATACATAATATAGGACATTTCATGCCAAGCCATCAGATATACTTTGCTGTATACCTAAGCACAGAAAAACACAATAGCATGCAACACCATTTCATGCACTTTCTGCACAATAAACACTCCAATAACATAAAAAAAAAACACATTTGGGCCCATTTTATTTTGTTAGACTTATACCTAAATAACACCTTCTTTTAATCCATCCTCACCCTTTTGACAGCAGATCAAGCAGTCAGTGAAGATCAGCTTGTCAAATATAACTTACTGTGTCGCGTCAGACACACAGGAAAAGCAGGGAAAATTCATGGAAGAAATGCAAAAAACATGAAAATGCACAGATTATTCATTTCAAAGAAGTCATAAAAACACATCTTTGTTTCATCATACAGCCAATACTTCACATAACACGCAAAATCTCAAGTGGAACCACCCAGCTTTTGTAAATGTACAAAATATCTTAAGCAAAAACTCTTTCACAGCCTCTGCGTGTCCCTTACACCAACCCCCCAGTTTAGGCCCTGCTGTTTATAAAAAGCCGTGTCAGGAATGCACTCTTCAAATGTCGACGGGAATGGCTCCTTTGCGTGACGCTTTTCCAAGCAATCATTTCACCATTTGTTGTCACATACTCCTAAGCCCCCACCACACTGACGTAAAGGTCAAAATCTGGCTGGAGCACCAAGCTTTCTTGTAACCCCCCTGTGAAACTGACAAAGACAATAAGTCTCTGCAAGTCTGTGCAATAATCAACCCTATTTAAAAAAAGACATTTTAAATATATTACTTCTTTTAGAGAACTACAATTTATTTATTCTCAGAGCCTGTGAATAATTTATGGAACATAACACACCATACCAGCATCAGAATAAATGTGTGTCACTGTGCCATGCAATGTTACACATTTTATCAACCTTAAATGAATGAATGGCTCAGTAGGCCCGCTGAAGTCAAAACTTTCAACCCTGATATTAAACATAAGCCTCTGCGCTGGGCACATTGACTCACTAAGCTATGAAAAAGCAAACGTGCACATTTGTATTATACTTGAATGTATGCATTCACTGAAGCCTAAGGCATTATAAAACTAGTTTAAATGGCAAGAAAGCCTTTTAAAATGGTCTATTTAACTCAATATCGTTTTTGCAATTTGAGGTACTTAAAAATAAATAACCTATAATTGTGTTACATATTAATCATCCTCAAAATGTTATTTAGAGATTGCAGAAATCGGACTTAGACATATCTCATGTAAATCTTTAAAAAAAATGACTTCTTACGCCTGCGCCAAGTGAAGGTCCCATACATAAATGTCCTCATTATGCAGTACTGCACAACTTAAATTAAATTATAATGCTAGGAGGTCACAATATGAGTATTGAACTTTATGAATATCAAAAAACGATTTTAAAAAGCCCTTATTTTTTTCAAAAAGAATTTTTTTTTAATGTCATAATTAAAAAAATTACTCTCCATATTTTGTTTTTGTAATAATCCTATATTTAAAACCAAGCTGCATCCCTATCATAAATCTGCCCCTTGCTTATCTTTTTAGAGCAGTCATTCGCCTAAGGATATAATCGCAATTTTAAATACACGTCAACTTCGCGCCACTTTTGTTTGAAAAGGACAATGATTTTAGGAACAGAGCCATACATGCTAAAAGAGAAGGGAAATCGCAATTAAAATGTCTGACTGTGATACAAATAATTAACCTTATTTTTGTAAACCTTGCTTTCAAAATAACACTCTGAAATGCAAAGTTGCACGTTAAACTAAGGAAGAAGTCCTGGCTAAATAAACATGGCCTGCGAAAACAACAGCTGTGTCCTTGACGGCAGGCCCTACCCAGTGTTGAATTTCCTGGAGGCAGCCTTACTAAAAACAGACATTCCAAGCTTTGAAATGTGTGTTTAAGAATACACATTTTAAGTTCAGAAAAACTCACTCCAGCTAAACTGTTTTGCCTGTTAACATCTAATGCGATGTATAGGAGAAAACATGTTATGAGAGTGTCGTCTACAAAAACACACCATTTCATTTTTCTGCTGTAGGCCTTTAATATTCCTAGTGAATAAGAATTTTAAGTTTATCCCTTAAACATTTAACAATTGTACATGTGCGCTATTCCTTACCCTATAACTTTGAGGAGAAACATATAGTTATGTTTAGCACATCACATAGGTCATTCCTGAATTTCTATCGAATTTTTCCCTAATATTAAGTAATCTAACATTATGTTTAACAGACTGAAAACATCAAAAATACCCACAAAAATGCATTTGAGCTCAGTACAGACATAAACAGAAAAGGGTAAAACACAAAAGACACACAATACAGCGCGCTTTAGCCATGTTTCGTAAATAGCGACGACGCAATGTACAAGCAAAAGTTACATGAATGGAAAAAAACCACAAACCAGCTAGACATTTAAACACACCTTTTAAACCATGGGTCAACACTAAAGCCAGAAACAAAAGACAGCCCGCAGACTGCATCCAAACCACCTATGTAAATTCCAGTTGTAAGTCATATTTACAAGGAGAAACCCTATTCTCAACAGTATTCTAAAAACTGAAGTAGAAATACTTTCAATTCACTAATTCAGGCTGGCAGAACACCAAAAACCGCTCTGCATATCTTCATACATAAAATTCGACAGAACAAAGGATCCTCATATGTATTATGGGCATATTTAAATTCCCTGGGGAAAAATTTCACCAAGGAAGAAATATGTTTTCATACCTAAAACCTATTTTAAGTTTTCCCTCTAGGGGAAGCCGGCTAATTCAATTCATATCTCACTATGGTACCTCTCATAAAACTACACATTTTACATGTGAGTTTGGAACAGGCATGCAAACAAACATAATGCAAAATATGCATTATCATAATCTAAAATGGCACTTAATCATTGCGCCGCTCATAACCATAAATGGAGAAACATCTCCACATTACCTGCCTACATGTGTTGCAACGCATATATCACATAATCCATATCATAAATATGATCGATCATCCATACATATCCATATCCATATCCATATCCATAAGCCACAGCAAGCGTATCCTAAAACTGCCTTGCGAGTCACTGGCTAACATAAGCTCACAGTAATTACCATACAATGGTTCTTACCAAGCACGAGCGTCCAGATTCTATCTGCCAAGTTTTGAATGACCTAACAGTCTTTTCTTTTAAAATATTCACGCCAGAAATGTTCTCAGTCAGGGGTGCCATCATGTGGAGGATCAAAAATCAGTAAGATCAGAAGTAGACTGGGCTACAGAGACTAAGAACCCCCAGAATTGGTACCTCCTTTAGTAGAATCCTGCCTTGTCTTCCTCAGTAAACTTCTGTCTCCTGACCAAAAATCGCTCCTGCAGATAGTCACCGCTCTGATGAGCCCCAAGTTGGCGCGCCAAATGATGGAAATCAAAAATCCCATCTCAGGGGTTTGCACTAACACCTGATCCTTTAAAGCAGCATGAAAAAGTTGGCACAGAATCTGTAATCAAGAGAAACATATTTATTAAATTACAACAAGTGAGGCCATGTCACACAGAAGCCGCAGCACTCTGTATGAGATGGTCTGAGGACTGAAGGCCACAGTATCTCTTATATACCCTCACAGGGGCTAAAAAAGGGCAGTACAAGTGCACATAAGAAGAGTTACACACATAGATGGTCATACAGAAAATGCACAGTCGACAAGTAGGAGGAGCTAACAGTTTTGCCAATGCTAGCAAGCACATCCTGACAGTTACAGAATATTAGCAGCTGCAAGCACAACTGAGCATGTGCAAAGTAGGAGGAAGAGGCTAAATATACCGAGCAGAGAACAGCAAGATAGGACTGAGTACATGGTGAGCACATGGCCATCTAAAATGGCTGCCAAATACAAAATGGATTCCATAGAAAGACAAGATAGTCTCTAAATGCAGGATGTCTTCTGCTAATGCTTAATCTAATCGCTGCTAAATTACGACACTCAGCTGACGAGTGTTCAACAACCACAGCCGCAACGACAACCAGAGGTGCAACTAGTACAAGCGCAAGTACATGGGCAAGGAGAGGCGCAAGGAGAGGCGCAAGGCAAGGCGCAAAGAGAGGCGCATGGAGAGGCTCATGGAGAGGTGCAACTAGAGGTTCATGGAGCGGCACAACTGCCTACAACGCTTGTTCCTCCAGAAGTAGGGGCACATCAGGAAATTGATATTCAAGCGGAGGTATCATTCGAGGAAGCCACTCCTCCTGATGATGATCCATAGTCTTCCAGATCCCCAGCAAGAAAAAGGTCAAGGAGGGCTACTACTACTAATACAAGTTCTTCTTCAAGCCCCCTTCATTCTGATGACCTTGATCCTGATTGGAACCCACAAATGCAGTCTGAGAGTGAGGCACGCCATGAGCCAACAAAGGTAGCTAAGCCTAAAAGGAAGGTTCCCGGAAGGCTTCGACTAATGGGTGAGGACGACGAACAAGAAGTGATGTCTTCTGATGCTGATGAACAGTCTGACGACGACCCAGTCATCACAGTCGTCACTCCAGCCCCAGTGGGCATGCAGCAGACAGACATTTTCACCCTATCCCGAATGACTGCTGAGCAGGATGTGGGCGGCGTGGCACTGGTACCACCACCAAAGCAGTTAACTACAACACCAACACGACCTACAGCTACCATATTTTTTAGTCAGAAGGACCGGCAGGGACCTCCATCCAGCTCGACCTCCATTACCTCAAGTAGTGGTGCTGTAAGTGAACAACAGAAACTAATTCAGCCACGCCCATCCTCCACTTCATCTGGGATTGAAAGTCAAAGTAGCACCTCCACCACCAGCAGACATCTCCAGTCCCCAGTTTGGGACTTCTTTACTGTTAGCGAAAAGGCAGAAAACATGGTTGTTTGTTCGATTTGTAAAGTATTAGTTAGTCGGGGTAAGCTTGGTACCAACTATGGTACCGGAGGCCAGAGAGGTAATCTCAAAAAACACCACACTATCAAGTGGGATGCGCACCTAAGAAACATCCGGGAAGCCCAAAGTAGAACTGATCCAAATGTATCCATTCACATTGCATCTGATGCCGACAAGGTGCTGATTGTGCAGGGGGGAAGTCAAGAACCGACCGACATTTTTTTTGGTACACCCAGTACCCCTGGCAGCATCACTGCAGTGGTAGCACCCACACCCTCTACCCCTGCAACAAGTATGAGGCACACTAAGAGTCTGGGAGAGACACCAATGCGAAAAACTACATCAATGAGCCTAACTGGTTTGAAGAAGTGTGCATCATCATCATCACGTTAAAGGGTCCAGCTCACAATTAGAAGCATGTTTTGGTCGGATGCGCCATTTGAACGCAACCACCCAACGGTACGTCTGCATAACGCAAAGCTGGCTAAAATGCTAGCGCTGGAACTTCTCCCTTTTTCTTTCGTGGAAGGGGTGGGTTTTCTATAATTTGTGGCAACAGTCTGTCCTAAATGGAAGGTTCCTAGCCGGTCCTATTTTGCAAGAGTTGCGGTTCCAGCACTACATCAAGATGTGCTGGAGGTGATTGGGGCAGCTTTGCAGAAGAGTGCTGTTCACACTATCCACTTGACAGCAGACATGTGGACCAGTTCCCAAGCCCTTGATTACATGTGCATCACTGCACACTCGGTCTGTTTTGCAGGGGTTAGAGACAAGACAAATTCAGGTGTTGACCCGGACACAGTTTTTCAAGCTACTCGGAAACATGCAACATTAGCCATGTTTGCCATGGAGAAAACTCATACTGCACCTAACCTTTTGGACGAGTTTGATAGGAAGGTCTCTGAATCCAAGAAATCGCATAGTTGGTTATGTTTCCACGGATAATGGCAGTAATATAGTTACTTGGTAAGAGTATTCTGCATCATTCAGAATCTCTGTCCATCACCACCCCCCTTTTCCAAAATCGGTTTTATCCACACTATGGGGCCGATTAGGATGGCGGACGGACTTGCGTCCGTCCGCCACCCTTGAGGAGGAGGGAACGTCCGCAGGGGCTGCGGCGTTCCCTCCGTGCTGATTAGGATGTGACCGCCAGGGTGGCGGTCACATCCTCTATATTTAACATTGCGGCGGGTGCAGCTTCAAGCTGCACCCGCCGCAATGTTAAAAAAGCATGTTTTACATTTACATGCACAAAGCGGCCGGCACCGCACGGTGCCTGCTGCTTTGTGCACGCAAATGCAGGGGGGTACCATAGGTACCCCCCATGTGCACCCCCCACCCCCCATTCACCCAGGGGGCCCGCAACGGGCCCCCAAAGTGAATGTCCGTATGCTTTTCCATGGCGGAAAAGCCGCCGTGGAAAAGCATGTATTCACGAACATCCTAATATGGCGGACGGTGTCTCATAGACACCGCCTGCCATGTTATAGCTTTTCCGCCACGGTCGGAAGCCGACCGCGGCGGAAAAGCGGCGGACGGAATTCCAGACCCACCAGCCATCCTAATTTGGCGGTGGGTCTTTGGAGGCTCCGCAGCGGTTTTTCCGCATCCTCCAGGCCGGCGGACACTTCCGCCGGCCCGGAGGATGCGGAAAAACCGCCATCCTAATCGGCCCCTAAGTGTGGGAGGGTATACTCAGACGTGAGTCCCTTGCTCATTGCACCATCAGGATTCAAGCAAGCCGGGCCGAAGAAGGCTGTGATGCCAGAAACCCGTCCCCGGAAGCTTGTTTCCTTCCCAGTATAAGAATTGGCTTGGTAGTTTGGTTTGCCCTGTTCCCATCATGCACTGGGACAGGAACAGACTAATTTGCATATAGCCAGGTTCTGAGCTGGGATGGTGCAGTGAGCTAAAAAAACGGTGATGGATTAAAACCATGATCTACTTAACTTGGTAAGAGTATTCTGCATCATTCAGAATCTCTGTCCATCACCACCCCCCTTTTCCAAAATCAGTAATATAGTTAAGGCCATGCAGCAAGGTCGCTATTTCAGAGTGCCGTGTTTGGTGCACAGTATTAACATCGTGGTGCAAGATTTCTTGAAAAAAGAAAACACAGTCAGCAAGTTACTGACCACCTGCCGAAGAATCTGCACACATTTCAGCCATTCTTTTCAGGTCCGGAAGGAGCTGAGGAGCATTCAACATGAACGTAGACTGCCAGTCAAAGGACTCATCCACGAGGTGGCAACACGTTGGAATTCAACCTTTTACATGCTTGAGCGACTGTCTGAGCAGTGGGGGGTAATAAATGATTATGTCTATAAACTGGGTTCTACTATGAAAGACATGAGGCTAGAGTTGGAAGAATGGAAGCTAGTTGCAAGCCTGACAGACATGCTTTGTCCTTTTGAGGTCTTCACATGTGAAGTCAGCAGGGAGGACTGTTCTTTGGGCAAAGCTATCCCATTTTTGGTCATGCTAGAGCACCAACTGAAGGCGGTGTCTTCAACGTTCCGAGATGATGCTGAAAAGCAAGACGCATATCAGTTGGCTGAGAGGTTATTAAGCCGCCTAGTTGCTAATGAAAAGCTTAAAACCACACATACAGAACTACATTACATTTGTGCCACTATTCTGGATCCACGATACAAAAAGGCAGTGGCCAGAAAAACATTCATTCCTTTTGATGAAGCAGATGTTTCAAAGTACAAACATTGGCTAGCTGTGTCAGCCACTCGGTTCGAAAAAGTGCGGCAGAAAATTCAAGGAGCCGGCAGAAGTACAACTAAATCAGCAGGCCATCTAGCGTCAAGTTCCACTTCTGAATCTGTGGCAGAAGGGAGTCACTTTCCCTCGCAGCCGTTAACAACACCAGCAGCAACCGCATCATCATCCTCACCTGCACCAGGCCCAGCCATAATATTGTCGGAAGCGGATTGGCTAACTCATAAAGGGTTTGCTCGTTCCAGTGCTGCAAAGGCCACAGATGGTACGCAAAGATGAGCAGCCGTGGAGAACCTTGAGTCGATGGTGAAGGCCTATCTGGATGACCCAACAGAGGTCTTTGTTAATCAGAACCCATTGCTGTATTGGTATAGGAAAAGGCCTCTATGGCCACTGATCACCAATCTGGCTCTAAATTATTTGTCTTGCCCACTCGCAAGCGTGTCTTTTGAATGTGTTTTCAGTGCTGCTGGTGCCATTGTAGCTTCAAAAAGGACCCGCCTCTCGCCCAAAAATGTGGATAGGTTAACACTGATCAAGATGAATCAGCACTTCATACTACCAGATTACAAAATACGTGAATGCACGCAGGAAGAAGAGGACACCGACTTAGGTGAAGGAAGTTCTTCTCTGTTAGCTGACCTACTCCTGTCTCAATTCATAGAGTTCGAGGACAAGCTCTACTTCCCTGACACCGAGGCCTGAAAATGACTTCCTTTTTTTCGTCCTTATTCACTTTTATTCCTGTGTGTCTTTCTTTGTTTTGCTACTTTTACCACAACAAAACTTTCACAACAAGTCCATCAGCAGTACTTGCTTCATCTTATTTTCCTTATTGATTTGAAGGTGCTGCAGTCTGCATTCCTGAGGTTCACAAGTTCACAACTCAATCCTGCTCATCTATCCTCCTCCTCCAGACTCCACCTATCCATTTCCCTCAAGGCAGATGGATTACCAAGAATAAAGAAACTTTGTTTTCACAGACGAGTCCCCTCAAATGGGACTGAAATTACTGACTGACTACATGCTTGCTGATTGCTGACTGAGTTACTTCTGAAATTGACAGGAGAGGCTGCCCTGTGGGCCCTCACTTTCCGAAGAAGATGCGGACAAAAAGTAGAACAGGTAATGAATAATTGAGAAGATGGCATGCAGTGGACAGCAATGACTGGCTCTGATGAAACCAATTGCTGTTTGTTTTTTGTGCATGAATCATATGTCTTGTCTTAGTTATTATTTAAACTTTTACACAGTAATTGTAACGCATGTCATCTACTCTGTTTTTTTTACCTTGTTTAATTCAAATTGCACTTCAAATTCAGGGGCCACTATGTTGCATTTTACAATATGCAAAATGTCCTTGGAGTGGACTCACTTGCCAATATACCATGATGATTGATTAAATAATATATCTTTTTTCCTTACGGTCACTCACTGGGATGGATGGATCATCAGCGTCGGTTTACGGAAGAACTATGGCCAATTCGTGAGTGGCAAACAGGTAAACCAGTCTACAACAACTACTACAGCAGAACTACATGTCTGTCTATTCGTGGTATGTAGTGGACGAGGGCTAGGCAGTGTACTGTTAGTGTTATGCCAGACAGAGTCGACTCCAGACAGCAGTTCATGTAAAATTGGGGCTATGTGGCTTGCTGCATACAATTAGATATGCTTTGTCTGTCTGACAAAGAGCCTTGCCATTCTACATCAGGTTGCTTAACTCAGTGGTGCCTGCCTTGACCGTCTGCATGGCACTGCTTCAAGCTTGGGCCAAACATCTGTTATGTTTGCAAAATTTGCTGTTTTTCGCGAATCTTGCGAAATTACCGAAAAATCGCAAATTCTTGGGCGGAACGGATTTTTGGCCCATGCTTGCGGCAGGGCCATGCAGACGGTCAAGGCAGGCACCACTGAGTGAAGCATCCTGATGTAGCATACCTAGGTTATTTGACACAGACAGACAAAGCATATCTAGGGTTTAGGGTTCAGTGCGATTTACTAGGGTTTTTGGGTTTAAGTTGGTAGGGTTCCCGCTGAGTCTAGGGCTCAGGGTCCGATGCAGGCTCCTTCATAATGATGTTGGCAAGGTTTTAGGGGGGTTTGGTGTTCTTTGGTCCAGAAGTGGCAGAATTTTGGCCTTTTTTGGTGTTTTGCGGGTGCATGTGTTTGGGTGAAAACGAAGTGAAAACTAGTCGTAGACCTTCCTCTTCTTCTTCTTCTTCAAAGAGCGCAGTGGTTCGATATTGTTCTGCCTTGCTGAGATTCTTGGGAATCGCTGGAACAAGGGTCCAGGTAAGTTTCAAGTGGATCGAAGTAGTGGAAGTGCTGAAAACAGCAATATTTTGTGAACACCGCAATTTGCCATGTTTTGAATATACCAGTATTGCATGTTTTTGGGGGGCTGTTTGGGGGTGTTCTAGATTTGTGGGGGTGGGTCGGGGGTCCTGGAGCACTGCTGGGAAGGTCTGATTTTGATTGCAAGTGGTTTGAAGAAAATCCATGGTGGAAAAGGGGGGTTTGGGCCTAGTTGCAGACAGCGTTTTGGCACAATTTAAACTGAGGCCTAGCAGTATTGCGTGTTTTTGGGGGGTGTTTGGGGGTGTTCTAGATTTGTGGGGGGGTCTCGAAGCACTGCTGGGATAGTCTAATGTTGATTGCAAGTGGTTTGAAGAAAATCCATGGTGGGAAAGGGGAGTTAGGGCCTAGCTGCAGAGTGCGTTTGGAGGGATTCTGACTGGTAGGCCGAAAATTTTCTGTCTCACATTTTTCATTTTTGCTTTTGGCCTCTTTGGGGGTGTTCTACTTTTTTGCGGGTTGGTTGAGGCATATGGGGGCATTGCTGGGAAGGTCTAATATCGGTTGCAAGTGTTTTGGATAAAATCCAAGGTGAAAAAGTTTTTCCGTTTTTGCTCACTTGATTGTTTTGGGGGGGCTGTTTGGGTGGGTTCTAGGTTTTTGGAGGGGTTTGGAGGGTCTGGGAGCCCTGCTGGGATAGTCTAATGTAGATTGCAAGTGGTTTTAAGCAAATCCATGGCGGAAAAGGGGAGTTAGGGCCTAACTGCAGAGTGGGTTTTGGCACGATTTTCGAGTTAGGGTTCAACCTGGTAGTAGTATTGCATGGTTTTAGGGGGCTACTTGGGGGTGTTCTAGATTTCTGAGAATGGGTTCAGGGGTCTGGGAGCACTACTGGTAATGTCTAATTTTGAATGCAAGTGTTTTGAAGAAAATCCATGGTGGAAAATGGGGGTTTGGGCCTAGTTGCAGAGTGCTTTTTGGCACGATTTGAAGTTAGGGTTCAACCTGGTAGCAGTATCGCATGTTTTTAGGGAGCTACTTGGGGGTGTTCTACATTTTGCCGACTGGGTTCAGGGGTCTGGGAGCACTCCTGGGAATGTCTAATTTTGTTTGCAATTTTTTTTAAGGAAATCCATGGTGGACCCGCAGAATTCAACCATAGTTACTATTACTATCCTTTTAAAGGAGAACCATGTTAAGCACTTTTGAAGTGATGATTGTATATAATAATAATGTAAGCTCTGAAAACTCAAAGTGTTATTTTTGCACTACACAGCGTACCTTAGATTTTTTTAACTGGTTCACTTCCTGTTTTTTTCCATCAAAAATTACAGGACGGCTTTTACCATGTGCCATGGAACAAACGCTGAACTCAGACGCAATCTGCAATTACTCATCAGGCAGCCAGTGGACAGTGTGTCTGGTCACCAATATTGATCGACGGAGCGTAAGATGGAATGGAGGAGTATATCGCGAATAAGAGGAATGGCTGGATGCATGCAACTTCACCAATTCAACAGGACAACTACAACATAAAGTTACAGTATTCTCTCTTAACTTCTCCTTATCTTTTAAATGTTATTGTTGTAAACTTGAACTTCTACGAATGTGACTAGGTGCGTTTCTTTGTTCTCTGCTTCAAAGTCATCTCTCCAGCTTTTTCATATGTTTCTTTGCTATTTTTTTAACTAACTTAATGTTCTAATAATAAGTGTTTATTCTCTATGAGGGCAGAAAGGCAAGTGAAATTGCGTAATTAATGCAGCCCTGTACTAGTGTCAATGTCAAATTGTTTCCTCATACTTACTAATAAGATGTAAGTACAACTTTTCAGTGACCTAACCATCCGTTTAGCAAACAACTTCATGCATGCAGTAGTGCACTACCTGTATGTCCCTTAAAAGATTTATGGATATCTTTGAATCCAAACATTTGTTTCTCTTCATTTGTTGTTTGTCCATGCAGTGTTTTTTTTCTTCTCTCCACAAAACTTTTCCCAAAAAACCCCATTCCCATCCAATCTTCAAAAACCCTAACCCTCTTCACACGGGCTGTGTGTTTTTTTATAGAGGTATGACTAAATGACAACAAGAAATTCCACACACTTGCAGGGGAGGATAAGGTCTAAGCACCAGAAAAATGTTGGAAAATGGAATTTCATGTGCAACATCGTGGATTGAGCATCAAACATCATGCTTGTACACATGACAAATCAAATGGTTAGTTCTTATGTTTAAGTATCCTTTGCCTTCATAATATTTCTTATCCCCTTCAGTGCTAATGACGGCTCCTGCTCGTCACGATTCCAGTAGGGAAGGTGTTGGTACATTCCTTATGTTGGAGCGCCATCTAGAGCAAGTCCGGTAGATAATGTGTTTGCAATAGTAGCGCGCAATGCTTTCCAATGGGGCGACCAGATTGCCGGGCTGACATGGAAGGCCTGAGGTCCAGGGGAGGGCGGCCTCCCCATCCCGGGCGCTGTCCTTGGTCCTGCTGCGTGGCAGGGTGCCCGGGACGGGGTCCTGGAGGGCCCGGGGAGGCTTCCCCCTGCGCCTCCGGGCTTGGGAGCCCAGGCTGGGTCCAGGGGCCCGGCCGGGCCCCGGGTCGGGTGCCACGGCCCTGGGCCCTGTCTCCCAGCCTGCCGCACTGCCAAGGGCCCGGAAAGGGGTTCCGGTGTGCCCGGGGAGCCTCCCCTTGCTTGGCTGGGTTCAGGAGCAGTGGCTAGGGCCCCTGAGGGCCCGGGGAGGGCGGCCTCCCCACCCCGGGCTCTGTCCTTGGTCCTGCTGCGTGGCAGGGTGCCCGGGATGGGGTCCGGAGGGACCGGGGAGGCGTCCCATGCACCTCCGGGCTTGGGAGCCCCGGCTGCGTCCAGGGGCCCGGCCGGGCCCCGGGTCGGTTTCTCCGGCCCTGGGCCCTGTCTCCCAGCCTGCCGCACTGCCAAGGGCCCGGGAAGGGGTTCCGATGTGCCCGGGGAGCCTCCCCTTGCTTGGCTGGGTTCAGGAGCAGTGGCTAGGGCCCCTGAGGGCCCGGGGAGGGCGGCCTCCCCACCCCGGGCTCTGTCCTTGGTCCTGCTGCGTGGCAGGGTGCCCGGGACGGGGTCCGGAGGGACCGGGGAGGCGTCCCATGCACCTCCGGGCTTGGGAGCCCCGGCTGCGTCCAGGGGCCCGGCCGGGCCCCGGGTCGGTTTCTCCGGCCCTGGGCCCTGTCTCCCAGCCTGCCGCACTGCCAAGGGCCCGGGAAGGGGTTCCGGTGTGCCCGGGGAGCCTCCCCTTGCTTGGCGGGGTTCAGGAGCAGTGGCTAGGGCCCCTGAGGGCCCGGGGAGGGTGGCCTCCCCACCCCGGGCTCTGTCCTTGGTCCTGCTGCGTGGCAGGGTGCCCGGGACGGGGTCCGGAGGGACCGGGGAGGCGTCCCATGCACCTCCGGGCTTGGGAGCCCCGGCTGCGTCCAGGGGCCCGGCCGGGCCCCGGTTCGGTTTCTCCGGCCCTGGGCCCTGTCTCCCAGCGTGCCGCACTGCCAAGGGCCCGGGAAGGGGTTCCGATGTGCCCGGGGAGCCTCCCCTTGCTTGGCTGGGTTCAGGAGCAGTGGCTAGGGCCCCTGAGGGCCCGGGGAGGGCGGCCTCCCCACCCCGGGCTCTGTCCTTGGTCCTGCTGCGTGGCAGGGTGCCCGGGACGGGGTCCGGAGGGACCGGGGAGGCGTCCCATGCACCTCCGGGCTTGGGAGCCCCGGCTGCGTCCAGGGGCCCGGCCGGGCCCCGGGTTGGTTTCTCCGGCCCTGGGCCCTGTCTCCCAGCCTGCCGCACTGCCAAGGGCCCGGGAAGGGGTTCCGGTGTGCCCGGGGAGCCTCCCCTTGCTTGGCGGGGTTCAGGAGCAGTGGCTAGGGCCCCTGAGGGCCCGGGGAGGGTGGCCTCCCCACCCCGGGCTCTGTCCTTGGTCCTGCTGCGTGGCAGGGTGCCCGGGACGGGGTCCGGAGGGACCGGGGAGGCGTCCCATGCACCTCCGGGCTTGGGAGCCCCGGCTGCGTCCAGGGGCCCGGCCGGGCCCCGGTTCGGTTTCTCCGGCCCTGGGCCCTGTCTCCCAGCGTGCCGCACTGCCAAGGGCCCGGGAAGGGGTTCCGATGTGCCCGGGGAGCCTCCCCTTGCTTGGCTGGGTTCAGGAGCAGTGGCTAGGGCCCCTGAGGGCCCGGGGAGGGCGGCCTCCCCACCCCGGGCTCTGTCCTTGGTCCTGCTGCGTGGCAGGGTGCCCGGGACGGGGTCCGGAGGGACCGGGGAGGCGTCCCATGCACCTCCGGGCTTGGGAGCCCCGGCTGCGTCCAGGGGCCCGGCCGGGCCCCGGGTTGGTTTCTCCGGCCCTGGGCCCTGTCTCCCAGCCTGCCGCACTGCCAAGGGCCCGGGAAGGGGTTCCGGTGTGCCCGGGGAGCCTCCCCTTGCTTGGCTGGGTTCAGGAGCAGTGGCTAGGGCCCCTGAGGGCCCGGGGAGGGCGGCCTCCCCACCCCGGGCTCTGTCCTTGGTCCTGCTGCGTGGCAGGGTGCCCGGGACGGGGTCCGGAGGGACCGGGGAGGCGTCCCATGCGCCTCCGGGCTTGGGAGCCCCGGCTGGGTCCAGGGGCCCGGGCGGGCCCCGGGTCGGGTGCTCAGGCCCTGGGCCCTGTCTCCCAGCCTGCCGCACTGCCAAGGGCCCGGAAAGGGGTTCCGATGTGCCCGGGGAGCCTCCCCTTGCTTGTCTGTGTTCAGGAGCTCCATCCGGGGCCCCTGAGGGCCCCGGGGAGGGTGGCCTCCCCACCCCGGGCTCCGTCCTGGGTCCTGCCGCGGGGCAGGGTGCCCGGGACGGGGTCCGGCGGGCCCGGGGAGGCTTCCCCTGTGCCTCCGGGCCTGGGAGCCCCGGCTGGGTCCAGGGGCCCGGTCGGGGCCCCGGGTCGGGCGCTCCGGCCCTGGGCCCGGTCCCCCGGGCTGCCGCTCCACCCAGGGCCCAGGACAGGGGTCCGTCGGTCCCTTGCAGGCCTCCCCTGCTTGTCAAGGTGTAAGCGGGCCCCGGGTCGGAGGGCCCGCCGGCCCCTGGCAGCCTCCATGGCTGTGGCCCGGCTGGGGCCCCGGGCCTCCGGCCCGCCATGCCCCGGGCGCCCGCTCCCTCCTTCGTGGGGGCACGGGGCGACCGGATGGCGTCCCTTTCGTGCCCGGCCATCTGGTCGCCCGGATCCCCTCGGCCATCTGGTCTCCCGGATCCCCTCGGCCATCTGGTCTCCAGGATCCCCTCGGCCATCTGGTCTCCCGGATCGCCTCGGCCATCTGGTCGCCCGCAATGCTTTCCAATGGGGGCGACCAGATGGCCGAACTTCCCTGGAAGTCCCGATGAGGTGCCATTTGCCTCCCGGATCCCAGCGAGGGCTCCAGGAGGTCGGGTACTTTCGCGCCTTGGGTCCCCTCTGTCACCTCTAGTGCACGGATTACAAGAAAGGGGGGTAATTTTCCTCCGGATTACTAGGGAGAGGGTCAGTCAGACCTCCGTGTGGTCTGGCGATTCTGAATCAGGGGAAGGCAGGACCCGGGCCCTCCCGCCGGGGCCCCCAGGGGCCTGGGTACGCACCTGCTGCTTAGCCCCCTTGCCGATGGGCCTTTTCCTCCGAGTTTGCTCAGGCAGGCCCCCGTGAGGTCTGGCCATGCTGAGACGGGGCCAGGCAGCACCCGGGCCCGCCCGCCGGGGCCCCCAGGGGCCCGGGAATGCACCTGCCTCTCAGCCCCTTCCCGATGGTCCTTTTTCTCCGAGTTTTTTTCCACAGTCTGACCTCCGATAGGTCCGGCGGTTCCGAATCAGGGGAAGGCAGGACCCGGGCCCGCCCGCCGGGGCCCCCAGGGGCCCGGGTACGCACCTGCCGCTCAGCCCCCTTGCCGATGGGCCTTTTCCTCCGAGTTTTCTCAGGCAGGCCTCCCCGAGGTCTGGCCATGCCGAGACA